>NC_089516.1:130952947-131280887 GCF_036850995.1 Saccopteryx leptura
AATAAATATAATCAAAATGGCCATATTACCCAAAGCAATATACAAATTTAATGCAATTCCCATCAAAATCCCTATGAGATTTTTGAAAGAAATGGAACAAAAAATCATCAGATTTATATGGAACTATAAAAAACCCCGAATAGCCAAAACAATCCTAAGGAAAAAGAATGAAGCTGGGGGCATTACAATACCTGACTTTAAACTATATTATAGGGCCACAATAATCAAAACAGCATGGTATTGGCAGAAAAATAGACACTCAGACCAATGGAACAGAATAGAAAGCCCAGAAATAAAACCACATATATATGGTCAAATAATCTTTGATAAAGGGGCCAACAACACACAATGGAGAAAAGAAAGCCTCTTCAACAAATGGTGTTGGGAAAACTGGAAAGCCACATGCAAAAGAATGAAATTTGACTACAGCCTGTCCCCGTGTACTAAAATTAATTCAAAATGGATCAAAGACCTAAATATAAGACCTGAAACAATAAAGTACATAGAAGAAGACATAGGTACTAAACTGATGGACCTGGGTTTTAAAGAACATTTTATGAACTTGACTCCAATGGCAAGATAAGTGAAGGCAAAGATAAATGAATGGGACTACATCAGAATAAAAAGTTTTTGCTCAGCAAGAGAAACTGATATAAAAATAAACAGACAGCCAACTAAATGGGAAATGATATTTTCAAACAACAGCTCAGATAAGGGCCTAATTTCCAAAATTTACAAAGAACTCATAAAACTCAACAACAAACAAACAAACAATCCAATAAAAAAATGGGAAGAGGACATGAATAGACACTTCTCCCAGGAAGAGATACAAATGGCCAACAGATATATGAAAAGATGCTCAGCTTCATTAGTTATTAGAGAAATGCAAATCAAAACTACAATGAGATACCACCTCACCCCTGTTAGATTAGCTATTATCAACAAGACGGGTAATAGCAAATGTTGGAGAGGCTGTGGAGAAAAAGGAACCCTCATTCACTGTTGGTGGGACTGTAAAGTAGTACAACCATTATGGAGGAAAGTATGGTGGTTCCTCAAAAAACTGAAAATAGAACTACCTTATGACCCAGCAATCCCTCTACTGGGTATATACCCCAAAACTTCAGAAACATTGATACGGGAAGACACATGTAGCCCCATGTTCATTGCAGCACTGTTCACAGTGGCCAAGACATGGAAACAACCAAAAAGCCCTTCAATAGAAGACTGGATAAAGAAGATGTGGCACATATACACTATGGAATACTACTCAGCCATAAGAAATGATGACATCAGATCATTTACAGCAAAATGGTGGGATCTTGATAACATTATAAGGAGTGAAATAAGTAAATCAGAAAAAAACAAGAACTACATGATTCCATACATTGGTGGAACATAAAAATGAGACTAAGAAACATGGACAAGAGTGTGGTGGTTACCAGGGGTGGGGGGAGGGAGGACAGGGGGAGAGTTAGGGGGAGAGGGAGGGGCACAGAGAACTAGATAGAGGGTGGCGAAGGACAATCTGACTTTGGGCGAGGGGTATGCAACATAATTTAATGACAAAATAACCTAGACATGTTTTCTTTGAATATATGTACCCTGATTTATTAATGTCATCCCATTACCATTAATAAAAATTTATTTAAAAAAAAATACCAGTGTTTTGAGTTTTGGGGGTAGATGCCCAGTAGAGGGATTGCTGGGTCATATGGTAGTTCTATTCTTAACTTTTTGAGGAACCACCATACTTTCCTCCATAATGCTTGTACTATATAGTTTGCATTCCCACCAGCAGTGAATGAGAGTTCCTTTTTCTCCATAGCCTCTCCAACACTTGTTATTACCTGTCTTGTTGATAAGAGCCAATCTAACAGGTATGAGATGGTATCTCATTGTAGTCTTGATTTGTATTTTTCAAATAGGTAGTGAAGATGAGTATTTATTTCATATATCTATTGGCTATTTGTATGTCTTCTTGGAAGTGTCTGTTCAGGTCCTCTCCCCAACTTTTAATTGGATTGTTTGCTTGTTTGCAGTTGAGCTTTGTGAGGTTTTTTTTTAATATATATTTTGGATATTAACTCCTTATTGGAGCTTGTAAATATCATCTCCCATTTAGTTGGCTGCTTTTTTTGTTTTGTTGTCAGTTTATTCTGCAGTGCAGAAGCTTTTTAGTTTGATGTATCAATAGTTCCTTTCATTTATTTTTGCCTTTACTTCCCTTGCCTTTGGGGTCAAATTCATAAATTGTTCTCTATGGCTAAGGTCCATCAGTTTAGTACCTATGTTTTCTTCTTTGTAATTTTTTTGTTTCAGATCTTATATTCAGGTCTGATCTATTCTGAATTAATTTTTGTGCAGGGGGACAAACTGGAGTCAAGTTTCATTCTTTTGCATGTGGCTTTCCAATTTCCCCAGCATCATTTATTGAAGAGGTTCCCTTTTCCTCATTGTGTGTTTTTGGTTCCTTTGTTGAAGATGATTTGTCCATACATATGTGGTTTTATTTCTGGGCTTTTGATTCTGTTCCATTGGTATGTAGGTCTGTTTTTCTGCCAATACCATGCTGTTTTAATTATCATGGCTCTGTAGCATAATTTAAAGTCAGGTAGTGTGATACCTCCAGCTTCTTTTTACTCAGGATTGTTTTGGTTATTCAAGATTTTTAATGGTTCCATACAATCCTGGTGATTTTTTGTTCTATTTCTTTAAAAAATGACATTGGGATTTTGATGAGGGATGCATTAAATTTTTATATTGCTTTGGATAATATGGCCATTTTAACTATGTTGATTCTTCCAACCCATGAACATAGAATAATTTCCCATTTTATTGTGTCTTTTTCAATTTCTTTCAATAATGCTTTGTAGTTTTCAGTATATAGGTTCTTCATATGAGGTTCTTTGTTATGCTAATTGCTAGGTATTTTATTTTTCTGTTGCTATTATAAAAGAAATTTTTTTAGTTCATTTTCTGAAGTTTCATCATTGGCATATAAGAAAGCAATAGACATTTGTATAATATATTGATTTGTATCCTGTGATTTTACTATATTGGTTTATTGTTTCTTATAGTTTTTTTGGTGGAGTCTTTGAGATGTTCTATATATAGGTTCATGTCATTTGCAAAAAGTGATACCTTTACTTCTTTCCCAATATGAATACTTTTAATTTCTTTCTCTTGTTTGATTGCTCTGGCTAAAAGTTCCAGAACTATGTTGAACAAGAGTGGAAAGAATGGATGGCCTTATCTTGTTCCTGAGAGATGCCTCTTTAAAACATACAGGGGGGCAACAGAGTAGGCAGACTTTCCTAGAGCTGAGAGGACTGGAGTTGTGGGAGGAGAGTGTAAAGTTGGAGGCCCAGGGAGAGACACTGTGGGAAACGGAAACCAAAACCCCTGTGCTGAGTCATTCTCCTGTACTGAAGTTGCCATCTTTCTTTGGTGGAGCAATCCTTTCTGAGTGGCATCAGCCTGGGGAAAAGCAGCTGCTCTGCCCTTGGGAGTCTCTGATACCCCAGGAATGGCAATGGGTTGTTATGAGAAGTCAAGAAGCAGGAGATGCATAAGTGACTCAGTTTTCTGGAGTTGAGACTGGAGCTCCCCACCACACTCTCCCAAGACTATGGTGCTTCCACCTCACAAGAGACTGAGTTGAAACTGTGGGTGGGTAGACCACACTTCTGAATCTCAGAGCTTACACCCACCATACTTCTGGGGCCATACCCTACTGAGGTCTGTGAAAAAAAGTCTGGGCATACTGACACCTGGGGCCAAGGGGTATAGTCACACCCTCCACCCTTCCTAACTGTTGAATTGTTGCAGGCTTTAGACTCTAGCAGAGGTTTTTTTTCAGTGGCTGAGTCAAACAAGCAGCCCACAGACAGGCTGCAGGAGGTGAGACTCAGGGAAACTTGGCCATTTGAGTGGATTTTCCCATAGGACCAAAGTGGGTAAAAGCCAGCCTAGGTGTGCAGCTGGGTATTTCCATGTACACCTGGGTCCAGCAGAGGCAGTCACAAAGTGTGAATTGCTTGCAGCTCCAAGAATGTTGCTGAGGGCCAGTCACGAGCAGTGTCTCCCACTGCTCTGCACTGGGTTCCTGTTTGAGAGGCCCAGGGCTGGCACATCCAGGGGCCAGCTGTGGAAATGATCAGTTCAGGACCTAACAACCCTTGCTAGAGTGGTATCCTAAGGAAAAGCTCCTCACACCTGGCCCAGCTGAGGCTAGTTTCACTCTCTGTGGTCAGCCCTGGCACAGTGGCTCAGGTGCATTG
This sequence comes from Saccopteryx leptura, assembly GCF_036850995.1. Lineage (NCBI taxonomy): Eukaryota > Metazoa > Chordata > Mammalia > Chiroptera > Emballonuridae > Saccopteryx > Saccopteryx leptura. Next base: position 130,957,231 of record NC_089516.1, read on the forward strand.
GATAGGGTGGAGCTTCACAGTCAGCCAGCCTGGGCACTGGATATTCTGTCTTGCTGGCCTAGATTCGACAGGGGAATAAAAAGAGGCTTGGAGCATAGACATTTAAAGTGTGAGTCTCTGCGAGTTTATTGTTGGATCTGGTCAAGTGGCTTAGCCACCTATGGGAGGGGCACAGTTAGCCCCAGGAAGAGGACTCTCGCAGTCTTCCTCCCTGAGACCAGGGTCTCAACAGTTGAAAGAACTTCTGCAGAGGGGACTGTTGGCCACACTTGGTATGAACCTGATGCCCACCTTGTTGGGGAAAATTAAAATTGGAGTATCCAGCAGTGACTGAGGGATCAAACTCTGCAGTACAGAGTTTGTACTGTACATTCCCTGTACTTAACTCCTGACCAAAAGAACCCCAAAGTAGGAGGTCCCACAAAAGTTGTATTCACAACCTCAGCTGCCCTAACCCATGAAGCATGCAACCTATGGAGGGGTTGGCTGAGTGAGGCCAATCTGAGCCCACACGACAGTCTTATTGCAGAAGACTCTGTTTGAAGACCAGGCAGCTGCAAGAGGGGGAGGAGCAGCTGAAAAGTGGAGACAGATCATACAGAGCTTGAGGCTTTTACAGAGATTTTGTCAGCTCTAAGCAGGAGGAAGCTGATCCTTATACAAAGGTTATCCCTTCTCACAGTACCCAGACACAGAAAATGCAGACAAAACCATGAAAATGCAGTAGCTGCACATTGGTAGCCCAGAGCACATTACAAATAACAGATGATGTCAACTCAAGAAGAACTAGAGCCAACACTATTGGTAGGGAGTGGCAGACAGCACCAACTCTAGACTCAACTACCTATATAAGCAGCACACCTAAAGGTGGAGTCTAGCAGGCACCAATATGGAGAATAAATATGCTCAACAGGACAGACATTGCACTGTGTGTAATACACATAATCAAGGTTGACCCTTAGAGCCAGTCAGCCTGAAGGGATAACCATATGCACAAAAGGACCAACTGCAATCAATACTCACATACAACAAGAGGGAAAGTAGTACCCTCAAGAAGCATGACTTGAACATGGAAAACAAGTGGCCTACAGGTAAGTACCACCAAGCCCATCTTCTTCATAAAGACCACACAAAAATTTCAAAGTCAGACAGTGCTACCTAATAATACACATAAAAAATGGGCAGACAGAGAAATGTGACTCAAATAAATCAACAAGAGAAATCCCCAGAAAAAGAACTGAATGAGATGGAAATGACCAAAATACCAGATGCACAGTTTAAAACAATGATTTTTAGGATGCCAAAGGATCTTAGAGCAATAATGGATGGACATAAGGAGCACCTAAATAGATAGGACATCAAAAAGGACATTGAAATCATAAAAAAGAACCAGTCAGAAATGAAAAATACAGTATCAGAAATGACGATTGCACTAGAAGGAATTAATAGGAGGCTGGATGAAGAAGAGAACTGAATCAGTGATTTATAGGACAAGATAAACTAAAGCACTCAAGCAGAGCAGCAAAAGAGACTCAAAAAGTCTGAGGAAACTCTATGAGAGCTCTGTGACAACATGAAAAGAAACAACATCCACATCATAGGGATTCCTGAAGAAGAGAATGAACAAGTAATAGAGAACTTGTTTGAAGAAATTATAGCTGAAAATTTTCCTAAATTGATAAAGGAAAAAGTCACACAAGTTTAAGAAGAACAGAGAGTTCCATTAAAGAGGAACCAAAGGAGGACTAAACAAGACACATCATAAATAAAATGTCAAAGTTAAGAGACAGAGAAAGAATACTAAAAGCTGCAAGGGAAAAGCAGTTAATTACCTACAAAGGAGCCCCCATAAAGATGACATCTGACTTCTCAACAGAAACACTTGAGGCCAGAAGGGATTGGCAAGAAATATTCAAAGTGATGCAAAAACAAAAACCTACCACCTAGACTTCTTTATCCAGCAAGGCTATCATTCAGAATTGAAGGAGAAATAAAAAGCTTCCCAGGAAAAAAAAGAAAAAAATAACTCAAGAAATTTATTATAACCAAACCAGTACTGCAAGAAATGTTAATGGGCCTGCTGCAAAAACAAACAAACAAACAAACTAAAAAACCTAGAAAAAGAGGATTGTAGATTTAAGAAACAAAATGACAATAAATATGTATCAGAAATAACCTTAAATGGAAATGGATTAAATGCTCCAATCAGAGACATAGGGTAGCTGCATGGATAATAAAACATGACCTGTACATATGCTGTCTACAAGAGATCCACATCAGAACAAAAGACACACATAGACTAAAAGTGAAGGGATGGAAGTAGTATTTCACACAAATGGAAGTGAAAAACAAACAAACGCTGGGGTAGCAATACTTATATCTGACAAAATAGACTTTAAAACAAAGGCTATAGTAAGGGATAAAGAAGGTCACTACATAATAATAAAGGGAGCAATCCAACAGGAGGATATAACCATTGTAAATATCTATATGCCTAATATAGGAGCACTTAAATAAATAAAGCAGATTTTAATGGACATAAAGGGTGAGATTGAGAGCAATACTATAATGCTAGGGTATTTTAATACCCCACTAACATCAATGGATAGATCCTTCAGACAAAAATTAACAATGAAACAGCAGACTTAAATAACACACTAGATCAACTGGATTTAGTTGACATCTTCAGAACCTTTCACGCCAAAGCAGCAGAATATACATTCTTTTTCAGTGCTCATTGTACATTCTCTAGGATAGACCACATGTTAGGACACAAAACCATTCTCAATAAATTTAAGAAGACTGAAATCATATCAAGCATCTTCTTGATCACAATGGTATGAAACTAGAAATCAACAACAATAGAAACTCTAAAAAACATTTAAACACTTGGAGGCTAAATAGCATGTTATTAAATAAAGAATTGGTTAACAACAAGACCAAGGAATAAATAAAACATTTCCTTGAAAAAAATGAATATAAAACAACTCTAAATTTATGGGGAACAGCAAAAGCAGCCCTCAGAGGGAAGTTGATAGCATACCTTAAGAAGCAAGAAAAAACTCAAATAAACAACTTAACCCTGCATCTAAAAGAACTAGAAAAAGAACAACAAATAGAGAAAGTAGAAGGAAGGATATAATAAAGACCAGAGTGGAAATAATAGGGCCTAAAAAAAAAATACAGAAGATCAATGATACCAAGAGCTGGTTTTTGAAAAGGTAAACAAAATTGATAAACCTTTAATCAGACTCATCAAGAAAAAAATAAAGAGGACTCAAATAAATAAAATTAGAAATAAAAGTGGAGAAGTAACAACTGAAACCACAGAAATACAAAGGATTGTAAGAAAATACTATGAAGATCTGTATGCCAAAGAATTGGACAACCTAGATGAAATGGATAAATTCCTAGAAACATAAACTCTTCCAAAACTCAATCTAGAAGAATCAGAAAACCAAAACAGACTGATTTCAATAAATGAAATAGAAACATTTATCAAAAAACTCCCACAAACAAAAGTACTGGACCAGATGGCTTCATAGGCGAATTTTTCCAAATATTCAAAGAAGAAATAACACATATCCTTCTCAAGCTATTTCAAAAAATTCAAGAGGAGAGAAAACTTCCAAGCTCCTTTTATGAGGCAAGCATAATCCTCATTCCAAAACCAGGTAAAGACATCACAAAGAAAGAGAACTATAAGCCAATATTCCTGATGAACTTAGATGCTAAAATTCTCAACAAAATGTTAGCAAACTGAAACCAGTAATACATGAAAAAAATCATTCATCATGATCAACTGGGATTTATTCTGGGGAGGCTAGGCGGGTAAATTATTTGCAAATCAATCAGTGTGATTCATCACATAAACAATAGGAAAGATAAAAATCCATGATAATATCATATCAATAGATGCAGAAAAAGCATTTGATAAAATCCATCACCCATTCATGATCCAAAGGCTCAGCAAAGTGGGAATACAGCAAACATACCTCAACATGACAAAGGCCATCTATGACAAACCCACACCCAACATCATATTCAATGGGCAAAATTAAAAGCAATCCTCTTAATATCAGGAACAAGGCAGGGGTGTGCCTCTCACCAATATTATTCAACATAGTTCTGGAAGTCCTAGCCACAGCAATCAGACAAGAAGAACTAAAAGGCATCCTAATTGGGATAGAAGAAGTAAAACTATCATCATTTGCTGATGACATAATACTGTACATAGAAAACCTTACAGTCTCTGTCAAAAAACTACTAGACCTGATAAGTGAATTTGGCAAGGTGGCAGGAGATAAAATTAATATTCAGAAAGAAGAGGCATTTTTATACACCAACAATAAACTGTCTGAAAGTGAAATTAAGGAAACAATCCCCTTCACTATTGCAACAAAACACATAAAGTACCTAGGAGTAAATTTAACCAAGAAGGTAATAGACTTGTATTCAGAAAATGATAAAACATTGATAAAAGAAATCAAGGAGGATACATAAAAGTGGAAGCAGATACCGTGTTCATGGATAGGAAAAATAAAGTTCATTAAAATATCTATATTACCCAAAACAATCTGTAAATTCAATGCTATTCCTACAAAAATACCAATGGCACACTTCAAAGATATATTGTAGAACAAATATTCCAGAAATTTATATAGAACCAAAAAAGAACACGAATAACCACAGCAATCTTGAAAATAAAGAATAAAGTGGGAGGTATCACACTTCCTGATATCAAGTTATACTACAAGGCCATTGTACTCAAAACATCTTGGTACTGGCATAAGAACAGACATATAGATCAACGGAACAGAACAGAGAACCCAGAAATAAACCCACACCTATATGGACAATTGATATTTGACAAAGGAGGGAAGAGCACACAATAGAGTAAAGACAGTCTCTTTAATAAGTGGTGTTGGGAAAATCGACAGATATATGCAAAAAATGAAACTAAACTACCAACTTACACCATTCACAAAAATAAACTCAAAATGGTAAAAGACTTAAATATAAGTCATGAAACTATAAACATCTTAGAAGAAAACATAGGCAGTAAACTCTTTGATATATCTCGGAGCAATATTTTTGCTGATTTATCTCCACGAGCAAGTGAAATAAAGGATGAACAAATGGGACTATATCAAACTAAAAAGCTTTTGCACAGCAAAAGACACCATGAAGAAAAGAAAAATACAACCCACATAATTGGAGAACATATTTGCCAATACGTCTGATAAGGGGTTAATAACCAAAATTTATAAAGAAAATGTAAAATTCAACAACAAGAAAGTAAACAATCCAATTAAAAAATGGGCAAAAGAACTGAATAGACACTTCTCCAAAGAGGACATACAAATGGCCGGCAGGCATATGAAAATATGTTCAACGTCACTAATCATCAGAGAAATGCAAATTAATACCACCTCACACCTGTCAGAATGCCACTCATTAACAAAACAACACACAACAAATGCTGGTGAGGGTGTAGAGAAAATAGAACCTTCATGCACTGCTGGTGCAGCCACTGTGTAGAACAGTATGGTGTTTCTTCAAAAAATTAAAAATGGAACTGCCTTTTGATCCAGCTATCCTACTTTTAGGAATATATCCTGAGAATACCGAATTAGTGTTTCAAAAGAAGTTAGGCATTCCCATGTTTATTTCAGCATTTTTATAATAGCCAAGATCTGGATACAGCCCAAGTGTCCATCAGTGGATGAGTGGATTAAAAAGCTGTAATACATATATACAATGGAATACTATGCAGCTGTGAAAAAGAAGGAAATCTTACCATTTGTGACAGCGTGGATGAACGTGGAGATTATTATGCTAAGTGAAATAAGCCAGGAAGAGAAAGACAAATATCATATGATCTCACATATATGTGGAATCTAATGAACAAGGTGAACTGAGGAAGGGAGTAGAGGCAGAGACAGGGTCACAAGGAGCAGAGGGACAGCTGTCAGAGGAAAAGGGAATGAGGGGATGGGATCAGAGAAGGTGAAGTGATTTGTTGTGAAACTATATATATATAACACAGATATAGATAACAGGACAGCAAATCCCAGAGGGAAGGGGGGAAGGGAGTTAGTGGGAGGGAGCAAAGGGGGGTATAAAAAGGAACACAGGTGTGGGGGTGAGGGCATTATATTCAGTGGGACACCTGAATTCATGTAAACACAATAAATTAAAAATTAATAAAAAATTTTTAAACATTGAAAACATAATAAAACATATAGGGAATTTCATGATCAGACCTTATTTAACTTTCTAGTCTCATCACCTTCTGATAGGCTCCATATACCATCTTCCAAAGGAACTTTTCCATTCTATAATGTACCAGAAGCTGTCTTTCTCTGGCTTCTCTCTGCAATTGCTATTCTTTGCCTTGATAATGTTTATATGCTCCTTCTGCCAACACTTGATAAACATCTTGGGGTTTAAGATTAGATATTCAACTCAAGCATTGCCTACTTCTATAGGCCCTACAGAATCTTATTTTCTATCTCCCACCCCAAGCTGGACTGAAGGGCTTTCTTAGATTTCCAAGTTCTCTGGATTTCACTTAGCAACAGCCCTGCTCTCACTATAATTTTCTGTACATTGTTTTCTCCTATAGCTATGAGGAACTGTTTATTCATATCATTATTCCCAGTGCCTGACACATGGTAACTATTTGTTGAATGGTTGTATAAGTTAATGGTTAAGGATCATCTCACAAACCAAAATAACAATATTAAAAGCTACTTGTTGAAAACGTGGAGTCACAAAAAGCAAACTGCCTCTTGCCCTAAGCCTACCACAATGGTACAGAATTTACTGACTATTCTTTGTTCCATTGTCTGTTTCCTTACTGTCCCCATCCCCCATCCAGCATTAAAGACACTCTACTCATACACTTCAGGTTACCTTTCCAGTTCTTCTTCCCCTGTCTCTGATTGCCTCCAGATTTCCATTTAAAGCTTCCCTCTTTGCTGTGGTGAGAGAACTTCCCAGTCTCTGGCAACACTGCAAGACTGAGACAACTCCAGTTTACAGGGTTGTGCTATTCTTCTCTCAAAATTCAGTAATATTAGGAATGAAAGGAAAGGGCTCAGGGCATCTATTCTGTGTGACATGAATTTCAACTCTCTTTCTGGCTTATTCTTTTTGGGGAGTCTTTTCAGACTTCTTAGAAAAGTGGAATGGGTTCTTTTCTCATGTCGTATAAATCTCTCTCTCTTTTCTCTTTCTGACATGAAGGCAGATAATAAATGCTGGTTGGCTTTATTATTTACAAATTCCTTGAATAGAGGTTGCTCTAGTGAAATCTAAGAAGCATAAGACAAGTTTAACATTTAAAACTTGCTTCTTCCAATGACTGGCTTCAAGCTTCATCAAAAGAGTTGTAGAACAGCCAAAGCAAACACTAACGGGAGTTAAACTTGGTAAACTTTAACTAGGATACAGGGTCAACCAGCTCTAGTGGAAGTTCAAATAGAGAGAGTCACTTAACAAACAAACAACAAAAACTACAACAAGCAGCAGCAGCAATAACAAACCCTGGGAAGGAGGGAGAATCTTATTTCCAGAGCTACCACATTATACAATAATATTCAAAATGTCCAGTTTTCAACAAGAAATTAAGAGACCTGCAAAGAAATAGCCTACAGTTGGGAAAAAATAAAAAAACAAATAAATAAAAACAACCAATGTACACTATTCCTGAGGAAGCCCAGATGTTGGACTTCTTGGACAAAAATTTAAGTCAGCTATTTCATATATATTCAAATAGAGCTAAAGGAAACCATGTTTAAAGCAATAAACAAAAATATGAGAATGATACCTCAATAAAAAGAAAATACCACCAAAGAGGTAGAAATTATTTTTAAAAGAATGTATTATAAATTCTGGAGTTGAAAAGTACAATGAGTTATATAAAATTTCACTAGAGAAGTTCAATAGTAGATCTGAACAGGCAGAAAAAAAATAAGCAAAACTGAAGATATTGATAGCCAGTATGACAAACAGAAAGAAAAAAGAGTAAATAAAAATGAGTAGAGCCTCAGAGATCTATGGGCCATTCCTAAGTAAACCAAGCATACACATAATGGGAGTCTCTGAGGGAGAGAGTGAGAAAGAAGCAGAAATAATATTTGAAGGAACAATAAAGTCAAAACTTTCCCAAATTTAATGAAAAACATTATTTGTAACATCAGTAAAGTTCAACTAATCCAAGTAGAATAAATTTAAAAAACCCACATGTAGATGCATCATAAGAAAATTGTTGAAAGCCAAAGACAAGGAATCTTGAAAGCTGCAAGAGAGAAATGACTAATTACAAACAAAGGGTCCTCAATAAGACTAACAGTTAATTTCTCATCAAGCCAGGAAAGCAAAAGAAGTTGAATGGCATTAAAAGTACTGAAAGGCAAAAGCTGACAACAAAGAATTCTATATCTAACAAAACTATCCTTTAAAGTGAAAGAGAATATTATTCAGTCATAAAAAAGAATGAAATATTACCACTTGTGACAATATGGATGGGCCTTGAGGGCACTAAGCTAAGTGAAATATGTCAAAGAAAGACAATTACTGTATGATCATATTTAAATGCGGAATCTAGAAAAAATAAAAATCAAGCTCATATACACAGAGAACAGATTGGTGATTTTCAGAGGTAGGGAAAAGTGTGTGAAAGTGGTCAAAAGGTACAAACTTCCAGATATAGAATAAACAAGTCCTGACGATGTAATGGTGACTATAGCTAATAACACTGTATTGCATATTTAAAAGTTGCCAAGATGGCCCTGGCCGGTTGGCTCAGTGGTAGAGCGTCAGCCTGGCGTGTAGGAGTTCCGGGTTCAATTCCTGGCCAGGGCACACAGGAGAAGCGCCCATCTGCTTCTCCACCCCTCCCCCTCTCCTTCCTCTCTGTCTCTCTCTTCCCCTCCCGCAGCCAAGGCTCCACTGGAGCAAAAGTTGGCCCAGGCACTGAGGATGGCTCTATGGCTTCTGCCTCAGGTGCTAGAATGGCTCTGGTTGCAACAGAGTAATGCCCCAGATGGGCAGAGCATCACCCCCTGGTGGGCATGCTGGATGGATCCCGGTCGGGGGCATGCGGGAGTCTGACTGCCTCCCCATTTCCAACTTCAGGAAAATACAAAAAAAAAAAAAAAAAGAGTTGCCAAGACAGTAAATCTTAAAAGTCATTATCATAAGAAAAAAATTGTAATTATATATAATGACAAATGCTAACCAGATTTATTATGGTGACCATTTCATAATACAGACATACCCCAGAGATATTAAATGTTTGTTTTCAGACCACCATGATAAGGTGACTATCACAATAAAGTGAGTCACACAAATTTTTTGGTTTCCCAGTATATATAAAAGTCATGTTCACATACTGCTGCAGTCTATTAGGTATGCAATAACATTATGTCTAAAAACATAAATTACATGCCTTAATTAAAAATATTGATAAAAATGATGACTATCATCTGAGGTTGTTGGAAAAAGAGTACCAATAGATTTGATTGACACAGGGTTGTTACAAACTTTTGGTTTTTGAAAATAAAATATCTATGAAGCACAATAAAATGAGGTATGCCTATATATATATATATATCAAATCATTACATACATCTGAAACTAATACCATGTTCTATGTCAATTATACCTTAATAAGAGAGAGAGAGCGAGAAAGAAATGGCAAAGAGAGTCTTTTCAAGATGAAATGAAAGGACAGTAACTCAAATCCAAACAAAGAAATAGAGACCACCAGTAAACTTAATATTTATAGGTAAATATTAAATAATTAATTAACTTGTAAGTTATTTTTTTCCATTTGACTGAATAGACAACTGCATAAAGCAATAATTATGAGTCTATGTTAAAATGGGCACACCATGTACTAGGATGTAATAATGACATGCACTTTACAGATGAGGAGCAGAGGCATGCTCAAACTGAGGTATGGGGAGGTGGTGCGCTTTGCCAAAGTCAAACCACAGTCAAGAGGCAGAGAAAAGAATTGAATATGTTTGCCTGATTGCAGAGCCCATGAGCTTAATCCCCTTTCTATGCTATGTAAAGAGAGCTCTGAGCCTCTCCACCTAGCTGCCAAATGGGCTCTTTGGAAGAAACTCAAAACGTCCCACCAAAGAAGGTCCTTGAGAACCACCCCTCTTTCGTAGATTTCTATTGCATTTCTTACAATGTCCCCAGCTCTGGGGTAGACATACAGCAGACACTCAATAATTTCAGTTGAACTGAGTTCCTCCACAGTGACCTATATAGTTCAGGGGCATAGGAAAAGGTAGCTTTAGTGAGAAAATGGCAAGACTAGATATCATTCCCATTGTACCAATCACCATACTAAGGGTTTATATATACTATTCAAGTTATCTTGTTTCACCCACATAAGAACCCTATGAATTGGGTTCTATAACTATGTGTTTTATTTATAGAATGAAGAAATTGAGGCAACAAGCATTTAAGTAACTTATGCCAAGGTCTCACAGCTGGTAAGTGACAGAGCTGGAATGTGACCTCCAAGAGTATGGTTCCAAAGCTCATGCCCTTTCTATTTGACTATGTCAGGAGTGTCTGAAATTATTTCTCCTCAAGATCCTATCTCCCAAATAAGGAGCTGACATTCAGAGAAACTAGTATGATTTCAGAAGTACCTGAAAAGTGTCTTCTCTCAATATTCTTTTATTAACCATCCCAGTTGCTGGCTGATACCTGAAATTCCACTGTTAGATAATTATTTCTTTGGCTTAGGATTTCTATCCCCTGAAATCAAGGTCTAAGAAAGAGCACATAATCTGTTATAATATTCTTTCCAAAGACATACTTTTATTGTATATGTAGACAGCCAACATAAGATGCAATCATATCCAGAAAAGGAAGAAAACCTGGCAGGCGTCCCCAAACTATGGCCCGTGGGCCACATGCGGCCCCCTGAGGCCATTTATCCGGCTCCCTGCCGCACTTTCGAAAGGGGCACCTCTTTCACTGGTGGTCAGTGAGAGGAGCACTGTATGTGGTGGCCCTCCAACGGTCTGAGGGACAGTGAACTGGCCCCCTGTGTAAAAAGTTTGGGGACCCCTGCCTGAGAGCATGAGGACCTGAGGGCTCCATGAAGAGAAAGGAACAAGGTAGAGGGCTGCAACAGACAGATGTGACTGTTTTGGAGATGACCAGCCTTCGTGAAAAGACAGTCACTGCTCTGGAAGCAGCCTCACAGACAGCATTGTTTCTAAAAAGAAAAGTCTTTCATGTGAGAGCATTTGGAGCAAGGTTCTTCAGGGGAAGTGGTGCTGAAAACCCCGGAGTTCTATGTTTGTTCCGGAATTCCTTGACTTAACTCTGAAATATTACTCAGCACAAATTCCTCTGATTGTCCATACTGTTACTGTGAAACAATTCCTATCTGTAAAGCAAGAGGAAGGGGGTTGAGGAGCAGGGAGGGTGGAAGGGTGAAGCAGTCTGTGCTTTTCTACACAGCTGAAGGGATTGTCATAGGGGAAGAGCTCTTGCCTTGGCATGGATCTGCTCTTGATGTCTGTATGACCTTGAGCAAGTAATTTTGGCTGGTGCTCTCATATCTACCAGACTTCCTTTGTCTTTTATATGCTGGTAGCTTTAGTTTCTTCTTATACTAAAACCTCCCTGCTGAGATAGAGCTGTTGTCCTCAGTGGGCTGAGGTCCTCTCCAGAGAAAACTTATAAAAAAGAAGCATCATGGCCCTGGGACCCTGGCGAGTTGGCTCAGTGGTAGAGCATCATCCCAGTGTGTGGAAGTCCTGGGTTCGATTCCAGTCAGGAAAGACTGGAGAAGGGATCATCTGCCTCTTCATACTTCTCCCCCCCCCACCCCCAGCTTCAATGTTTCAAGCAAAGTTGGCCCTGGGAAATGAGGATGGTTCCATGGCCTTGCCTCAGGCACTAAAATAGCTTGGTTGCTGAGTAGCATAGCAGCAGCCCCAGATGGACAGAGCATCACCCCATAGAGGGCTTGTCAGGTACATCCTGGTTGAGGTGCATGTGGGAGTCTCTCTCTCTCTGCCTCCCTGCCTCTCACTTAATAAATTTTTTTAAAAAGCATTGCCTTATTTTACACATCTGTGTATGATATAAAGAAAGTTCCCTGACTTTAAAACCTGTGCTCTGTGCTATACCATGTTTTCAATCAAATGCCAGCACTTCAGAGCTATGCAACCTGTAATGTGCCTGAGCCTCAGTTCCCTAGTTTATAAATGGGGATATACTTGTACCCACCTGCCACATATTAAACATGGTGCCTAGCATATATTAAGTGCTTCATATGTGCTATTAAAGTAACCAAATGAGCAATGGTTGGATTTGATCTCCAACTTTACATTTTTGTGTCAATAGAAGATTGGGTCCTTTCTCTATTTTTGAGACATTGAAACCAAATGAAAGCCAATTCAAGCTTTAGAAACCTGGGTAAAGTCTTCAGTCTTCTCATCTAAACTATAGGCTACCTTAGGGTGTAGGAGACAGCAAGCTGATAAAGATCCTTGCAATTTAAGAGCTTAGCCAAAGGCTAGGCCCTTCCCCACACCTCCATGTTGACTGTAATGCTAATTGTTTCTACTCATCCCATCCCCCATATCCATCGCTTGCTAAACAAGAAGAACATACATTTACATTTTTTAACGTTGCCTTACACATTTTTACCCTTTGTTTTGTGAAGTTAAGATGTTAGGCATGGTGGGGGGTTTTCTGCATTCAGGAGAATTCTTGGTTTGCCTCAGAAGTGTGACTTTGTATCTGAGCTCTCTTTGTTATTGCAAAATAACTTTGTTCTGCACTATAAAAATAAAGCTTTTTGGGAGTGAAGGCTGCTCTTATAGGTCATCAGTTTAGAGGAGGCCTCCCAATCCCATTCTTTTCCTCTCTGTGTTTATTTTCTAATCCCATACTGTTCCCACTCAAGACCTGAAAATTATGAGTCATGCTGTTTCGTGGCACTAGGGGCCTGCCCCTAAACTTGCAAATTCATGTGTGATACCTCATAAACATTCTCTATTACACTGCCAGGGTGGAGCAGACAGACTGACATCATCTGACTGGAGACCCAATGTGGTCTATATGGCGGGATTTCTGGGGCATTGGGTAGCACAACTCCCCCATTTCCCACACACCTGCTTTTCTAATCACTCCCTCCTGGTGCCTGAATGCCCACAGTGTATTGTAAGAATACACAGTCCAGAAATATTTATCCCATCAGTTCTCATCCCAGCACTGTGACCTCTATCCATGGAGGATTTTGGCCTCCTGTATACCTCTGCTAATATGCAAGTATTCCTGTTACACCCCAGGCTTACCAACTAACTCCCAACTCACAGTTAATTGCTTAGCCAGACCTGAAAGAGTGGGACACAGAATGATGATGTCAACTATAGGGCAGCTGGAAGACAAAGACAACTATAGGGTGCTGAAGGGAAAGGGGGACTAGGTGCCAGAGCTTGTGACCCAACCTCACTGCACACAGCCTTTGTGTCCTTCCCTCCAGTCTGCCTAAAACTCAAGACAGAAATTAAATCCAGTGACTGAGAAGTCCAAGATTGGATCATCAAGCCATACCAGTTTGGGCTAATGGGTGTAGTGGAGGCTAGTCTACATTATGGACCATTTTTAAAAGGCATGCAATTTAACCCTTTGAGTAGTGAGTATTTTTCATGCTCACTGACCTCTGGGAGTGAGGTTTTTATTTCAAAAAATGAAATTAGTTCCAGTTACAGTTTTATTAACTTAAAATCATGTTAGTTTGATAACCAATTTATGGAAACAAGAAGAACATACATTTACCTTTTTTAACATTGCCTTACAGATTTTTAAAATAAATCAATCGTATTCTAGATGGTCAGGAGGCATGAGGACACACATGTACGTTTGTACTACTCAAAGGGTTAATGACTGCCCAACTGCCACAGTATCATGGAAGTAACAGCTAACCAAGGGGTGCCAAGTTCCAGGCCTGCTAGATCTGCTTACATGAAAAGATAAGAACCATTTATAATTAGCACATTTAGTCTGTGCATGGGCCCTACTACACTCCTAGTCAACAGTTTGGTCCCAGAGTTGTGATGAGCATGTACCCACAATGCTTACTCCACCTTCATAGTATCTCAAAGAAAACCCAAGCTTTATGAAGCCAGCCCCTAGCTGATGCTCTCAAATGCTGATAGAGGTCTACCTAAAGCAATGTCCAAAGTCTGGCTATTGCTAGATCATCAAAAAACAGTATTGTGGGGGAGGAGAATCCCTGACCTTTCTTAGAATGAATACCAGAACCCTGAGACAAGAATGGCCCCAAGTTCCCTTATCTACTAAGAATGTGCATAATCTTCCCAAGCATCAACTGAACATGCTCACCCACCCCATCCTGAGGACACTGAGTAGGAAGTGGCATGTAGGCAGAAGCCAGAGATACAACTTTTTGGTTTTGTCGAACCAAACTGTTAGTAAAAAATATACAAGAAAGCTGGGAGGAGAGATGGTGAGTGCCCCCACTGCTGCTCCCTAATACTGCTGGGGATAGACACCTACTTCTGTTTCCTCCCAAGAAAAGTGAATGGAAAACAAGGATCCTGTGTGCATTCTCCTGCCATGACACCACATACTCACATGGACACTCCATACACAAGTTCTTTGTTGAATTACAGGGCAGGAAGTGGGAAATTCTAAACGAAGAGCCCGAGAAGCCATTTTACTTCATTTGCGGGGGTCTTCTCACCATCTTAAAAAGGAGCCAGCCCCAAGTGATACAGACCAGAACCCATCTCATTGAGTCTTGTTTCCCATCCTAGATGTAAAACAGAGAACTTCTAGGACTTAGGGCAGGAGAAGCTTCATCTGATGGAGAAAATTGCAGTAGGCTCTTAAAGTAACCCAGGCTTGGCCTTGTTGGTGTGGTAGGTTTGTGCTTTGGTGATATGAAGACATAAAAGAGGTAAATATGTATAAAAAATATATAATAATCCTAAGGAAAACTCCAAAACCCACTTGAGCAGGGTCTGAAAATCCAACCAGAGAAAGGCCTATCTGTCTCCTTTTAGACTTGTAAGACGAGTTTTCTTTGTCCTCTGGGCTGAAATTTGGAGTTTGGGAGGATGTACATGTGAGCAGTATGTGCCACAGAGCCCTGGACTAGGCCGTAATGGTGAGACTCAGGGTACCTGAGACCGTTTCCTCAAAGATCTGGCCATGTGAAAGGACAAGGAGGCTTTGGATCATCAAAGGCGAGAGGATTACAAATGCACCGAATCTTAAAGGCAAACTTGAGCATGCTGGGGTGGTAGGGGTACCAGGCACCAGAACGAGCCCTGACTTGAACAGAGGACCCACGCCAGAAGAGTTGAGAGGTGAAGAAGTGAAAAAACAAACAAACAGATAATACTTGTCAGAAACTACAGGTTATTAGCAAGAGAATGTTCATGGCCTTTAGGTCAGGAAAAAAAAAAATGTTTGCAGACCGATGCGAGTTTATGTGAACTCTCTAGCATAATGTCTGCCTAATAGCTTTAGTAGCTTCAACTTTGGAGAATAAATCTCTTGCTTTCAAAAATCTATATGGGTCCTAGGAAACGCGGTTGAGTTTCTTTCTTGGGTGAAATACAGTAAGCCAGGACAGCTGTGCCTGATATTTTATAATTAAAGCAAGGAGGGCTGTGCCTGGCTCTGCCTTATCTGGGAGGAGGAAACATTTCTGAAGGGGCCCCTACTGCTAGCCTGTTTCCACTCTGCTCCCTCAGCCCCAGAGTTGGGAGCTCTTGCAAATGTGTTGGGTTGAAGGTTGAGAATAAATCCTGCATGTTTTTTTTTTGTGTTTTTTTTTTCAAACTCCATCCTGAGCAGCCTTCCCACGCTTAGCCTATTGTCCCCAGCCCATTGGCAATGATCTAGGCCTGATCCCCAGGGCAAAGCCTGGCTGGTTTCTGGAGAAGTGTTAGCATTAAGGAAGCATGAGAGTCGGGGAACTCCCCAGAGCCCAGGAAGTGCAGGGCTCCATTTCCCTGTTTGAGGGGGCTGCAGGAGTTAAAATGCAGACTTGGTCCCCTACTCCACACCTGGAGAAGGACAGCAGGCCTAATCTGCCCCAATAGCTGGCATACAGGGGCCTCATTCACAATTCACTGGGTTTCAGGGGGCACTGCCTATCACAGGCCACTCTGCCATGGGACTTCCTTCTAACCAGTTGCTGCTGCTCACAGTCACGCCACTCTAATCTTGCAGATAGGCCCAAACTTCCCTTCCTCAGCACATTTTTTAGGAAGGGTGTTTTTTTTCTCTCTCTCTCTTGCTCTCCCTCTCTTTCTTGTTATCATCATCAAAATATATTCACAGAACACCCACATGTCTGTCCACACTATAAATCAGGGTGGAGAGCCTCTGGCTCATAGCCCATAACTGGCCTTCAGCTTGATTCATCTGGCATGTGGGGGGATACTGTACTAGCTGCCACAGCTGCAACCCAGAGAATAATGCCTGCCTCCCTCCCCACCTCCCACCTCCTGGACTGCTGGGGCCGCCCGCCCGTTCCAAAGGGAGCCTTGCAAACAGCCTGACTCAGATGGGGGGTGGCTCCTGTGAACTACTTCAGTTGCAATTAAACAGGAAATGGGACTACAGAGCCAAGGAGGTGATTTTCATAATGAGAAAAGTCAATATTTAACAGCCACTTTGCTCATTTCCAGGACTGACTTAACAAAGAACATCACCAACATTTTATCACTTTACTTTTTCAATCCTTTTGCATTCAGAACTCTTGCCTTCATCAGACATGTAAGAAGGAAGGGCTCAGGCACTTGCCTAGCCTCAGAGCTAGGAAGCAGCCCAGCTGGGAATCAAACCCAACTGGCTTACATCAGCGCCTCTGTAACTATTCTACCCTACTGTCTGCTCATCAGCACACTGCGCTTGTTCTTACAATTCTAGAGTCACCTTTTTTTCTTGTCTCTGTATTAAGTGCAATAATGATGTGGTCGTTCTGGGGTAAGTACAAATTTGACTCCAGTTACTTAAGTGTGGAAACCTCTGCTCTAAAGATTTATAAAACAAACAAAACTTAAGGGTAAAGATTGTACTTAGCAGGCTACTTAGAATTTTTAAAGGCAGTGAAAGTCTTTTCAAGTCCAGAATCCAAAGAAATAAAAAATGCTTGACAAATTTATCACAAAGATTTCTCTTTCTTATTTGCCTAGATATGTCATAACTAATGGGGGTGGCAGGGGGGGGGAGAGAGAGAGAGAGAGAGAGAGAGAGAGAGAGAGAGAGAGAGAGAAAGAGAGAGAGAGAGAGAAAGTTAAGCAAGCAATCTAATCTTACTCTCCAAGAGACCTCTTCAAACCCTCCCATGGTATCTCAATGCTACAGAACATCATTGTCACAACTCTTCATCTCGTAAAAGAATCCACTGGGATGACATCTCTGGGCAGGTGAGCTGGAGCCCAAAATTTATGCCCCAATAAAATATAGTATGTCTCTAAGCACCAAAAAGACATGGTGAATCTAGAAATATACAGAAGTTGAATGGTTAAAAACGAAAAGGGAATAGGGGGTAAGTTCAGAGCCCCCAGTGTCAGACCACATATCTACCTTAAAACATACAAATATATATATAAGCTTCTGCCTGATGTAAAATCTCAAAATATCAATGGACCCACACATACACTTTGCTGACACTCCAAGGTAGCAGACAACTGCTTGGGTTTAGAAAAAATCAGGGGAACTCTAGACTGATCCAGGAAAGAAAGAGGAGGCAGCTGCTTGGTGACAGACCCCCATAGCCCCTTAAGGCAGTGAAAAGAGGTGTAAACCAAAGATGCTTGGGATGGGCCCCTAAGCCCACCAACAGGGTGGTCTCCAAACAAGACAGCTGGTAGAAACGGCCCTGGCAGTGTCATTCTCGGAATGAGTACGTCTCATCCTCCCGAGACCATTGGAAATGGAAGCTTTGATATGCTCATTCCTGAGAAAGCCCTGGTGCCCTCCAACCCATCTGTATCTCTTCATCTCTTCTCTAAACATTTGTTGCCTGGCAGGCACAGCTCTAGGCTCCTAAGAGCCATGGCCTCAGACCTCTGGCAGACCCCACAGAAAGAGGCCAAGGTGAGGAGTATCAACCTGAAAGGCATCGTGTCTGATTCCTAGAGGCAAGTGGACCCTACAGTCCTGACCATAGAAAACCCATGCCTCTGTTTTTAGAACCCACTTGTATCTTTTCCTCATGTAGCATTCCAGAAGCTAATAACTTGGATGAGTTTCTTTCTACCCCGAGAGAAGTGTACTAAAACTGCAAGAATCTGAGGAAGTAAATCAAAGTCACAGTGCATCAAGCAGCCTGGTGACCTACTTCCTGAATTGGATGTTGGAATTGCTTTCCCACAGAACAGCCAATTGTGATGTGTTAGTATTTTCATGCAGCACAGCCCTCTGGCATGGAGGCGCTGCCCCATTCCTTCCCAAGGAAATTCCACTGCAGGCAATGTTATGATTAGTGGACTAATAACACTTGTTGTTGGAACACTCCAGACAAAGCTGCAGTGTGGACTGGCCTCCAAGTCCCTTAATCACCCATTTCATCATCTCGACACTGGAGCCCTGGCAATGGGAATGGGCTTGTAGATCCCAATAATTAACCAAAGGGACAGCTGCTTGCTTGCACGGGGATCTCCCTGCCCTCCATTCATAATCCTAAACTGATCTGAGGTGTTAACTGGTGTGGTTAGCATGTGCAATACTGGATGGTAACTAGAAAAAGAGATGCAGCAGGCTAATTCTGAATCAAACCACCTGCCCAGTAACTCCTGCAATTCATGCACATACATTTTCCTTGTGATTAACTTCCTGGGATTCTGGTAGGGGCCAGAAGAGGATCCAGGAAGTGGGTACATGCTAGTGTGCACAGCACTTGATTGGGAGCACTGCCAATCCCCAGCGCTTAATGGTGAGTTCCTTTACATTCTCCCTGACATTGCAAGGGGCTGCTGGGAGAGGAGATGTGGAAGCTCTAATCACATCGCGGCCTCTGCTTAAGCTGACTGGGTCTGTGGGAAATGATGGGGACTGACAAGCAGTCTATTCTACTCCTTCATTCTGGTCGCTTTGGATTGGGCTTCTACCCAAATCAGAGTTAATTAGCTTAAGGCAGAGGCTTACAATTTCTGAATGAACAGATTTGGAAATGAGTTATGTATAGAAAGACAATACGATAACATAGACAAGTAGGAGAGAGTGAGGTTGATACAATCACAGAACAAGGGGGAAAAAATCTCCCAGGACTTCCTGATTTCTAAGAACTGCTGGCTATCCTCAGACCAGTGGACTTGACCTTTTTTCTAACCCTGAAAGCCACTGGGGCTTCTTGGCCGCATCTTTGAGTGAAGAAATAACCATATAAAGAGAGAGCTAAGTTGGGAGGAGTGAATAGTGAAAGCAAGATAGACAAGGTAAAAAAAAAAAGAAAAAGAAAAGAAAAAAGGAGGTCAGTTATTATTAGAAGGTAGATTGCTAACAGCAATGTCTGCAGGTCCTTAGCAGAAGCACCAGAGCTGCAGGATTCCTGAAACTGGCTTCAGGGAGAAGTGCTTTTCCAATGAACAGTTTTGATTATTTAAAACACATCAGTGGTTCTCTAGATAACAACACACAAGGCAATTTTCTTCCCACAGATGTGCTTATTCTCCAAGTTTCCTGATGGAGCTACACTATTCATGGGATGCCCAGGGTGAGATGGTTGCCCTCGAACAAATTGGACAAATCCCAGGTGTTCAACTCCCCTGGACCAGGTACCAAGAAAGTATGGCTTCTGTTCTCTCTTCCACCCTCCCTGAAAAGTACAAACTGTCAGCTCTCAGGGCAAAGTTTCAAACATTCTCTGGGAAAGTCCCACCCCAATCCCTTTCCCACTGATCTTTCCAAAATTCATTTGTCTTTATTTTGGGCTCCACAAGTTATGAAAGTTAGCTTCCAGGGGATCTAGAGATGAGGCATTCCCAACTTGGGATTCAGAAACTCTTCAGAAATCTGTTAGTTTCCACCAAAGTGCCAGAGTATAGTTTGGGGGCGGTTTTCCTCTCATATTTAGACAATGAAGCAAAACCTGTTGATTTGTTTAGACACAAATCTCCCTTAGCAGGGACAGATGATATTCAAAAGAATTAAATAATTGGGATATTTAAAAGAAATAATTATGTGGGAAAATACAGTTGAAGTCAAATATGCCTGGTCATCTATATGAAGAATTTGTGTTTGAAATATGCATAAAAATTGTCATTATAGATTCTGTTGCCTTGTTATCCTGAGGTAAAGCAACTCCTTATCATCAAGAGATGTTTCATAGCATGCTGTTAAAGGCAAACACAATTTTTTAAACTTCGTGGGAACACTGACATGAAACATTCAGTTTATTTTCATCTTTTCCTGGGGAAACTGAAGTTCCTGGTGAAACAACTTTATGAGGCAGTGATTTAATTACACTAAATGGTGTTAAAAAAATAACACAGCAGGGTGGGAGTTGGGGTGAGGAAAGTGATCTTGTTAAACTGCTTTTTGTTTGACTTTGACTTGCCTTTGGCTTTCCATAGCACAGGCTCCAAAAGATGGGGCCCTTTTCTGAAACATACAC
Source organism: Saccopteryx leptura (assembly GCF_036850995.1). NCBI lineage: Eukaryota > Metazoa > Chordata > Mammalia > Chiroptera > Emballonuridae > Saccopteryx > Saccopteryx leptura. Next base: position 130,977,887 of record NC_089516.1, read on the forward strand.
TTCTTTCAATGAAAGCTTCATGCGTTAAGCTCTTTAATAGGCATATCTTACTCCTCTGCCCACACAGGTCAGGGTGAGAAAGCCTGTATGAGATACTTAATCCTAAGCCAGCTGACTTCCGAAACAAACAGGACACCTAAATGGAGGGAGGTAGTCAATTAACTCAAGCTAACACTATTGGCCATATGCTTTGCTTCTTGCCTCCCCCATGGCCAGTGAACCAAGCTCTCTTCTACTTGTGTAATCTGACAAAGGCAATACTGTGTGATTTTGGCCCAGCACCTTGATGGAGTACTAAGCCAGAATGATAATGTGTAATAAAATCTTCCCAATTCAAAAGGTCTGGCCTGACCAGGCGGTGGCGCAGTGGATAGAGCGTCGGACTGGGATGCGGAAGGATCCAGGTGTGAGACCCAAAGTTCGCCAACTTGAGCGCGGGCTCATCTGGTTTGAGCAAAAGCTCACCAGCTTGGACCCAAGGTAGCTGGCTCAAGCAAGGGGTTACTCGGTCTGCTGAAGACCCGTGGTCAAGGCACATATGAGAAAGCAATCAATGAACAACTAAGGTGTCGCAACGAAAAACTGATGATTGATGCTTCTCATCTCTCTGTTCCTGTCTGTCTGTCCCTATCTATCCCTCTCTCTGATTCTCTGTCTCTGTAAAAAAATAAATAAATAAATAAAATTAAAAAAAAAAAAAAAAGGTCTGGGGCCAGGGGAAAGAATGGACTTTGAAATAAGTATATTTGAGATGGGTATTTGAGTTTTAATTAAGTGACACATCTGATTTTGATCTCAAAAATTAATTCTAACTTTAAAATTATATAATTCTGCCTGACCTGTGGTGGTGCAGTGGATAAAGCACATTGACCTGGAACGCTGAAGTTGCTAGTTTGAAACTCTGGGCTTGTCTGGTTAAAGCACATATGGGAGTTGATGCTTTCTGCTCCTCCCTCCCCCCTTCTCTCTCTCTCTCTCTAAAATGAATAAAAATCTTTAAAAAGTAAAATAAAAAATAAAATTACTGCTTCATAAAACGCAACTTTCCCCCCCCCCAAAAGTGGAGGGGGAAATGCCTGTGTGTCTTATGGAGCGAAAAATACAGTATTTTATTAAATATTTTAATATACCATCTGGTTCAGAATATTTTTTTCTTATTTTCCTCCTTAAAACCCTAGGTGTGTCTTATGGTCAGGTGCATCTTATGGAGCAAAAAACATGGTATATAATACTTTCACAAAGCTGAACATATATACAACCTAGGACTCAGTAATTCTACTCCTATGTATACTTAACAGATATGCATTCACATGTGCTTCAAGACACATGTACAGAAATATTCATACCAGAATTATTCAAAGCTGGCAACACTGACAACAACTCAATGGTCCATCAATGGTAAAATTGATGAATTGTAATAAAGTCATTCAATGAAATACTATACAGCAATGAGAATGAATGGTTTACATGATAAGCAAACTATACAAAAATCTCACAAGTGTGATGTTGAGCAACAGAAGCCAGAAGCAGAAGAGTGCATTCTGTGTGATTCCATTCATATATATATTAAAAATTCTAATGCAAGCAAAGCTCATCTATCTTATTAGAGATCAGGACAGTGGTTAGCTCTAAACAAGGGAGTGGCTAGGAGAGGAGATGAGAGGTGTCTTTATAAGAGACTGAAGAGAGGAAACAGAAGGGGGAGAAGGAGAAAGGCCCTGTGAAGAAGGGGACACAGATTTATAGTGATGTGGTTCTAAGCCAAGGAAGGCTAGGAGCTATCAGAGCTGGAAGAGGCAAGGAAAGATTCTCCCCTAGTACCCCCTGAGGGAGCACAGCCTGGCTAATATTTTGATTTTAGAGTTCTAGCTGCCAGAACTGTGAAAGAATCAATTTATGTTGTTGTAAGGCACTAAATTTGGGGTTATGTGTTATAGAAGCCCTAGGAAACCAATACAGAGAAAGTGTTGAAAGTGTTTTGTTTCTTGATCTGAGTACTAATTACATGTATATGTTCATTTTGTAAAAACTCATCAAGTTATACATTAATAATTTCCATACTTTTTACATGTCTTTCCCTTCGCTGTAGTATGGTGAGTGGAACTTTGGAAGACAGAATGGTGGAAGGAACAGGCATCCATTTCTCATAACTTTTTTATTGTTGAAGTAGGTAGCAGGTTATTTAAAGGTTAACAAATATCCAAGACAGAAACTGTATGTAAATGTTGGGTAGTTATAGAATGACCAACACCTTGCTTTTGCTCAAAGTAAATCAATTATTAACATTTTGTGATCAAATGCAACAAAAAGAAGACTAATCTGAACCCCACCTTTTCTGGCAATTTTGCAATAAGTGGGAGAAGCACTGTGCATAGTTTGTGTGGTATTAAGAATGAAATTAAAAGATGGTTTCCTCTGTCTTAGAAAAAAGAATATACTTGGCAGTCTGCAAACAATAAACCATTGGACGTTTCAATTTTTTTCCTAAAGAATGATATGCCTCTAAAATGAGCATGTTTTCCATTTTCTACTCCCTTTCGCCCTGGGCAGATGATTTTGAATGTTCACTCTCCCTACACTGTCTTTGAAGAAGTCAGCATTTGCCAGAACTGCGGACTAAAGACGAAAGCCAGTGCAGATGGAAGTGGCTGTGGGGAGCAGGCTCAAATTCCCTCAGTAGGGATTACTGAGAAACAAAGCTGGCAGGGAGGGGATTTCAAACAGTCACAGGTGCAGAGATGCACAGGGTAGGAGATGTGGTCCCCTGGGAGAGGCCTTTTTCCACCCTCATATAAATCAGTTCTCATGCATGTCTGTCTGCTTAAAGGGAACAACCACTGCCTAAGTCCAACTATTGAACTTGTGAAATGAAGGAGGCCTCATCACTGAAAATGGGCTGACAGGCTTACTGTTTCCTCCATGATGGAGCAGACTCTCCTACGTTAGCTTTGCCCATGCACCAAAAACACAGGACTATGACCGCATTATCAGGGCACTGAATGCAAAGTAAAGAAGATAACAGTGGCCTTCTTTAAACCATGAGAGGGGTTTTGAAGTCCATGGCAGATATAAGAAAAGTTTTTGCAAATGCTTTGGATGCTAACTTCACAAAGGGTCAAATTAGATTAAAATTGATGATTCCTCTAGTTCCTTCCTGCATTGGAATCCTCAAATGTGTGTGCTGTGCAGCAGCTCGCATGTGATGGCCAAGGTTGAGCCTCACCGTCAACCAGTCTGAGGGTCAATCCCATAAATGGATAGGCTAATGTCATGCAGAATTTAATTACAACAGGAGGACCCCCATAACCCACACAAAGGACATTCCTGGAACACTCAGCTCAGGTGACCTAGGATACTACTATGTAAGGCTACCCCATGAAGATTGTGAGTCATAGCAGATCTATCGAATACAAAGAAACTAACACAGAGGCAGCCAAAGTGGGGAAATAAAGGAAAAAGTATGGCCCTGGCCGGTTGGCTCAGCCGTAGAGCGTCGGCCTGGCGTGCGGGGGACCCGGGTTCGATTCCCGGCCAGGGCATATAGGAGAAGCACCCATTTGCTTCTCCACCCCCCCTTCCTTCCTCTCTGTCTCTCTCTTCCCCTCCCGCAGCCAAGGCTCCATTGAAGCAAAGATGGCCCGGGTGCTGGGGATGGCTCCTTGGCCTCTGCCCCAGGTGCTAGAGTGGCTCTGGTCATGGCAGAGCGACCCCCCGGAGGGGCAGAGCATCATCCCCTGGTGGGCAGAGCGTCGCCCCTGGTGGGCATGCCGGGTGGATCCCGGTTGGGCGCATGCGGGAGTCTGTCTGACTGTCTCTCCCCGTTTCCAGCTTCAGAAAAATACCAAAAAAAAAAAAAAAAAAAGAAAAAAGTATGAAATGAAAGAACAGGAGAAATCCTTAGGGAAAAAGGAGCTAAAGAAAATTGAGGCACACAATTTATCAGATATAAAGCTCAAAGTAATAGTAATAAAGATGCTCAACAGCATGAAAAAGGGCATAGAAACCATTAAAAAAGGACCAGTCAGAATAAAGAATACAATATCTGGGAAGAAGAATGCACTGGAAGGAATAAACAGTAGGTAAGCCCCCTGGTCGGCAAATTCTGCCTTGCGAGTCACATGCGGCTCTTTGGCCCCTTGAGTGTGGCTCTTCAACAAAATATCAGATACGGCACTATCCATAAGGAATGTACCTACCTATATAGTTTAAGTTTAAAAAATTTGGCTCTCAAAAGAAATTTCAATCGTTGTACTGTTGATATTTGGCTCTGTTGACTAATGAGTTTGCCGACCACTGGGTTAGCCTGACCAAGAGGTGGCACAGTGGATAGAGCATTGTACTGGGACACAGAGGACCCAGGTTCGAAACCCTGAGGTCACTGGCTTGAGCACAGGCTCATCTGGTTTGAGCACAGCTCATCAGCTTGAGCCCAAGGTCGCTGGCTTGAACAAGGGGTCACTCAGTCTGCTGTAGCCCCCTGGTCAAGGCACCTATGAGAATGCAATCAATGAACAACAAAGGTGCCACAATGAAGAATTAATGCTTCTCACCTCTCTCCCTTCTTGTCTCTCTGTCCCTCTCTCTGTCTGTCTCTGTCACAAAAAAACAAAAAACAAAAACAAAACAGTAGGTTAGATGAAGCAGAGAACTGAATCAGAAATTTGGAAGTCAAGGTAGCAGAACACACCTGATTAGAATAGCAATAAATAAAACAAAAAAATTTAAATAATGAGGATAGTTTTAAGGGCCTCTGTGACCACATGAAGTGCAACAGCAACCACATCACAGGCTACCAGAAGGAGAAGAGAGAGAGCAAGGGATTGAGAACTTGTTTGAATAAATAATGACTGAAACCTTCCTTAACCTGGAGAAGGAAAAAGACATACAAGTTCAGGAAATGCAGAGAGTCCTAAAAAAGATAACCCAAACAGGCCCACACCAACACACATAATTAAAATGGCAAAGATTAAATAAAAGAGAGAATCTTAAAAGCCACAAGAGAAAAACAGTAAGTTACCTACAAGGGAGCTCCTATAAGACTGTCAGCTGATTTCTCAACAGAAATATTTCAGGCCAGAATGGGTTGGTACAAAATATTCAAAGTGATGAAAAGCCAGGACCTACAACCAAAACTATTTACCCATCAAGACTATAATTTAAAATTAAAGTAAATATACACAAAGCTTCTCAGAGAGAGAGAGAAAAAGCTAAAGGAGTTTGTTACTGCCAAATCAGTATTCTAGGAAATGTTAAAGGGTCTGTTGAAGAATAAGAAGAAAAAAATAGAGAAACATAATGAAAAGAATAAAATGGGAATAAATATGTACTTATCATTAATAATTTAAATGTAAATGGCTTAAAAGTTCCAATCAAAAGACATGGATAGCTTAATGAATAAGAAAAGAAGACCCATTCTTTTTTTTTTTAATAATTTTATTTTTTTAATGGGGTGACATCAATAAATCAGGATACATATATTCAAAGATAACAAGTCCAGGTTATCTTGTCGTTCAATTATGTTGCATACCCACCACCCAAAGTCAGATTGTCCTCTGTCACCTTCTATCTTGTTTTCTTTGTGCCCCTCCCCACCCCCTTTCCCTCTCCCATTCCCCCCTCCCCCCAGTAACCACCACACTCTTATCAATGTCTCTTAGTTTCACTATTATGTCCCACCTACGTATGGAATAATACAGTTCCTGGTTTTTTCTGATTTACTTATTTCGCTTCGTATCATGTTATCAAGATCCCACCATTTTGCTGTAAATGTTCCGATGTCATCATTTCTTATGGCTGAGTAGTATTCCATAGTGTATATGTGCCACATCTTCTTTATCCAGTCATCTATTGATGGGCTATTTGGTTGTTTCCATGTCCTGGCCACTGTGAACAATGCTGCAATAAACATGGGGCTGCATGTGTCTTTACGTATCAATGTTTCTGAGTTTTTGGGATATATACCCAGTAGAGGGATTGCTGGGTCATAAGGTAATTCTATTTTCAGTTTTTTGAGGAACCACCATACTTTCTTCCATAATGGTTGTACTAATTTACATTCCCACCAACAGTGTATGAGGGTTCCTTTTTCTCCACAGCCTCTCCAACATTTGCTATTACCTGTCTTGCTAATAACAGCTAATCGAACAGGTGTGAGGTGGTATCTCATTGCCGTTTTGATTTGCATTTCTCTAATAGCTAAAGAAGATGAGCATCTTTTCATATATCTGTTGGCCATTTGTATTTCTTCCTGGGAGAAGTGTCTGTTCATATCCTCTTCCCATTTTTTTATTGGATTGTTTGTTTGTTTGTTGTTGAGTTTTATGAGTTCTTTGTATATTTTGGATATTAGGCCCTTATCTGAGCTGTTGTTTGAAAATATCATTTCCCATTTAGTTGGCTTTCTGTTTATTTTGTTATCAGTTTCTCTTGCTGAGCAAAAACTTCTTAGTCTGATGTAGTCCCATTCATTAATTTTTGCCTTCACTTCTCTTGCCTGTGGAGTCAAATTCATAAAATGCTCTTTAAAACCCAGGTCCATGAGTTGAGTACCTATGTCTTCTTCTATGTACTTAATTGTTTCAGGTCTTATGTTTAGATCTTTGATCCATTTTGAGTTAATTTTAGTACAGGGGGACAAACTGTAGTCCAGTTTCATTCTTTTGCATGTGGCTTTCCAGTTTTCCCAGCACCATTTATTGAAGAGGCTTTCTTTTCTCCATTGTGTGTTTTTGGCCCCTTTATCAAAAATTATTTGACTATATATATGTGGTTTTATTTCTGGACTTTCTATTCTGTTCCATTGGTCTGATTGTCTATTTTTCTGCCAATACCATGCTGTTTTGATTGTCGTGGCCCTATAATATAGTTTGAAGTCAGGTATTGTAATGCCCCCAGCTTCATTCTTTTTCTTTAGGATTGCTTTGGCTATTCGGGGTTTTTATAGTTCCATATAAATCTGATGATTTTTTGCTCTATTTCTTTAAAAAACGTCATTGGAAGTTTGATGGGAATTGCATTAAATTTGTATATTGCTTTGGGTAATATAGCCATCTTGATTATATTTATTCTTCCTAGCCAAGAACAAGGTATATTCTTCCATCTCATTATATCTTTTTCGATTTCCCTTAACAATGGTTTATAGTTTTCATTATATAAGTCCTTTACATTCTTTGTTATGTTTATTCCTAAGTATTTTATTTTTTTTGTTGCAATCGTGAAGGGGATTATTCTTTTGAGTTCCTTCTCAGTTGTTTCATTGTTGTCATATAGAAAGGCTATTGACTTTTGTATGTCAATTTTGTATCCTGCGACCTTACTGTATTGGCTTATTGTTTCTAGTAGTCTTTTTGTGGATTCTTTGGGGTTTTCGATGTATAGGATCATATCATCTGCAAAAAGTGATACCTTTACTTCTTCTTTTATGATATGGATGCCTTTTATTTCTTTGTCTTGTCTGATTGCTCTGGCTAGAACCTCTAGTACCACATTAAATAAGAGTGGAGAGAGTGGACAACCCTGACTTGTTCCTGATTTAAGGGGGAAAGCCTTCAGTTTAGTGCCATTTAATATGATGTTAGCTGATGGTTTATCATATATGGCCTTTATCATGTTGAGATATTTTCCTTCTATACCCATTTTGTTGAGAGTCTTAAACATAAAATTGTGTTGTATTTTATCAAAAGCCTTTTCTGCGTCTATTGATAAGATCATGTGGTTTTTGTTCTTTGTTTTGTTGATATGGTGTATTACGTTAACCGTTTTATGTATGTTGAACCATCCTTGAGATTCTGGGATGAATCCCACTTGATCATGATGTATTATTTTTTTTAATATGTTGTTGTATTCGATTTGCTAGTATTTTGTTTAGTATTTTAGCATCTGTATTCATTAGAGATATTGGTCTGTAGTTTTCTTTTTTTGTGCCATCCTTGCCTGGTTTTGGTATGAGGGTTATGTTGGCCTCATAAAATGTGTTTGGAAGTATTGCTTCTTCTTCAATTTTTTGGAAGACTTTGAGTAGAATAGGAACCAAGTCTTCTTTGAATGTTTGATAAAATTCGCTTGTATAGCCGTCAGGGCCTGGACTTTTATTTTTGGGGAGGTTTTTAATGGTTTTTTCTATTTCTTCTCTACTGATAGGTCTGTTTAGGCTTTCTGCTTCTTCTTGACTCAGTCTAGGAAGGTTGTATTGTTCTAGGAATTTATCCATTTCTTCTAGGTTGTTGAATTTAGTGGCATAAAGTTTTTCATAGTATTCTACAATAATTCTTTGTATATCTACTGTGTCCGTGGTGATTTCTCCTCTTTCATTTTGGATTTTGTTTATATGAGTTCTTTCTCTTTTTTCCTTGGTAAGTCTTGCCAAGGGTTTGTCAATTTTGTTGATCTTTTCAAAGAACCAGCTCCTTGTTCTATTAATTTTTTCTATAGTTTTTCTGTTCTCTAATTCATTTATTTCTGCTCTGATTTTTATTATCTCCTTTCTTCGGCTGGTTTTGGGTTGTCTTTGTTCAAGAAGACCCATTCTTATGCTGCCTACAAGAGAGCCATCTCACAACGAAAGATACTCAAAAAAACACAAAGAGGCAGCCAAAGTGGGGAAATAAAGAATCAGGTTAAAACAGGGATAAAAAATATATTAAACAGGTTAAAACAGGGATAAAAAATATATTTCACGCAAATGTAAATGATAAAGAAGCTGGGGTAGCAATGCTTGTACTTATATCTGAGAAAATAGACTTTAAAACAAAGACTATAGTAAAAGGCAAAGAAGTACACTACATAATGACAAAGGGAGCAATCCTACAATAGAATATAACCCTTGTAAACATTTACATATGCAATGTAGGGGCACTTAAATATGTAAAACAAATGTTGATAGACATAAAGTGAAATATTGACAGCAATACAGTCATGGTAGGAAATTTTAACAACCCAGTGACAACAATAGACAGATCTTCCAGAAAAAAAAATCAACAATGAAACAAAGTCCTTAAATGGCACACTATATCAGCTGGATTTAATTTATACATTCAGAGAATTTCACTCCAAATCAGAATATATATTTTTTTCAAGTGCTTACAGAACATTTTCTAGGATAGATTACATGTTAGGACACTAAACAAGTCTTAATGAATTTAAGAAGATTAAAATCATATCAAGCATCTTCTCTGAACATAATGGTATGAAACTAAAAATTAATCACACACAAAAACACCCCTCCTGAGAGCAGCCCAAGATGGCCGACTTGGAGGATCGGGTGTCGGATGAGGAGAAGATGATTCTGGATCGCCTGTAGCTCCAAGAAGGTTGCTGAGGGCCAGTCAAAAGCGGTGACTCCCACTGGTCTTCGCCAATTTCCGGCCTGTGAGTTCCAGGGCCGGTACATCCAGCGGCCAGATACAGAGCATCAGCTCAAGACCTAACAACCATAGTTAGAGTGGTATCTTAAGGAAAGGCTCCTCACACCTGACCCAGCTAAGGCAAAGAAAACGTTGTCACAGACAAGTAGCCCACAGCGGATTACAAACAGCTGAAGCCATCCCAGGAAGATTTAGAAATTACACAACTGAAAGCTGGAGTCAGACAACACCAACCCTATACTCAACTACACAAACAACATATTTGAAGGAGCAGTCTATATTGAGACAAAATGGGAAGACAGGGAAGTGCAATTCAAATGAATCAACTAGAGGAATTCCCAGAAAAAGAATTGAATGAAATGGAAATAACTAAAATGCCGGATGCAGAGTTTAGAATAATGATTGTGAGGATGCTCAAGGATCTTAGAGGAACCATGGATAGACAACATGAGCACCTAAACAATGAGCTATCTGACATCAAAAAGGACATTGAAATCATAAAAAAGGATCAGACAGAAATGATAAACACAATGGCAGAAATGAAGACTACACTACAAGGAATGAAAAGCAGGTGGGATGAAAAAGAGGATCGAATCAGCAATTTAGAGGACAAGATAAGCAAAAGCACGGAAGCAGAACAGCAAAAGAAAAAAAGGATCAAAATGTCTGAGAAAACTCGAACAGAGTTCTGTTACAATAGGAAGAGAAACAACATCTGCATCATAGGGGTTCCTGAAGGAGAGGAGAAAGAACAAGGGATAGAGAACCTGATTGAAGAAATCATAGCTGAAAATGTCCCGGAATTGATGCAGGAAAAAGTCACACAAGTTCAAGAAGCACAGAGAATCCCATTAAAAAGGAACCCAAATAAACCTAAACAAAGACACATCATAATTAAAAAACCAAAGCTAAGAAATAAAGAAAGAATACTAAAAGCTGCAAGAGAAAAGCAGTCAATCACCTACAAAGGAGACCCCAAAAGGATGACATCCAACTTCTCAACAAAAACACTTGAGGCAAGAAGGGAATGGCAAGAGATATTCAAATTAATGCAGAACAGTTTCCTACAACCAAGACTTCTTTATCCATCAAGGCTATCTTTTAAAATAGAAGGAGAAATAAAAAGCTTCCCATACAAAAATAAAAAAAAACCTCAAGGAATTTATTACAACCAAACCAATGATGTAAGAAGTGTTAACGGTCCTGTTGTAAACAGAACAAGGGTAAAGAGGAATGTAGATTTAAGATTTTAGAAATGCATCCAAATTGAAGAAGATTATTTGCTGATGATATGATATTGTACATAGAAAACCCTAAAGTCTCAGTAAAATAACTAGTTGACCTAATAAATGAATTCAGCAAGGTGGTAGGATATAAAATTAATATTCAAAAACCAGTGGCATTTTTATACACCAACAATGAACTGTCTGAAAGAGAAATTAAGAAAACTATCCCCCCACCAAAAAAAAGAAAACAATCCCCTTCACTACTGCAACAACAACAAAGAAAGTACCTAGATGTAAATTTATCCAAGGAGGTTAAAGACTTGTACTCAGAAAATTATAAAACATTGATAAGAGAAATCAAGGAAAATAATCGCATCAAAAATGGGCAAAAGAAATGAATAGACACTTCAAAGAGGACATTCAGATGGCCAATAGGCAAAAGAAAAAATGTTCAACATCACTAATCATTAGAGAAATACAAATTAAAACCACAATGAGATATCACCTCACACCAGTCAGAATGACAGATTAACAAAACAATAAGTGCTGGTGAGGATGTGGAGTAAAGGGAATCCTCCTGCACTGCTGGTGGGAATGCAGACTGGTGCAACCACTGTGGAAAATGGTATGGAGATTCCTCAAAAAATTAAAAATGGAACTGCCTTTTGACCGAGCCATCCCACTTTTATTATAGGAATATATCCCAAGGACACCAAATCACTGGTTCAAAAGAAGAAATGCATCCCCATGTTTATGGCAGCATTGTTTACAATAATGAAGATCTGGATACAGCCCAAGTGTCCTTCAGTGGACGAGTGGATTAAAAAGCTGTACTACATATACACATGGAGTACTATGGGGCCATGAAAAAGAAGAAAATGCTACCTTTTGCAACAACAGGGATGGACCTGGAAACTATTATGTTAAGTGACATAAGCCAGACAAGAAATACAAATATTATATGACTTCACTCATATGAGGAATCCAATGAACAATGTGAACTGAGGAACAGAATAGAGGCAGAGGAGGGATCAAAGGGACCAGTGGGCAAGCGGACAGAGGGAAAGGGGATGAGAGGAGATCAGAGAAGGGAAAGAGCTTGGTGAAATTATATATACATAACAGCATTATAGAGAGCAGAAGAGCAAATCCTGGAGGAAAGCAGGGAGTGTTTTGGGGGAGGGGGCAAGAACAATGTTGAGGGGAATTCGGGGGTGCGGGAGGATGTATTCGGTGGGACACTTGAATCTATGTAAACACAATAAATTTAAATCAATAAAAAAATAAGAAATCAAAAAAAAAAAACAAACAAACAAACAAAAAAAACAAAACAAAACAAAAAAAACACCCCTCCTGAAAAACATGTGAAGACATGGAGGCTAAATAATATGTTACTAAACAATGAAAGGGTTAATAGTGAGAATTAGGAAGAAAGGATATCTTGAAAAAATGAAAATAAAAACACAACAACCCAAAATCTGTGGGACATAGCAAAAGCAATTCAAAGAGGGAAATTCATAGCATTACAGGCCTATCCCAAGAAACAAGAAAAATTTCAAATAAACAGTCTAATTTAACACTTAAAGGAACTTAAAAAAACAACAACAACAGGCCCTGGCCGGTTGGCTCAGTGGTAGAGCATCGGCCTGGCATGCAGGAGTCCTGGGTTCAATTCCCAGCCAGGGCACACAGGAGAAGCGCCCATCTGCTTCTCCGCCCCACCCCCTCTCCTTCCTCTCTTTCTCTCTCTTCCCCTCCTGCAGCCAAGGCTCCATTGGAGCAAAGATGGCCAGGGCACTGAGGATGGCTCTATGGCCTCTGCCTCAGGTGCTAGAATGGCTCTGGATGCAACAGAGTGACCCCCCAGAGGGGCAGAGCATCGCCCCCTGGTGGGCATGACTGGTGGATCTCGGTTGGGCACATGCGGGAGTCTGTCTGACTGCCTCCCATTTCCAGCTTCGGAAAAATGCAAAAAAAACCCCAAAAAACAAAAAACAAAAAAAACACAACAACAAACAAAGTCCAAAGTCATGAGTAGAAGAAAGGAAATAATAAAGATCAGAGCAGAAATAAAGAAAGTAGAGATTAAAAAAATACAAAAGATTAATAAAATCAAGATATACAAAATCAACAAACCTTTAACTAAACTCATCAAGAAAAAAAGAAAAATGAAATAAATAAAATAAAATCTGAAAGAGTAAAAGTAACAACTGACATTAGTGTCAGAAACACAAAAGATTGTAAGAAAATATTACGAAAAACTGTATGTCAACAAATTGGACAATCTTGAAGAAATGGATAAATTCTTAGAAGCATACACTCTTCCAAAACTGAATAATAATAATAATAATAATAATAATAATAATAACCAGTTGGCCCTAGCCAGTTGGCTCAGTGGATAGAGTGTTGGCTCAGCACGCACACGTCCCAGGTTCGTTCCATCCCCAGTCAGAGCATACATGGAAAAGCGACCATTTGCTTCTCTTCCTTGCCCTCTCCACCTTGTCTCTCTCTTCCCCTCTTGCAGCCAGTGGCTTGATTGGGCCAAGTATCTGCCCCAGGTGCCGAGGATAGCTTGGTTGACTCGAGCATCGACCACAGACGGGGGTTGCCAAGTGGATCCCGGTTGGGGCACATGTGGGAGTTTATCTCCCCTACTATCACTTAAAAAACAAACAAATGAACAAACAAACAAACAAAAAAACCCAGAGAATCTGAATAGATAGATTACAGTGGTCTCCTGTCTATCGTGGGGGTTAATTAAGTTCCAGAACCCCCCACAATAGGTGAAAATCCATGAAATAGCAATCTTATATTTATTTTATTATTTATGTGTATTTTAAGGTTTTATAAACCCTCCCCATACTCTTCTAAACCTTTCCAACACTGTTATTAACCTTTCCCATATTGATTTTGCTTATTTTACCTCAAAAATAATTAAATAAATATATAAAAATACCTATATACTACAAATCCCATGATATTGTAAAAAATCTACGATAGAAAATTAGATATATACAATTTAAAAATCCACAATACAGCCTGACTAGGTGGTGGTGCAGTGGATAGAGCATAGGACTGGGATGCAGAGGACCCAGGTTCGAGATCCTGAGGTCGCCAGCTTGAGCACGGGCTCATCTGGCTTGAGCAAAAAGCTCACCAGCTTGGACCCAAGGTCGCTGGCTCCAGCAACGGGTTACTCGGTCTGCTGAAGGCCCATGGTCAAAGCACATATGAGAAAGCAATCAATGAACAACTAAAGTGTCACAACGAAAAACTGATGATTGGCCCTGGCCGGTTGGCTCAGTGGTAGAGCATTGGCCTGGCGTGCAGGAGTCCGGGTTCAATTCCTGGCCAGGGCACACAGGAGAAGTGCCCATCTGCTTCTCCACCCCTCCCCCTCTCCTTCCTCTCTGTCTCTCTCTTCCCCTCCTGCAGCCAAGGCTCCACTGGAGCAAAGTTGGCCTGGGCGCTGAGGATGGCTCTGTGGCCTCTGCCTCAGGCACTAGAATGGCTCTGGATGCAACAGAGCGACACCCCAGATGGGCAGAGCATCGCCCCCTGGTGGGCATGCCGGGTGGATCCTGGTTGGGCGCATGTGGGAGTCTGTCTGACTGCCTCCCTGTTTCCAACTTCAGAAAAATACAAAAAAAAAACAAACAAACAAACCCAGAAATAAAAGAAAAAGTGATGATTGATGCTTCTCATCTCTCTCCTTTCCTGTCTGTCGGTCCCTATCTCTCTCTTTCTCTCTCTCTCTCTCTCTCTCGCTCTCTCTGACTCTCTCTCTGTCCCTGTAAAAAAATAAAAATAAAAATAAATAAGATGAAATAAAAAAAAAAAATTAAAAAAAATCCATGATATAGTGAGACCGTGAGAAGTGAATCGCGATATGGTGAAGGATGACTGTATAACTAGTGAAATTGAAACAGTTATAAAACAATTCCCAAGAAACAAAAGTTCTGAACTGAATGGCTTCACAGGTAAATTCTACCAAACATTCAAAGAAGAGTTAACACCTATACTTCTCAAACTATTCCAAAATATTCAAGAGAAAGGAACACTCCCAAGTTCATGTTACAAGGTCATCATTATCCTCATTTTAAAACCAGATAAAGCCACTACAAAGAAAGAAAATTATAGGCCATCCCAGAAGGGCATAGACGCTAAAATCTTCAACAAAATATGAGCAAACCAAATCCAGCAATACACTGAAATGATCATATACGCCATGATCAAGTGGGCTTTATTCCAGAGATGCAAGGTTGGTACAATATCTGCAAATCAATAAGTATGATATACCTGCTTGACTAGGTGATGGCACAGTGGATAGAGCGTCAGACTGGGATGCGGAGGACCCAGGTTTGAGACCCCAAGGTTGCCAGCTTGAGCATGGGCTCATCTGGTTTGAGCACAGTTCACCAGCTTGGACCCAAGGTCGCTGGCTCGAGCAAGGGGTTACTCGGTCTGCTGAAGGCCCATGGTCAAGGCACACATGAGAAAGAAATCAATGAACAACTAAGGTGTCGCAACCAAAAACTGATGATCGATGCTTCTCATCTCTCTCCATTCCTGTCTGTCCCTATCTATCCCTCTCTCTGACTCTCTGTCTCTGTAAGAAAAACAAAAACAAAAACAAACAAAAACCCCCGATATATCACATAAAATGAAGGATAAAAACCACATGATCCTATCAATAGATACAGAAAGAGCATTTGATGAAATCCATCCCTCACCTATGATAAAAATGCTCAGAAAAGTGGGAATTTAGGGAACATACCTCAAGGTAATAAGGAGCATATATGACAAACCTACAACTCTGTTCTGTGTGGATACTTTGTCTTTCTCCTAAGCTACAATGACAGCAAGGGCCGCACCCTCCATTTTTGCTGTTGTCATTTTGAGCTGTTGTTATCTACATGCAGTTGTTAATGTGAAGAAGAAAAAGAAGAAGAAGAAGAAGAAGAAGAAGAAGAAGAAGAAGAAGAAGAAGAAGAAGAAGAAGAAGGAAGAAGAAGGAAGGAGAAGGAGAAGGAGAAGGAAGAAGAAGGAAGGAGAAGGAGAAGGAGAAGGAGAAGAAGAAGAAGAAGAAGAAGAAGAAGAAGAAGAAGAAGAAGAAGAAGAAGAAGAAGAAGAAGAAGAAGAAGAAAGAAGAAGAGAAGAAAGAAGAAGAAGAAGAAGAAGAAGAAGAAGAAGAAGAAGAAGAAGAAGAAGAAGAAAGAAGAAGAAGAGGAGGAGGAGGAGGAGGAGGAGGAGAAGAAGGAGAAGGAGAAGGAGAAGGAGAAGGAGAAGGAGAAGGAGAAGGAGAAGGAGAAGGAGAAGGAGAAGAAGAAGAAGAAGAAGAAGAAGAAGAAGAAGAAGAAGAAGAAGAAGAAGAAGAAGAAGAGTGGAGACAGAAATGAAATGGCACATGTCCCATATTAGGCCACTATGGGATGGTCAAAACAATGACTTCTTTGGTACAAATAAATAAAGAACTTCACTCAAAGATTTGTTTGAGAAATAAAAATATGAACATAGGGGGAAAATACTGTAGAAGAAAATTCCTACCTAGAAAATATAAAAAGAAAGTCAATGTTTGTGATACCAGATAATAACTAACTGATCTGGAGAGAAGTCAAAACATTAGGTAATGTGAAATTCTGAGCCTCGACTGTAACATATATTGCATGTTTTTCTCCTAATTCAGTTTTGTCTGTGTGGAATTCCAGCCAAAAATTCTGAGAGCCCTTGAGGAAAGATTGAGCATGAGACAATAGTTCATAATTCAATTCCATCAGCGTTCACTCAATGCTTACTTTGTGCTCAACATTGTGTGGTACTGTGGGGAATGTGCAGAAAGCAGAAATCACAGTCAGTGCCAGCAAGAAGTTTGCCATTTTGTTGGGAGACAGAAGACTTCCAAACATACACCAACTAGAACAATTAAATTAGAAAATAAAGACACAGTAAAGAACCAAAAGAAACATACATTAGAGCAAGGATGTATGGTTCAGGCAAAAACAGGCAATTCAATACAACAAAAATGCGTAAGATACTAAGGAGAAGCCTACAGGATACAAATAAGGTATATTTATGGGCTGTAGGAACAAAGCCAGCCAATGTCATGCTCTGAACTGACGTTAACAAGGAAAACTCTAACCATTTGTAATATTAAGTCTAGGGTACTGTATCAAAATCAACAGGAGCCTGAGAATGGCTTCTAAAATCTGAACCATACTGTAGTGATCATTCTGAAAGGTATATAAATGTTGAATCACTACATTGTACTCCTGAAACTAATAGAATTTTGTATATCAACTATAATTAAAAATAAAATTTAAAAATAAATTAAGAAATACAATAAAATTTCAATAAGTAAAATAAAAGTTAACTGATACAAAATCAGTTATCTTGATATGGTTGTGACAAAAGCTTTTGGTAACTGAATGTGAATACTAAATAAGGAGACCTGGATCATAAGAAGTTGTAAGTATGGAGCACTATTTACGGAAGTGGAACTAAGTTCCTTGGCCATCAGAAAATTATATTTTGGATCAGAATATAGGGGACAACTCAGGTGCTACCCTTCTGCCCCTCCCTTGGTTATGATGTCCTAAAAAACAGTGGTTCTTTTAGAGTCATACCAGGCGACCCTACCACATATTACCCATGTAGCCTTGGGGACTGACTTCATTTTCCCAAGCCTGAGTTTCCTTAAAAGGGATTAGTAATAATAATAATGCCTACCCCCACTGGATAGTATGATGAGGATTCAACTAGGTAATACCTGTGGAATACTTAGCACAGCGCCTACTGTACATCAGGATCTCAGTAAAATCTGCTACTGTTTTTGTTAATCATGACTGCCATTAAAGGCTAAATTAATTAGTAATTAAGAGTCTGGGCTATAGACTTGGGTAGATTAGAATCTAAATTCTGTGCTCTGTTATTTATTAGCTATGTAACTTTGGGTAAATTAAGGTGTTTATTATTATTTGCTATTGTAGCTATTATTACTATCAACTTGGTTTCCCAGGTACCTTGATACTGGGAAAGGAAGTTAGAAGACACAAGTATTCAAGGCTCTGGAAACGCATAACTTCCACTGTCAATGAATAAGCTGGTCTTCTGAATTATAGTCTCTTCTGAGTATAGTTAGTGTTTATCATTCTCCCAGAGTTACTGTAGGATAATGGGAGTTCCTCTTTCAGTGACCAGCCAGCTTCTTTGTTACCATCTACCTCCCCAAGTAAGAAAGTTTTTGGCTCACAAAAATGTAAATCTAGAAGCAGGTGTCTTCAGGGCTGACATAATACTGTAGCCACAGCTCCTCTTCTCTTTATCCTGATCTCTGTGAGTTGATTTTATCCTCAAGCTTGAATGAGCTGTCTATAGCAGTTTCAGACCTCACACCCATAAATGACAGCATATTAGTGGGAGAGAGACCTCTTTCTTAACAATGACTAAACATTCTCAGAAGCCCACAGTAAACTGTCCTTCATCTCTCATTAATATGTACTTGGTCATATGACCACTCCCAAACTCATGCCAGGGGTATGGCATTACCAAGACTTGGTTAGACTAATTAGGCTCTACCCACTAAAGGTGGAAGCAATCCCGAAAACTACACCTGTGCTAAACTATATAAGAGAGGAAGGATAGTAGAATAACAATCCACAATAGCTACCACCTTAAGCATAGGGTATCTGTGCTCCTTAATGCTGGAGATCATGAAAAATACCCTACCATGAACAATTGGGCACTCCCTACAAGCATGTTGAAGTTAAGGTGTACCCCAGTGACCTCTTTGGAACTATAGTCATATCCGGAGTAACAGGAATGTCACTGCCTGGAAAAACAGAGTTTTTTTTTATAAAATGGGCTTTCCCTTACTGGCCAGACTCCTTGGTCCATAACTGCTGTTGATCGGATCTTTGGGAGAGGTTTCCTTGGCCTTATGATTCTATACATGAAGAGGAAACCAGCCCTTTCCAGCTATGTCAGGACCTTGATTAATGCCTCAGTAGCAAGCATGACCCAAACCACAGTGAGCCTGGTTCCTTCCTCTCTCAGAAGGAAGCTAACATGGCTTTCCCTTTGTTTGAAGATGCTGGGTTAAAAAACACTGGCTGCAGTCTCAGAGGGAGGTAAGGAGGTCCTAAAATCCATTATCCTCCTCATTTATCTACTGTTTGTGTTGAATATAAAATGAATCAGTCTGAGAAACCCAGATTCATCCAAGCTAAGGCTGAGGACTGACACAAACGAGGCTGGACTACTTGCAGAGCTCAGTGTGACACCCTACAGTAGAAGGTGTACAACCACAGGCCTGTGCCTCAGGATTAAGTTCCCACCATTGGCTTCTTCCTCGACCTGGTTTTAATTTTTTAAAGCTCCCACCCTCTTGCAGATGGTTTTGGTTCCTTGCCTGACATCTGCATGGTCTCCCTGGGCAGGTTGCCTTGTTCTCCTTCAGCTGGTGAGGCTGGCTGGCTGCCTAATTGTCCCAAGAGACAGAAAGGCACCCTTTACATCTCTCCAGTTTTGGTCCATTTTTACTGCCACTCTAGAGTTAATACAATGACTTTGAAAATATCTTGGTAAATGCAGATGTAGTAGCTAGATAGGATTGTGGTCACCTTGGCTCTCATTTTTCTTGCTGCTCACAGAGTAGGAAAATTCAGTGCTGTTTTTGGACTTGACCCAATACCGTTTCTGTTCAGAAAGCCAATAATTCACTCTCAAAGTGACTTGTTTGGCTCTACTGGCTGTATCACGTATCGTATATTATAGATGATGCATCACAGTCATGGGCAAAGCTAACTAATACCCAAACTCCACTCCTAGATCCTAGCAACGACTGCCAGAAGTAATCATACATTAACCAATCTGCATTATTTGAAATGAAAGGATGGGAGCAAACAGATTTCCAAGTTTCTTGGAGTAGTATCAGTATAATTTCTTTTGGACTGTAAATAACTTTGAAAGATCATATTTTCTACATTACTTGGAATTTGTTTTTCAAATCAAGTGAATATTGTGTAAAGAACATTGTGTTCAATGTTCAAGGGACTACATGGGTTTTAGTTAGGAACACATGCCATATGCTTTGGGAAAATTATAAACAATCCAAGGTAGTATACACTAAGTCAAAAGGAATGGTATAGAGAAAGCTATAATTGCAATAGAAGCACAGAGGACTTTATCCTTAGTTGATGTATAACAGCGCTTAAACTCATTTCTAAGCATTGTCCTTGGGCTTTTCATTCAGGACAATGAGATACTCAGACAGGTAGGGTGGAACAGCATTTAGACTTACATGAAACCTCTCATTAACCCATTGTCAACATGCAGGAAGAGCACCCTGTTCAGTGGTTTGCTTCTTGTGGCTAAAGTTGGAATATTCAGGAGGTCAAAAGACCATCTGGCCAGTGGTTTGTAAGGCAGCTTGCATTCTTATAGTGAGAGAAAGATGAATGTGGAATAATTCCCCTGCAAAACACCCTGCTATATTGCAGGTTGCCTGGTCACTTGGCTTAATGATTTCAAAAGACATTATTTTGTTCAGTGACCTGTAGTGAGTGAAGATTGCACTCTGCCAGGGAAGATAAATTAAATGTCTGTAGGAGTGAGGAAATAGTAGGAACCTCCTTGGGAAATTCTCTGCTGGTCACCGAGTTTATTAATTTTTAAGAGACATTATGGGGTCAGAAAGAGAGCTCTGGCATGGAAGTCAACAAATGTGCTGTAGGATGGGCCCAATAGCAGATACAAGGAGAACACCAGCCACTGGGAATCCACAAGGAGCATTTATAATGATGATAATGACATGTTAAATTTTATACCGCTTGGTTCTGACTGGTTGGCTCAGTGAATAGAGTATCGGCTCGGTGTGTGGATGTCCCAGGTTTGATCCCTGGTCAGGACACAAATAAGAAACAGCCATCTGCTTCTCTTCCCTGTGCTCTCCCCTTTCTCTCCCTATTTCCTTATCACAGTCAGTGGCTTGATTGCTTAAAGCATCAGCCTCAGGTGCTGAGGATAGCTCAGTTGATTTGAGCATGAGCCCCAGATGGGTGTTGCCAGATGGATCCCACTTGGGGCACATGTGGGAATCTATCTCCCTTCTCTCACTTAGAAAACAACAACAAAAAGTATACCTCTTTATACTTTTCAAAGCATTTTCACCTTTACTATCACAAAATCATAGAATCTTAAGAGTGGAAAGAACTTTAGGAATTATCCAGTATGGCCTCCCACTCCAGGCAAAATTCTCACCTACAACATCTGTCTCATTTAATTTTCAGAGAAGTCCTCAGTGGAAGCCAGCTTAGCAGGTCATACCATCTCCATCTTAGAGAAAAACCAACTAAGAACTTAGTTTCAGGCCAAGATGATATAATCAGCTAGTAATAAAACTGGCCTTAGACACACTCGTCCCAAATTATTTTCATATTACTGCATGTCTCTTTTATCTTTAAGGGGATGGGTTCTAGTCACCCTTGTGGTTCTTACTATGTAATTTAAAACCTAATTATTCTTGAAGTGTTTTAGAAGTTTCATATCTGTGACCCCAACTAGAGTATAAGATCTTTGAGGGCTAGATTCATATTACATTGTGCATACTACCTTTGAATCTCCATCCCCTCCCTAGCTCACCATACATTTTCTAAGGGTTCTTAGAAAATATTTAACAAATGCCTTTATAAACAAATTGAAATTCTAAAATTTCTGATTTACTCCTTATACTTTAGAGACATTCCCTGAGTTCTACATTCCCCAATTTTATCTTCATATTAAGAAAATTCATTTGGTTGTAGCTACTGGGTTGAAATACCTTGGTATCAGGGCTTAACTGGAGGGAAATTCTTGACAGTGTATAGCAAAGTGCCTTTCTTGATGGATAAAACCACCAGCAAGACTGTTACCTAGGTCTGATATTAGCAAGTTGAGGATCCAACATGTATTTTACTTCTCTGTAAAGCCCTTGCTGCAACTCTAAAAAGTAGAAGTCATGTTGCCACTTTCTGGCCATTGGAACATATCAAATAAGATATAGTGTGCTCATTTTATATCTTAATATCAGAGAAAGAGTTCTAATCAGTGTAATTTGTCATGGGCTTTTGACATAAGCTAGCCTCTTACAAGAGTTGTAGACTGCAATGAAAACAAAAATCAAAGACTTACAGGATTTACTGGTTAACCAAAGTGTGCACTTAGAATTTTCTGAAGCTAAAAATTTAAACTTGGCAAGCTATTTCTATTAAAACTATCAAGATTTTAAACTGCTGTCTGTACCAAGACTTAAAAAACAAAACAAAATTCTTTTTGGTTCATAATTCTTTTGGCTTTTTGACATATAGAAAAACCCTAGCTCATCAGTTTCCATTTCTATCTGCTCATTCCCTTAATTTATCTCCTTTCCCACAAATAGGACCTATATTGCAATAAGCAGCTTCTATTACTGCCCTCTGAGGTCATCTGGAAAGGGTATTTTAAATAGCAATGGGCTTGTACAGTGCTATAATTTTTATAGCTATAAGGAAGCCAACTGCCACCATCGCCACTACACCAGAGATGGGTGAGCTGCCCCCAAACTTTCATGAGAATGAGCAATGGAATCCAGCAGATCATCCTAACCAAACAGCACTCAGCCAGAAGGGCTCAAGCAGTCTGGTAAGATTCTTTCAAATACATTTTATACTATCAAGGCTTAAATTCACTAGAAAAAAAGATAATGAAATGTACCAAAAAATGTTTAAAATAGAGTAATTGGCTGCTGAGATACACTTAAACATAAATTTCTAAGATTAAACTGCATAATAATCTTTTCCAGATTCTTTAAATTCATTTTTTTCTTTCTACTACAAAAAGAACTTTATATGAAATTTCACCTTTGGTCCAGTACAACTTTGGCCCATATCAAGCCCCTTAGACTTGGCCCACCAGAAATTCATGCTGTCAGCTACAGCTCGGTACCTCCCATTGGCCAGTTGTTCCGTATATACCTTATCCTGTGAATATTCTAGTCTTTCTCCCCAGGCCCCCAAGTCCTTTCCCTCCCAACTTCCCATTAATAGTAAATGAGCTTGCTTACAACCCTCTCACAAATGTTGCTCAAAAAATGGAATCTAAACTCCTTAGCTATTGGAGATGTTAGAATATCTCTCACATCAGATGAAGTTTTTGTTCGTTTTTTTCTGAACATTCTCTAAGTTATTTCCTCCCTCTCTGCTCTAGAATTCATCCATTCCCACTTTTCTACTCCCACAATTATCCTCTCCCTCTAGATCTACACCATTTTATATGGTAGATATTAGCCCCATGCTGTTATTTAAATATAAATGAACTAATATAAAATAAAATTTAAAATTCAGTTGTTATTACACTAGCCACATTTCAAGTACTCAACAGCCACATGTTGCTAGTGGCTACTGTGTGGGACAACGCAGAAAGAGAACATTTCCATCATCACAGAAATTTCTCCTGGATAGGAATTTTCAATTCTCTTCTCTGATTTCTTGCTTATCTTATGGGCTCTTCTGTCTCAGCATCATCAACAATTGCAACAACTAGCCTACAAGTGGCCCTTCTACCCTGTAGGTAACTACCAGTCTCTAAAATGCTGTCAAACTTTTAGAATGAGAATTTCTTTTACACCTACATTCCTTCCTTAGTCCTCTTCATTCTGACTTCTGTATCTTCTTTACAGAAATAAAGCCACCAAGGACTTTTGAGGGCATCCTCCACCATTTTTCCCCAGTTACCATCCTCCTAAAACTTCTTGTCTCTAACCTCTTTCTCCCACCTCCTGTCCCTAGCACATAATCATTGCTGAAAAACTGTTGGTTCACCAAGACAATAAGCTGTCCTTCTTGATCACTTAGTGCCCGAGAACCTTTCCTACATCTCCTTCCTGTCCTGAAAGCCTGGTCCTCTGGTCTTCTTTTGCCAGCCCTTCTCTGATGAGTTTACTTTCCCTTCTTCAGCTTTAACTTTCTGCTCTATCAAAATGAGTCTTGATCTCAGGGCTTAAGAGGCTAATTTCTCAGAAACAGACTCATAGACACAGAACAGACTCGGTTGCCAGAGGGGAGGGGGTTGAGTGAAAAAAGTAAAGGGATTGAGAAGTACAGATCGGTGTAGTTACAAAATAGTCAAGGGGGGCCCTGGCCGGTTGGCTCAGTGGTAGAGTGTCGGCCTGGCATGCAGAAGTCCCGGGTTCGATTCCCGGACAGGGCACACAGGAGAAGCGCCCATCTGCTTCTCAACCCCCTCCCCCTCTCCTTCCTCTCTGTCTCTCTCTTCCCTTCCAGCAGCCGAGGCTCCACTGGAGCGAAGATGGCCCGGGCGCTGGGGATGGCTCCTTGGCCTCTGCCCCAGGCACTAGAGTGGCTCTGGTTGCAACAGAGCGACACCCCGGAGGGGCAGAGCATTGCCCCTTGGTGGGCAGAGCGTCGCCCCCTGGTGGGCGTGCCGGGTGGATCCCGGTCGGGCACATGCAGGAGTCTGTCTGACTGTCTCTCCCCGTTTCCAGCTTCAGAAAAATACAGAAAAAAAAATAGTCAAGTGGATGTAAAGTATGGCGTAAGAAATATAGTCACCAATACTGTAATAATTATGTAAGGTTCCAGGTGGGTTCTAGAACTATCAGGGAGAACATTTTGTAAAGTATATGACTGTTGAAACACTATGTTGTACAACTGAAACATGGCAGTTAATTCCCATGTGAACAGCCAGGTACTTAGGGGGACAGAAACAAAAACTCTAAAATGAAAGATATAAGAACGTTCCAGCCAAAGGAACTACGTCTATAAAATAATTCTGCTACAGTCTCTCTTATAACTAGTTTCAAAGTTTCAGGATAGAAATTCTTTTTCCTATTCATTTCTTCCCCTCCCCTCCCTTCCCCTCCCCTTCCTTTCCTTTCCCCTCCCCTTCCCTTCCTTTCCCATGATGTCTATTAATGTGAAGGAAAGTCATAACTTTTTTTCTCCCTTTGTTTTTTTTCCCCCAGCAGGAAGATTGCTCTGCTGATTTGAAAGCTGTAAAAGTGAGTAGGTAGAAATATACAACTAATTTAACTAAAGGAAAATTAAAGTAATGCAGACAGCACAGTGCATGATACTTGATTCTGTTACACTTCACTTAAAAATTACCAGGTCCTGCCCAATGTTTCTCCTACCCAGCTTTATTAAGATATAGTTGACAAATAAAATTATAATATATTTAAAGGGTACAACATGATAATTTGACTATGTATACATATTAGTGAGATGATTACCACAATCAAGATAATGAACATATCCATAATTACCTTTTTTTATACAACACTATTATTATTTTTTAATGTACTGATTTTAGAAAGAGAGAAATGGGGAGAGAGAGAGAAACATCAATTAGTATGCAACACTATTAATAACTGTAGTTCATGCTGTATATTAGATCCTCAGAACTTATTAATTTTCTAACTGGAAGTTTGAACCCTTTGAGAACATCTTCTCATTTCCTCTAGCCCCCAGCCCCTGGCCATCAGTATTTACTCTGTTTCTATATGGATCTGACTTTATTTTTGTAGATTCCACATATAAATGATACAATATAGTATTTGTCTTTCTGTTTCCTGACCAATGTTCACAAACTGTAATTCAACAACCAAAACTGGTAAGTGACACTAAGAACACTAGAGAAAACAGGAGAATTTTACACTGAACAGATGTGGGCAGACCCAAAACTCAGCAATCTTTGAAAGCTACAAGCTCAAGACAGTTTTGCACAATGATTTGTAAGAAGTCTGTTTGTAAGAGAGAAACAAACTTAAGAGAGGGTGTGCAGTTGTACACAAGGTAATCAAAGGAGCAAAAATAATCTCCAATGTGGGCATTTACTAAGCAAATTTGGATTACAATAATATAAAAAGTAGATTGTTTTGGTCAGTACATCTGCCTTGTTTACACTTGAAGAAAATTTGTAGATGAAGAAATTATTTTAAAAGAGAGAGAGAGAGAGAGAGAGAGAGAGCCTCCTTTCCCACAGCCTTCTGCCAAACCAATTCTGTTGCTAGATAAAGGTAAATATAAGCTACCAACAATTTATGTACCAATATATACAGCAAATTATAGCTGAGAAGAAGCTTGCTAGTTTATGAAACCGATGGCAGATTTATGTTGTGACCCAAGAGAAACAGGATTTTGCCACCATGAGCCACTGCAAGTCTCTCTCAGAATTTCCTAGCCTAACAAACACTGAATTTTTTATGTTGTGAATTTGGATGAGAGTGGAATCATGTAGAAAAGAAAGGAAGAGTCTAAAGGAATGACAAAAACTATTCTCTTTGAGAGTTGAAATTATTTGGTGTTTGACTTTGCTTTTAAATATGTGATAATAGCAGAAAGTAAAACAACCCGGCTAGTAATATATCCCTCAGACTTGTCATCTGGGTTGAAGTTAGATTTAATAAGCCCAGCTATATCAACTCCACCTCTCTAACACGACAGAACTTAAGAAAGGCTGGGAACAAGAAGCTATAATCTTCTGTGAACCTCTGTAACTAGAGAATATATCCATGCCTATTAAAATTTTGTAAAAATAAATTTCAGCAACTTAAAGCCCTTGCAGGTTATATTTCTCATCCAAAATAATCCCTTTACTGGCTAATAAGCAACTGCTTCACAACGGGACTTCAACTGCTTCACCACATCCTGGAACAAACTTCTTAACCACACTAAGATCCCCACTGACATCTGCAGGTAATTGAAATAGGACTTCTATGAATTAATTTCTAGACCCAGGACTTTCAAGCCAGTCATCACAGTAGTGCATGAACATACAACATTTAAATACCCTGAATGACAATTTATTTATTTCAAAAATACTCTCAAGGATTAAGTGCTTCCATAGATTAAAATATTGCATATAGAATATGAGCTCAATTATGTGCATAAAACCCCACAAACATATAACTATTTCTGCCTGGTGTAATTATGGTGGATTTATTTTCATTTTAAACTTTCCTTCTATTTTCATATATTCTCCAATGAGCATATAGTAGTTATATGATAAGTAATTCAAAGCTTGCTACCTAAATTTTAACTTCAAACCTTTAGTTTTCCCAATTCAATTTGCATTCACATTCATTAAAGCCTTTTAAAAACACCCTACAAAATGTTTTACTATATTAAACCACTGCTATGCAGCATGTGTATTTATATAATCAAAACTTCTAAATACACACAAAAATAAGGATAAAACAGATTTGTAGCAGACTTGAGCTGCTCTAGTCTAAGACGTGATTTTTCTGTAATGCCTTTCAACTGAGAGAAATTCCAAAGTAACATTTATTGGGTCAATCTATAATTACAGTATTAGAGAAAAATAGGATCTACTACCAAGAGGCTTCTTTGACAATGACTGTCTAAAGGAAAGCCTGTTTTTCTGGGCTTGCAAAATCTAGTGACTTTTTTAAGTTCTGATGACGGGGGGAATCAATGTTTGAAGAAAGCCTTATTCTACATGTTGAAAATTCCGTGAAATAGAAAAATACATCAAGGATTTCTAATGGTAGAATAAAAAAGTACAACTGCTTAAGGGCTTATTAAGAAAGTCAATTGACAGGCACTCATAAACACATAGTCCCCCAACTTATAAGTATGTTACATTTCAAACACTTAATAATATATTTATTTTTTGGTGCCCTGAAATGCATTTTCTTTTTTCTTTTTTTTTTAATTTTTTAATTTTTTTTTTTTTTTTTGTATTTTTCTGAAGCTGGAAACGGGGAGAGACAATCAGACAGACTCCCGCATGCGCCCGACCGGGATCCACCTGGCACGCCCACCAGGGGGTGACGCTCTGCCCACCAGGGGGCGATGCTCTGCCCCTCCGGGGCATCGCTCTGCCATGACCAGAGCCACTCTAGCACCTGGGGCAGAGGCCAAGGAGCCATCCCCAGCGCCCGGGCCATCTTTGCTCCAATGGAGCCTTGGCTGCGGGAGGGGAAGAGAGAGACAGAGAGGAAGGAGGGGGTGGGGGTGGAGAAGCAAATGGGCGCTTCTCCTATGTGCCCTGGCCGGGAATCGAACCCGGGTCCCCCGCACGCCAGGCCGACGCTCTACCGCTGAGCCAACCGGCCAGGGCCACTGAAATGCATTTTCTTAAAGAAACAAAGTTATGGTAGTGAAAATCTCAAGTTAATTCATAAATGTAATGCTAAAATACTGTAGGTTTTCAATAAAACTGTAGAAAGAGGTTTTAGCAATAAAACCAAACAAATGCTGGAATGATTTTAACAAGAAATTATTTTCAAGTTTTTATGTTTTGGTGCATGGGAAAATAACTATAGAAAGATAAGAAAGTGGGATATTTTCAAGCACATTAGGTAGAAAGATCTAATCTTTAAAATGTACAGCTTCTCTTTGTTTTATGCTTATGGGTCATGCTCAAGGTTTTACTTTAGTTAATAAATTGACATGAGATAGAAATTAGGGAGAAAAATTAGGAGAGAGATTTTGCTATGTAAACTGGGTAAGAACTGAAACAGAAGGCAAGGCCTGACCTGTGGTGGCGCAGTGGAAAAGCATCAATCTGGAATGCTGCAGTCACTGGTTCAAAACCCTGGGCTTGCCTGGTCAAGGCACATATGGGAGTTGATGCTTCCTGCTTCTCCCCCCTTCTCTATCTCTCTCTCTCTAAAATGAATAAATCTTTTAAAACTTTTTTAAAAAAGAAACAGAAGAGGAGAGAGGGAACTAAAGAATATACAGATAGTAGACTACACTTCTTGTTTCCACTTCATTCATTTTATTCAACTATTAAGTGGCAGGCTCTATTAGTGAGTATAAGAACCCAGTAGTCAATTCATTTGTTCCTTTTTTCAACCATACATTCTACTCCTCAAGTGACTCAAATAGTCTATTAGCATATTAAAAAAAACATATTTGGCCTGACCAAGTGGTGGTGCAGTAGCTAGAGCATTGGCCTGGGATGCTGAGGACATAGGTTGGCAACCCAGAGGTTGCTGGCTTGAGCACGGGCTTATCCAGCTTGAGCATGGGGTCTCCGGTTAGAGCATGGGATCACAGACATGACCCCACAGTCACAGTCTTGAGCCCAAAGGTCGCTGGCTTAAAGTCAAGGTAGCTGGCTTGAGCCCAAAGGTTGCTGGTTTGAGCAAAGGGTCACTTGCTCTGCTATAGCCCCCCTGGTCAAGGCACATATGAGAAAGCAATCAATGAACAACTAAGGTGCCTCAACAAAGAATTAATGTTTCTTATCTCTCTCCCTTTTTTGTCTGTCTGTCTCTGTCTGTCCCTCTTTCTCTCTGGCTAAAAATAATAATAATTAAATTTAATTAAAAAAACATATTTGCATCTCTTTTACTACGTGTGAAGTTGAGTATGTTTTCATATATTTAAGCATCATTTCTACATTTTATTCTGTACTGTATATTCATGCTTTTTTCCATTTTCCTCTTGGGATTTTTAGCCTTTTCCCCCTCTGGAATTTAAGAGTTCTTTATACATTGGAGACATTAGCTCTTTTTATAGGAAATACAAGTATTTTGTCACCTTTCTTTTGATTTTATGTGTTTTTTGCTATCTAAAGATTTTTACTTTTATTTTCATTATGTAATATAACAGATCGTAATACACTGAATAGTAATAAAAATGAATTTGAAGTGATATGCAAAAAGAAAGGGGGCAACTTTCTTTACAGAACAATGCTAGCTAATATGGAAGGAATGACACAGTTAGGGAAACATTTTGCAGCCACCATCTTAAAAACTGACTCAGGTGGGTATCACTAATGGATGCGAAAACTATTGGGTAAAAGTTCTTGGGCAACAGGACATTCACATGGTCACATCTATCTACTTTTTACATATTAATTAATAGGGGGAAAGATATATTTATAGTGGAGAAATCTGGAGAACACTACCTTGACCAAGGAATCAAACTTGGCAGAATGGTACAAGTGACATCACGTATCTCCTGATGTAATGCATGGGCATCACCTATGTGGTATTCTTGCTAAAATCGTTTAGCCAGTATCTAATATATAACCAAATCTAATCATGAAGAAACAATCTGAAAAATACAAATGACAGGTCTACAATCTTCAAAATTGAGTATTTCATGAGTGACTAAAATGAGGGGGATTGTTCTGTATTAAAGAAAACTAAAGAGACATTGATAACTAAATGCATTTGCATGAACTCTGATCCTGAATTTTAGATCCTCAATTGACAGAAAGCTCTTCTCTATTTCTCTCTCTCCTCTCTCTCTTAAAATGACTAAGTAAAATCTAAAAAAAAATAAAAATAAAAAAAGCTCTACAGAAAATTATTGAGACAATTTGAGAAATTTGAATATATACTGTGATCTAAATATTATTTTATCAATGTTAAATTTCTTGAGTTTGCTAACAAAATTGTGATTATGTAGGTACACACCTTTGTTTTTAGGCAATATAGGCTGAAATGTTTCTGAAAAAAATGTCTTGATATCTGCAACTTAATTTTAAATGGTTCATAAAAATATGTGTATATAAATGTATATACATATGCAGAGAGAGGGGAGGGGATAGAGAAGGAGAAAGAACTAATGTGACAAAATATTTTACTAACTGTTTAATGTTGGTGAAGGGTATATGAATATTCACTGAACTATGTTAGTATTTTAAATATTATTTTTTAAAAGTTTAAAATAATACTTAAAATTTTCTTATAGGTTTGAGATTTTTCTAAATAAAAAGTTGAAGAGCCTGACTAGGCAGTGGCGCAGTGGATAGAGCGTCGGACTGGGATGCGAAAGACCCAGGTTCGAGACCCCGAGGTCGCCAGCTTGAGTGCGGGCTCATCTGGCTTGAGCAAAAGCCCACCAGCGTGAACCCAAGGTCGCTGGCTCCAGCAAGGGGTTACTCAGTCTGCTGAAGGCCGGCGGTCAAGGCACATATGAGAAAGCAATCAATGAACAACTAAGGTGTTGCAACGCGCAATGAAAAACTAATGATTGATGCTTCTCATCTCTCTCCATTCCTGTCTGTCTGTCCCTGTCTATCCCTCTCTCTGACTCATTCTCTGTCTCTGTAAAAAATAAATAAAATAAAAAAAAATTTAAAAAGTTGAAGAAAGTTTTAATTAAATTTGGAAATATCTATCAAAAGTCCAAATACACTACCCTTTGAATCAGGAGTTCCATTTCTAGGAACCTATCTGACATATGATGAATGCTATTTATTGCAGTATTATTAGATAATAACAAATGATTTGGAGCAATCAAAATTTCCTTCAATATAGGACTAGCAAAATAAAATGGTTAAGAAACTAAAGAAGCCCTTTGAAGACTAACATGAAATCATCTCTAAGATACAGTGTTAGGCCTGACCTGTGTTGGTGCAGTGGATAAAACGTCGATCTAGAAATGCTGAGGTCGCCGGTTCAAAACCCTGGGCTTGCCTGGTCAAGGAACATATGGGAGTTAATGCTTCCTGCTCCTCCCCCCTTCTCTCTCTCCTCTCTCTCTCTCCCCCTCTCTCTCTCCTTTCTAAAATGAATAAATAAAAAAATTAAAAAAAATTATACAGTGTTAGGAAGAAAAAATAAAGTATGGAACAATTCCTATAGCATTGTGTTTGATGAAATAAATGGAACTACCCCTTCCCTTCCCTAATCCCACATCCCTTGAAATGGTACTTTGGAGCTACTAATGTCCCTTGAATCAGGGCTAGCCTAATGACTTTCTTTGGTCAATAGAATATAACAGAAGTTATGGTGTGCTAGGTCAAAGCCTAGACTCCAAAAAGCCTTGTGTGCTTCTGTTCTTGTGAAACCCTGACCCCAATGAGAAAAAGCTGGAGGATCATGAAAGGCACAGTGGCACAGAGCCAAATAATCCCAGTTGAGTCAATTTTAGATGAACCAATCCCCAGTTGACTCAAACTGATCAGCTGAGATTAGCTGAGCCTGGCCCTGAAAAGTGAATCATTCAGTTTACCCACAGACTCATAAGAAAAAATGAACAATTATTGTTTAAAGTCACTAAGGGTTTAAGGGATGGAGGAAGAGATTACTCAGTTATAGTTCATACACATATGCTACAGTTCGTGTAAAAGTTTGAAAAATAATATATAGGTACACTTGCTTTCATAGGCAAGCTTTCTCTTTTAGGATGCACAAAAAACTGCAAACACAATTGCTTTTGAATGGGGAAGCTGGGGGATGAAAATAGGAGAGAGACATTTCACTATCTGCCTTTTATACCTTTTGAATTTTGAATATGTGAATGTATTTCCAATAAATGATTGAATGGATAAAATCTGTTTCTTTTACTCAACCTTTCCAGAACCCTCGAAACATCTCTAGTGACTAATGAGAATTCTTATACCTTACTGGTGAGATTAAAAATTGTACAGTCGCCCTGGCTGGTTGGCTCAGTGGATAGAGCGTCATCCTGGCCTGAGGTCATCCAGGTTTGATCCCTGGTCAGGGCATACATGAGAAGAGACCATCTTCTTCTCTTCCCCTTTCTCTCCCCCTTCTTTTTCTCTTCCCCTCTTGCAACCAGTGGCTCAATTGGTTCGGGCATCGACCCTGAGCACTGAGGGTAGCTTGGTTGGTCCAAGCATCAGCCTCAGGTACAGAGGACAGCTCAGTTAATTTGAGCATTGACCACAGATGGGGGTTGGTAGGTAGATCCCAGTCAGGGTACATGTGGGAAGTCTGTCTCTCTATCTCAGCTCCTCTCACTTAAAAAAAAATGGGACCAGGTGGTGGCGCAGTGGATAGAGCATCGGACTGGGATGCGAAGGACCCAGGATTGAGACCCCGAGGTTGCTGGCTTGAGCGCGGACTCATCTGGTTTGAGCAAAAAGCTCACCAGCTTGAAGCCAAGGTCGCTGGCTCGATCAAGGGGTTACTCGGTCTGCTGAGGGCCCACAGTCAAGGCACATATAAGAAAGCAATCAATGAACAACTAAGGTGTCGCAACAAAAAACTAATGATTGATGCTTCTCATCTCTCTCCCTTCCTGTCTGTCTGTCCCTTTCTATCCCTCTCTCTGACTCTCTCTCTGTCTCTGTAAAAAAAAAAAAAAAGGTACAGTCTCGGTGGGGTGAAGGTATAGTTTAACCATTGCTTATAAAAATACAGTGTGTCCGGGCCCTGGCCGGTTGGCTCAGTGGTAGAGCGTCGGCCTGGCGTGCACAAGTCCCGGGTTCGATTCCTGGCCAGGGCACACAGGAGAAGCGCCCATCTGCTTCTCAACCCCTCCCCCTCTCCTTCCTCTCTGTCTCTCTCTTCCCCTCCCGCAGCCAAGGCTCCATTGGAGCAAAGATGGCCCGGGCGCTGGGGATGGCTCCTTGGCCTCTGCCCCAGGTGCTGGAGTGGCTCTGGTCGCAACAGAGCGATGCCCCGAAGGGGCAGAGCATCGCCCCCTGGTGGGCAGAGCGTCGCCCCCTGGTGCGCGTGCCAGGTGGATCCCGGTCGGGCACATGCGGGAGTCTGTCTGACTATCTCTCCCCGTTTCCAACTTCAGAAAAATACCAAAAAAAAAATACAAAAAAAAATACAGTGTGTCCGTAAAGTCATGGTGCACTTTTGACCAGTCACAGGAAAGCAACAAAAGGCGATAGAAATATGAAATCTGACCAAATAAAAGGAAAACCCTCCCAGTTTCTGTAGGATGATGTGGCAGCATGTGTGCATGAGCAGATGATGACGTAACACCATGTATACAGCGGAGCAGCCCACGGCCATGCCAGTCAAGATGTGGACACTACAGAGGAAAGTTCAGTGTGTTCTGTGGCTCACTAAATTTGAATCCGTGACCAAATTGCAATGTGAATATTGGCGCGTTTATAATGAAGTGCTACCACATAGGAATAACATGACTCGGTGTGATAACCAGTTGAAGGAAACTGGCAGTTTAGTGGAGAAACCCCGTTCTGGTAGGCCATCAGTCAGTGACGAGTCTGTAGAGGCTATACGGGATAGTTACCTAAGGAGCCCTAAAAAATCTGTGCGTGAGCCCACATCGAACTGCACTGAATAGGTATGAAACTGGGAGAGTTTTCCTTTTATTTGGTGCAATTTCACATTTCTATCATCTTTTGTTGCTTTCCTGTGACCGGTCAAAATTGCACCATGACTTTAAGGACACACTATATGTAAATTCAGACTATTTCTGGAAGAACCGACCTGAAACTGATAAACCCTATCTTTCTGAGAAAGGACCTCATAGAACTGGTGGGTCAAATGTCAAGGACAGAAGACTGACTGACTTTTTCTTTTTTGTGTGTGAAAGAGACAGAGAGAGGAACAGATAGGGACAGATAGACAGGAAGGGAGAGAGATGAAAAGCATCAATTCTTTGTTTTGGCACCTTAGCTGTTCATTGATTACTTTCTCATATGTGCCTTGACTGTGGGCCTTCAGCAGACCAAGTGCCCTGTTGCTCAAGCCAGCGACCTTGGGCTCAAGCTGGCGAGCCTTGCTGAAACCAGCTGAGCCCACACTCAAGCTGGCAATCTCAGGGTTTCGAACCTGGGTCCTCTGTGTCCCAATCCGACACTCTATCCACTGCACCACTGCCTGCTCAAGGCAGACTGACTTTTTTTTATATGTTTTTTAATGTTTGGATTTTTTATACTGAACTTGTACTAACCTTTTCAAAAGGAAACAAATGAATAAACTGTACATACTCTTTGACAAAGCAATTTATCATCTCTAAGACTCTATTCTGCAGAAATACAGAAGCACAGCTAAATGTATGCTATTACTTATATATACTAATAAAGTATAAAGAACCAAAATGACCACCAATTAAAGTTAAGGATTCATTAAATTATGAAATATTCATAAAAAGGGAATACTATACAGTTGCTAAAATAAGCCCATAAACCACCACCCGGGTCAACATTCCAGAACCTCTGAAGTACCCCAACCCAATGCTGAAATCTGGCCATTCACCACCTGTGAATGATTACAAACTGAAAAAATCCATGTAACCATCACCAAGGTCATATACAACATTCCAGAACATTCTTAAAACATCCAGTTTGTGGTAAGTCAGTAAGCTGTACACTTTTTGTATGTGTATTACACTTAAAAAAAAAAGTTTTAGGCGCTGGCCAGTTCGCTCAGTGGATAGAGCATTGGCCGGGTGTGTGGATGTCCCAGGTTTGATCCCCAGTCAGGGTACTCATGAGAAGCAACCATCTGCTTCTCTTCCCCTCCCTTTCCCCATTCTCTCTCTCTTCTCTTCTTGCAGCCAGTGCCTCAATTGGTTCAAACATCAGCCCCAGGTGCTTAGGATAGATAGCTCAGTTGTTTCCAGCACTGGCCCCAGATAGGGGTTGTCAGGTGGATCCCAGTCGGGGCACAAGCAGGAGTCTGTCTCTCTACCTCTCCTCCTCTCACTTAAAACAAAAAGTTTTAAAGTATGCATATGTAACTACTATAAATATGAAAGCTGTATTGGGAGGAGTTTATTTACTTTGCATACTTCTATAAGGTTTGAACTTTAATGAGCTTTTTCTCTTCATAATTTATAATTCTAAAATAAATTAAAATAATAAATAAAAACACTTAACAAAAGAGAAAATAATTTTGAACATTGATATAAGATGTTTGTGTTGTCTTTGAGGAAGAAATATACATGGTCAGGATGATAAATCCTGAGGTTCTTGACCCACCGCCTGCTATAGCCACATTTCCCCTTCTCCCATCCATCCATAGATCCTGAGGGGAGAGAAATACTTCACGGACTGATTCAGATAAAGAATTACTTTCCTAGCTCGGGCTTTTACCTCAAGTGTAGTCACTAGGTGGGTTAGACTAAAAATTCCTTTTGTTCAGGTAGGCAGGGCTCAGTAGCTTCTTTCTCTGAGGGTTATAGTTCTGACCTTAGCTTTGGAGCTCTAACTACTCCTTTAGTCAGAAAAGATATGTAATCAAACACAAACTGAAGTAAAACCCCACCTAAAGAGGCAAAGAAATGTTTTAGGGTGACTGACTGACTGGTCCCAGTTTGCCTAGGACTTTCCTTGTTTAATACTAAAAGTCCTCAGGAAAACCGTCAGTTTCAAACAAGCCAGGACCTCACAAAGCCCTTAAAGACCCTTTTTACCCCAAGCCCCAGCCAGGTTCTCTGCTTGACAAGAGGGGGTGTCTTCTCAGAAACTAAGGGGGAGGTACCAGCCTTCTTTTACCACACTTGGCAGAACACAGAGATGCCCCAAAGAGGCACCCAGAACAGCATTCCCCACAGATTCACACAGCACTGGGACAGAACCCTTTCCTGCATCTGAGTTCTGATTTTCTATTTTACTTGGAAGATTCTGGCCATATCTAAATATCTATCACTCATACTATTGTTTACTGAAGATTTTTATTTAAATGAATTCACTTTTTCTTGTTATACTTATTTTTAAAATATATGTATTTAAAAATATTATTTGTTGTAACAGAAAACTTCATATCACTTTCACAAACAGAAAATAGGTATCACATGTCACCAAGACAAGGTACCTATTAGGTATATATTAAAAATATTACCTAGAAATGGAAAGACTCTTCATACAAGTTCTCCTCAGGAACGTGTGGAAGCAGCTTGCTGCTCCTCCTAGGGGGCAGAGTGTGCCTGTTTTTCATCTGGCTCCCTCTAGGGGTTAACACTCCCTAGCGATATTCCTTCAGCGCCCCCTATTGGTGAGAGTGCGCATTTACTCAACAAAACTTTATCGAGACACTAATATGCTTCAGATATAGTGCTAGCTGCTGAGGATAGAGGAGAAAATGGGAACAATTTTGTATGTAATGAGCAAGGGTTGAGAAAGAAGGAAAGGAGGAAGTTAGAAAATTTGAGCATAGAATCCTTTTGTCCAAAGTAGGCAGGTGTTAGTAATCCAAACTAGAAGCTTTTTTTCTGAGGGCTACATTCTGACTTGAGCTTTGGAGCTCTAATCGCTCCTTTAGTCAGAAGAGATAGTAACTCCTCATTTACTTATGCCTCTTCAATCTGATCTTTATACCTTCCCCTTCACCAAAAGTATACTTTTGAAAGCTTCTAAGGGATCTCCTAACTATCGGCTCCAATAGAAATTCTCCAGTTCTCATGTTAAGTGACCCTGGAGATGAATCTCTCCTTAACTTTGTGGGTACATGTAAATGCTTTCTCCTTTCTTGCCACCCTATCTCTCATTCAATCTCCTTTTAAATGTTCATGATTGCCCTGGCCGGATAGCTCGGTTGGTTAGAGCATCGTCCCGAAGCACAGAGGTTGCCAGTTCAATCCCTGGTCAGGAAACATACAGGAACAGATAGATGTTCCTGTCACTCTCCTGCTTTCTCCCTTTCTGCCTCAAAAATCAATAAAATAAAACATTTTTAAATGTTCATGCTTGTCAGGATTTTGTCCTTAATCTACCTTTCCATACAATCTCCCTGCTTATGCCTACATTCTTAGGCATAAAGACTTCCACCTACATAAGCTAAAACTCTCAAATCCTAGAAGACCAGATGTACCCTGTTTCTGTTTCTGACTTCATTTTTTTAAATTTATTTATTGAGGTAACATTGGCTAATTAAGTGTCATTTCTCATAATTGTCAAGGCACTGTATTTCTGTGATAGCACCTTGGTCTCTTCCTGCCTGTGTCCTGTTTCCCTCTACCTGAATCCCACCTTCATCTCAAGTTTGCTCTTCAAGATTCAGCTTCAGTGCTGCCTCTTCTGGGGAGCATCCCCAGAGCACAGCACAGCCCTTGTTGGCTGCTCTCATTTGCGCACGCTCGAGTCAGTGCTTCTAATGGTCAGTGTACTTCCGTTTATTCTACTAGGCTGATCTCCTTGAAGGCATGAACCAAATCTGTACTTCCAGTTCCCAGCGCATGGCTTAATAATATTTTTTAAATTGATAAATATAAGAAATCCCTTGTAAAGTACAGCATGGGAAATATAGTCAATAATATTGTAATAACTGTGTACGGTGGCAGCATTTCATGAAGTGTGTGCTTGTTGGATCACTGTGCTGCACACCTGAAACTAATACAAAATCATATTGAATGTAAACAGTAATTTAAAATCATATGAAAAGAAACCCCAGAGCTGGGAACAGTTGAGCACAAAGGAAGAGGAGCTCAGGAGTGGTACAAGCCAGGGATATTTAAAACGAGTATTTAGATCTTCTTCCCTTTCCCTTCATAGATGCAGCCAGGGCTGGAGAGGGGTGGGAGGGGCTGGAGGGCCATGAGGGTTGGAGCCAAAGAGATGAATGGGCTGACGAGGCAGCCAGGGTGGCAGGGCCGGACATTAGTTACACAGAGGAGAAATGAGCAATTATTTTGAGGATAAAGGGAACCAGGATTGTCACTATCTGAGAATGGAATTTTAAGTATAGATAGGGTAGACGGTAGAATAAACCCCGTGCTGTTGAACTGGAATACAAGGGAGAAGTTTGAACTCACAATTTTTTTTTTTAACAGATGAACGAACATACATATAAATATGTGTGGATCTATACATCTGTGCTGGAAAGGCCTTTAAAGTATGATGCCCCAGTGGCAATGATTACACCTAGTACCTAGCTTATACCTTGATTTTGAAACACCTTTCTCCATTAAAAGAAACCAGGGCTCCTTGGAGAAATGCCTGATCCTGGGGCTGGGGCAAGTAAAGTAGGAATCTGGGACATCTTATGCTGGAGAGTAAAACACTGCTCAATTATACAGATCTGTCAACAGAGCACAGGAGCTGGTATGAAGGCACACTCACTGTCTAAATCTGAGCGGTGAACATCAAAATAGTCATTGACTAAAATAGGAGCCCAGAAGTGCACACTGATGTAAAAAATAATAGCGAATGAAATTTTTTTCTTTACAGTAGAATGCTTACAATAGAACTGAAAAAATTAGAGAGTCAACATTAGGTAGCCATCATGATGCCATCAGGAAAGAAAGATCAGTGGATACTAATACTAGTGAGTAAAATGAGGAAACAGAGTATTTACACTCAAAATATCTCCACACAAAATATTTTATTAATTTCAAAGGGAAAACACTAACTGTTCAGTGAAATAACATGGTAGACACCAACTTAACCAAAGGATCAAGGTTGCCGTCACCAATAATAGGACAGTGACACCATGTGCCTCCTGCAATGTTGAGAACACAGCACCGCTTATGTGGGGTAGTATTTCTACCCCAAATGAAAAACCTAAATTTAATAACTAGCAAACATAAGTCAAACCTAAATTAAGGAATGTTCTTTTCAAAATAACTTGCTAGCACTTTTCAGAAATATGAAGGTCACAAATGACAAGGAAAGACTGGGGGACTTCCAGATGGAAGGAAACCACAGACACATAATGATGACGTGTAACATATAATGCTGGCTTGAATCCTAGGCCAGGTAAAATATTTTTTTCCCTTTTACTAAAAGAGCATTACTGGGACCATCAGCAAAATGTGAACGGGGTCTGTAAATTACATGGTATCAAAGTTAATTTCCTAATTTTGAGAGTTGTCACGTGGTTATGTAGAATGTCCAAGTCTTGAGAAGATTTTCACTGACACAGTGAAGGATAGCAGGATATATCATGTCTGTAACTTGAAGGTTCAGAAAAAATGTGTGTACATACACATATATACACATACAAAAATATACACATACATATGAGAGAGAGTGGGATGATAAAGCAAATGTGGTTAAAGGTCAACAATCGAGAAACCTGGGAGAAAGATATATAGGAGTTCTCTGGGCTTTTTAAACAGCTTTTCTGTATAAGATAGTTCATAGATTTTTAAAATACTGAGAAGAAAACTGGGTGTTTGTAACCTGAGTCCACCTTTCCATCTTGTTCTAAAAACAATTTGGTCTTATGAATATATAAAAAATAAACAGGATAAAATAAATTGAGGACAAGTAAAAAATACATGTGGTCCTAGCAAGAACCTTTGAAATTGTCAGATTCTACAAAATGCTCTTAAAATTTTGATAGATTAAGGGGAGAGGTTTCTCTTTGTTTTGGGAAACAGCCTCAGTGTCTATACAGCTATTAGCTCCTTTGTGTGTCTGATTCCCTTTTATTCAAAACTTGACTGCAATTAGACACAGAGAATGCAATACTAGACTATGGAGGGAGAAAAATCATTATTAATAAGAATCAAAGAAATACACTTAAAAAATTTTATAGCGTTTTATGCATGTGTACACACTTTATTAAATTTGCATTCTAAGATATACACAAGGTCAGCATTTCACAAAATTTCCTATTATTCCAAAAGCAGTTACCAT
The DNA here is from genome assembly GCF_036850995.1 of Saccopteryx leptura. Classification (NCBI taxonomy): domain Eukaryota; kingdom Metazoa; phylum Chordata; class Mammalia; order Chiroptera; family Emballonuridae; genus Saccopteryx; species Saccopteryx leptura. The sequence continues at coordinate 131,017,746 of NC_089516.1, forward strand.
GAAATACAGTGATTATATAAGTCAGTCAAGCAAAAAGAGCATCATCTATAGCAGTGGTCCCCAACCCTCGGGCCACAGACCGGTACCGGTCCTTGGGCCATTTGGTACCGGTCCACAGAGAAAGAACAAATAACTAACATTATTTCCATTTTATTTATATTTAAGTCTGAATGATGTTTTATTTTTAAAAAATGACCAGATTCTCTCTGTTACATCCATCTAAGACAGTGGTCCCCAACCCCCGCGCCACAGACCTGTACCGGTCCGTGGGCCATTTGGTACCGGTCCGCAGAGAAAGAATAAATAACTTACATTATTTCTGTTTTACTTATATTTAAGTCTGAACGATGTTTTATTTTTAAAAAATGACCAGATTCCCTCTGTTACATCCGTCTAAGACTCACTCTTGACACTTGTCTCGGTCACATGATACATTTATCTGTCCCACCCTAAAGGCCAGTCCGTGAAAATATTTTCTGACATTAAACCAGTCCATGGCCCAAAAAAGGTTGGGGAACACTGATCTATAGGATTTTCTTATCATATCATCTCTTGTACTTACTTTCACATAGAAGCCTGAAATAGAATATAATATATAATAGGAAGAGAGAATTTTAACTTGTAACAATGGTCACTTTTCAAATATTAAAGTTCATATAAAAATAAACAGGGGCTATAAACCAAGCTCATCTGAAGATTAGCATCTCCCTTATTTTTCTGCAAATAATCCCTGTACAAATTTAACTTTCCAGTCCATTTAAACAATAAAGTGAACCTTGGTTTAAACAATAAAGTGAACCACCTTGCTTCCTAGGTCTCACATGACTGGAACAATTTCACTTTCCTAGCCTAATTCTACCCCACCACTGGATTTCAAAAATAAATATCATCACATTCCAAAGGTTATTTGTTCGAAATCAGAGCCAAAAGATGGCCAAAAGTGTCCCTTTAAGGCAAAAAGACAGTAGAGTGAAAGGGATAAGTGTCCTGTAAGATAAAACCATCTCTGGGTATGATATAGGTGGGAACATCTTAATATGGTTCTTTCACAAACAGATTAAATACACTGAATACTGTCAAAGTAATGTTTCTTTAAAATGGCATCCTAGGGAGCAATGTTCATAATATACACATTTATGTTAGGTCTGAAGGATTATGGTCTTTGCACAGGTGACAGCAATATAAGAAATAAAGGCATTAATGGTCATTATGGTGGTTATTACAATTTAAACTAAACACCACCTCTGATGCTGTAACAGAACTACTTCCTGCTAACTAAGTGATGCTCTATTACAAAGCACAGAGAGTAGGTTTCCCTTCAAGGCATACAGTAGTGCTAGCCTGTGAGTACCCACAAAGTGCATCATTTGCCTTCAAGATTCAAGGATCTCTGCCTTCAAAAGACACAAGGGCAGTAGTTTTCATTTCCTATATCCATTCAAAAATGAATACTATGATCCTAAAGGCAAATTTGCATCTTAAATAGACAATTCACCCACGATACCTGAACATTAAAAAAAATATACCAGGACAGAAAAAGACATGTTTACAGTTTTAAATAATAAATAACACATCAACAGACTACACTCTGGCTTTTTAAAATAGCTCCATTCAGGATTTTCCTTTTAAAAGTTAACTTCTGGTACCTCAGAATTAACTATCATGTACAATGTTCACAGCTCAGCTAGCTTCTTAAAAGCAGAATTCACAATAACATTGATATATATATGGGCTCCTAAAAGCTTCCTCACAGATATAAACTGCCCTTGCTAATAGGCAGCATGAACAAGAACTGAATTCCGATTCTGATGGCAACACAATGACAAAATACAGCAGCACCACTCACCACAGGACAAAATAAACGAACCCAGTGACAAAAAAGTAATCAGAAAAGGAGCAATTGAGACAGTATATGGAAACCAGTCACATAGAGCCCCCTTTTCTACCCTACTGGATGATATACATCTTGACAGCACAGCACTGTGCCCCAAGGCATGTCACATCCCGTAATGCCAAGACAACCTGTCAACTGTCACATATGCTTTTCTTTTTTGTATGTAAATAACATTATTCATTCATTTGTAGATGCTCCACACATCTGGTCAAGGCAGGAATTTCTTCTCCTTGATAACACCACCTAGAAACATTAACAATATTTTACATATTCCTTAGGGTAACATATTTGGGGAAAAATATTAATTGTGGTAGCTAAGCCATAAGAACCTGTGGTGACTACTCCAGGCATCCTGTTAGTCTATTTACATTCTCAGCACTAAAATCAATCCTCACATCATTCACCCTGACATCCAAGAAGCAATGTGGGTAGTAATGAAAGCAACTATGTGTTTTTTCTGCTATGACAAATGGCAAGTAAGCAGCTCAAACAGAAAAGGGAAACAAAATAGTGTACTTTTAAGCTGATGCAGAAAAATAAAAAAAAAAAGATAATCAAAAGCAATTTATTTGTTGTGAAATAAAGAGATTTGAAACTATGTAGTCAACAGAGAACAAAAAAATCTCTCAAGCAAGTGAATTTCTGATCAACTCCAGCTGTCATATCACTGCTGGGATAAGGAACCGTTATCAAAAATATAAATCAGTGCTTTCGTAAATGGATAGACTCTAAAATGGGTGCTCTCTGAGGCACAGAGGAAAAAAATAATGTATCTCTCTCTCTCTCTGTGTATGTGTATAGAGAGAGATACAAACATACACACACATACTCTAAGCAATTAAAAATTAGTATTTGAAATTTAGTTACCATATCCAACATGTGATCAGCAAAAAGAGATACAAGTGAGGTCCCTATACTCATAAAATTGAACTTTAGAGAAGTACCAAAAAAGAATGGTGTCAAAATGGTTTAAATATGCAATACTTTCATCCTCAGTATGGATCAAAGTTCTCTGTGTTCCTCACTGAATGTTTTATGTAGGAAACAGCAGTTAAAACACCGACTCCAAAACAGGTAAATCACTTGGCTGACAGATTGGCCACCAGGACGAATGGAGGGCATGGATTGGAGCACGCTACTGGAGACTCTGCAGTCGTGCTGCCTTTAGCCAGTGGGTCTGAGGATAACCCACTGTGCTACTCCTGCTACTACTGCCATCCCAAATATCTGAACTAAGGACAAAGTCAAAAGAATTATAAGCAGATGCATCTATCAGGGCAAAAGTAAACATAACATACAACAATATTGTTTCAAGAACTCCTGAATCAGTAGACATTTGTAAATGATAAAAAAAATAAAAGTAATAGCAATGAACTATATCATGTACTGTATTCAGATAACTGAGAAAGCACAGTCACAGGAACGCAAAGTAAGACACTCAGGTTCTGTGTCATTTACTCCTCTCCTGGGGGCACCAGCATGTCCAACATACAAGAAGATTCCTACTGATAAGGCTTGGTTTGCATGAGGCAGTCCCCTTACCTTCAGCTCAGGAGATTTCCAGCCTTATAAAACCTTCTTAGCTTCCCATGAGCCTTACAGTAAAGCAAATGGTTACACACTGAGGCACTATCCTGAACTGTGGGAAGTGTTCTATTGAGTACACTGCTTCATGGTCCCTCTACTCCAGAACCAAGTCTTACAGCTGCCCGAGATCTTACCACTTTCCCGCTCCCAAGACACCTTTGATTCAAACACATTTTTTTCTAATTTCCACCATTGTTTGCCTTTTATATTATTCTCATTTTATGTATTTCTTACACTGTTTCCTTTCTTCTTGCTTTCAAAACCTAAAGGTCTCCCTACCATCTCTAAAAGACTCCTTTCTTTGACTCCTTCTTTCATTATCCAGTTAAGCTTCTAAAAAGAATGCTCTAATAACCACACACCCAATACCCTCATAGTCCATTTGCCTATTTAATCCTGAAAACTGGCTTCTGTTCCTACCCTTTCACTAAAACCCCTGATCTGGGCATCAAGAGCCTCTACAGCCCAGCGCAGGGACACCTTATACATCCAGCCCAAGTCTTCATGGCTCACAATTAATCTGACCTGCCTCATAAATATGCCTTCATACTTCAGTATTCACCATCAAGAGTCTTCACTATTTGGCATCAGCCTGCCTTTCTGGCTTTGATTCCCATCAATCCAACATATAAGCACTATGCTCTATATTTGGCCAAATTCACTCATTCATTTATTCTAATATTACTGAGTCCCTGCCAAGTGCAGGAAGTATGCGAGCTATTAGAAAAAAAATGGTGTGTAAGACTGACATGGTCCCTGCCCTCACTGGACTTACAGGAGAGTGCAGAACACAGACACAGAAATAATTGTGCTAATAAACACAGAATTACAATCTGTGATCAAAGCATAAGAGGAAAGATACAACAGTCTCTGAGAGTATAACATGCATAGCCTGATCTAATTTGGAGGGACAGGGCATAACTTGGCTCCCTAAAAGCGGTATCTGAGCTCATCTGAAAGATGAGGAGGCCTCAGTGAGGCCAGGCTGGGGAGGAAGCGAGCACAGTTCTAGAAGCCAAAAGCAGGCAAGTATTGTTTTAAGACAGAGAGTAAAAAGAACACAACAAGAGACAAAGCTGGAGAAGTAGTTAGGCAATTTTAGGATTTACACAGACATATTTTTTCTTTTTGAAAAATAAACAAAGCATAGACTTGGAGAAGGAGTTATGATCAGGGTCTATGGGTCCGGCTTACATCTCTCACTAGCTCCGATCCAAAAGCCCACCCTGGTCTAGTGTGTTCTAAAGTGAAATATTATGAGTCTTTAATATTATCATTTTTATGAATTCCTAAATTAATCCATTTCCAGTGTTTAGCACCTGTGGTACATTTGAAAGTTTCTGGGCCCTAGATTACCTCAATGAAATACAAACCCCTTCCCCAACCCCGATTCTCTACTCTTCTATTTTTCTTCAAAATGTCCTTTTGTTCTATTGCTCCTGGATTGTTTTCAGGTGAAGACAGATACAAATAGGTTTTGGAAAAGTAAATATATAAATGGACACAGTATATCCCACAGTACTCACTACTGTCAAATGCATCATTAATGGTACCATGTTAAGAAAGGAACTTGAGAGCAGCCCAAGATGGTCGACTTGGAGGATCGGGTGTCAGATGAGGAGAAAATGATTCTGGATTGCCTGTAGCTCCAAAAAGGTTGCTGAGGGCCAGTCAAAAGTGGTGATTCCCACTGGTCTTCGCCAGTTTCCAGCCTGGGAGGTCCAGGGCCGGTACATTCTGCGGCCAGATATGAAGAGCATCAGCTCAAGACCTAACAACCATAGTTCGAGTGGTATCTTAAGGAAAGGCTCCTCACACCTGACCCAGCTAAGGCATAGAAAACGTTGTCACAAACAGCAAAAAGAGCAGTAGCAGCAGACAAGTAGTCCACAGCGGATTATAAACAGCTGAAGCCATCCCAGGAAGATTTAGAAATTACACAATTAAAAGCTGGAGCCAGACAACACCAACCCTATACTCAGCTACACAAACAACATATTTGAAGGAGCAGTCTATATCAAGACAAAATGGGAAGAGAGAGAAGTGCAATTCAAATGAATCAACAAGAGAAATCCCCAGAAAAAGAATCGAAAGAAATGGAAATAACTAAGATGCCAGATGCAGAGTTTAGAATAATGATTGTGAGGGTGCTCAAGGATCTTAGAGCGACCATAGATAGACAACATGAGCACCTAAACAATGAGATATCTGGCATCAAAAAGGACACTGAAATCACAAAAAAGAATCAGATAGAAAAGATAAACACAATATCAGAAATGAAGTCTACACTACAAGGAATGAAAAGCAGGTGGGATGAAAAAGAGGATCGAATCAGCGATTTAGAGGACAAGATAAGCAAAAGCACGGAAGCAGAACAGCAAAAGAAAAAGAGGATCAAAATGTCTGAGAAAACTCTAAGAGAGCTCTGTTACAATAGGAAGAGAAACAACATCTGCATCATAGGGGTTCCTGAAGGAGAAGAGAAAGAACAAGGGATAGAGAACCTGATTGAAGAAATCATAGCTGAAAAATGTCCCAAAATTGATGCAGGAAAAAGTCACACAAGTTCAAGTGCACAGAGAATCCCATTAAAAAGGAACCCAAATAAACCTAAACGAAGACACATCATAATTAAAAAACCAAAGCTAAGAAATAAAGAAAGAATACTAAAAGTTGCAAGAGAAAAGCAGTCAGTCACCTACAAAGGAGACCCCAAAAGGATGACATTGACTTCTCAACAAAAACACTTGAGGCAAAAAGGGAATGGCAAGAAATATTCAAATTAATGCAGAACAAGATCCTACAACCAAGACTTCTTTATCCAGCAAGGCTATTGTTTAAAATAGAAGGAGAAATGAAAAGCTTCCCGTACAAAAAAAAAAACAACAAACAAAAAACCCTCAAGGAATTTATTACAACCAAACCAATGATGTAAGAAAGGTTAACATTGTAAACAGAACAAGTAGGGGATCAGGGAATCTAGTAAAGAGGAATGTAGATTTAAGATTTTAGAAATGCATCCAAATTGAAAAAGAAGAAGTAAAACTATCATTATTTGCTGATATGATACTGTACATAGAAAACCCTAAAGTCTCAGTAAAAAAAAAACTACTGGACCTAATAAATGAATTCAGCAAGGTGGCATGATATAAAATTAATATTCAAAAACCAGTGGCATTTTTATACACCAACAATGAACTGTCCGAAAGAGAAATTAAGAAAACAATGCCCTTCAACTGCAACAACAACAAAGAAAGTGCCTAGCTGTAAATTTAACCAAGGAGGTAAAGACTTGTACTCAGAAAATTATAAAACATTGATAAGAGAAATCAAGGAACATAATCGAATCAAAAATGGGCAAAAGAAATGAATAGACACTTCAAAGAGGACATTCAGATGGCCAATAGGCAAAAGAAAAAATGTTCAACATCACTAATCATTAGAGAAATGCAAATTCAAACCATAATGAGATATCACCTCACACATGAGAATGACACATTAACAAAACAACACAGAATAAGTGCTGGTGAGGATGTGGAGTAAAGGAAATCCTCCTGCACTGATGGTGGGAATGCAGACTGGTGCAGCCACTGTGGAAAACAGTATGGAGATTCCTCAAGAAATTAAAAATGGAACTGCCTTTTGACCCAACCATCCCACTTTTAGGAATATATACTAAGAACACCAAATCACTAATTCAAAAGAAGAAATGCACCCCCATGTTTATGGCAGCATTGTTTACAATAATGAAGATCTGGATACAGCCCAAGTGTCCTTCAGGGGATGAGTGGATTAAAAAGCTGTAGTACATATACACATGGAATACTATGGGGCCCTGAAAATGAAGGAAATACTACCTTTTGCAACAACATGGATGGACCTGGAAACTATTATGTTAAGTGACATAAGCCAGGCAAGAAATAAAAATATCATATGACCTCACTCATATGAGGAATCCAATGAACAATGTGAACTGAGGAACAGAATAGAGACAGAGGAGGGATCAAAGGGACCAGTGGGAAAGCGGACAGAGGGAAAGGGGACGAGAGGATGAGATCAGAGAAGGGAAAGAGCTTGGTGAAATTATATAAATATATACATAACAGCGTTATAGAGAGCAGAAGAATAAATCCTGGAGGAAAGCAGGGAGGGTGTTAGGGGGAGGGGCAAGAAGGATGTTGAGGGGAATTCAGGGGTGCGGGAGGATGTATTTGGTGGGACACTTGAATCTATGTAAACACAATAAATTTAAATCAATAAAAAAAAAAGGAAAAAAAAGAAAGGACCTTGATAATTTAGCTAGTTCGGGTATTTTTTCAACAACAATAAAAAAATGAATCATTCAATCTACTGAAGCAAACTCGCATAGATAATCTAAGACACTGAAAAATCAAAACACCTTTATATTTGGAATATATGTGACTTTTTCCCCCCTCCTGCAGCATTTGGTCTAGAGTAGACTAACATTAAAATGAATTTACTTTCCTAAAGAACATGTTGGCTGGGCAGCCAAAAGACATGCTCTGTGCTAACTGGCTGGAAGAAACAGGTTTAGATTAAAACTTGGCCACCAAGCAGATAATCTGAATGTGAATAAAGACTATCATCCCGCCTGACCAGGCAGTGGCGCAGTGGATAGAGTGTTGGACTGGGATGCGGAGGACCCAGGTTCGAGACCCCGAGGTTGCCAAGCTTGAGTACGGGCTCATCTGGTTTGAACAAGGCTCACCAGCTTGAGCCAAAGGTCTCTGGCTGGAGCAAGGGGTTACTCGGTCTGCTGAAGGCCCGCGGTCAAGGCACATATGAGAAAGCAATCAATGAACAACTAAAACTAAGGTGTCGCAACAAAAAACTGATGACTGATGCTTCTCATCTCTCTCCGTTCCTGTCTGTCTGTCCCTATCTCTCTTTCTCTCTCTCTGTCCCTGTAAAAAAAAAAGAAAAGACTATCTTATCGCAACCACCAGATTTATGGTTATCCCTGGGTGAAAAGACTCCATTTGTGACAAGACTGGCTTGCTTAAGTAAATCTTGTATTCATTCAAAAACATAGAACATGACTCATGCAGAAAAATCTGTCATTGAACATTGTTGATTACCTTAAGAGAAATAAGCTAATGGGGAAGTTACCAAAAAAAAATCTGAACATTTCATTTTATCTGTTTTCAAGAATGTATTCTCTATTATTAAATGTACAATTATCTAAAAAATTTGTGCGTGACCAGGCAGTGGCACAGTGGATAGAGTGTCGGACTGGGATGCAGAGGACCCAGTTTTAAAGCCCTGAGGTCACCAGCTTGAGTGCGGGCTCATTTGGCTTGAATGTGGGGTCACTAGCTTGAGCGTGAGATCATAGACATGACCCCATGGTCACTGGCTTGAACCTAAAGGTTGCTAGCTTCAGCCCAAGGTCGCTGGCTTCAGCCCAAGGTCACTGGCTTGAGCAAGGGGTTACTCGGTCTACTGTAGCCCCCAGGGTCAAGGCACATATGAGAAAGCAATCAATGAACAACTAAGGTGCCACAATGAAGAATTGATGCTTCTCATTTCCTTCCTTTCCTGTCTGCCCCTATTAACTTCTCTCTCTCTCTTAAAAAAAAATCCAGTTCCTCATCTATTTCCGTTTTCTTTCAATGTGCTGCCCCAATGCTGGAGCTCAGAGGCAGTAAGTCTGAGTAAGTCCGTCTATGGGCACTTTAAGTGGAGCTGCCTGGGACTCCTACAGCTCTTCATCTCACTCAGCCACAATCCCCACTGATTCTTACAGCCAGAAGTCGTGGGAACTGCTTTTCTCTACAACAAAACTCTGGGCTGAGAGGCCTGATAAAGGGATGGGACCCCTTGCTCTTCAGGGGGACCTCTGCAGCCGAGATAGCCCTCTTTATTCTGTCTGCTTCATGTGCGTGTGGGACCAGCCCGCTCCATGTCTCCACCCCTCCTACTAGTCTCCATGCGGCTTCTTCTTAAATTCCCTAGTTGTTGGACTTCCATTCAGCCAGATTTTAGGCGGTTGTTCTGAAATGATGGTTTTTCTGTAGTTTACTTGTAACTCTGATGTGGTCGTGGGAAGATTCAAGTTCTGTATTTACCTACACTGCATCTTGACCATAAGTAATGAATTTCTTTTTCACATATTATTTGAGTCATATGTTGGCTTTATAGTGCTCTATGGGTGGCTATGAATAAAGTGTGAGAGGATACTTTTTGTGTTTATGGATCAAACTGCCCTTCATCAACAACGTCAGTGTTCCCAGGGCTCTGGGATGCACACAGGTCTGGGGACAACGGGCATAGTGGCAACAGAAACAGAAATCTCACAACATCCCCCATCATCTACAGCTGAGTTTATGCTCCTCGGAGGAATAAATCACTGATCAAGGGGCCTCTTAGCAATTATGACACCTTCTCTTTCCTTTCTTATTTAACTACATGAATCTGTTTTATGGCATCTTGCACAGTCAGCCTATGACAATATTTTTTTTATAAATCACCATACCCTGTCTGTATGTTTTTACATTGGCAAAATGCTGTCATATTGTTTACCTAACTTGGTTACTTGGTTGGTAACTGGGTAAGCAAATCTATTTAAAATGTCATGTGCCTATACTAAAACACACTTTACCATAAAAGTTGTAAGTAATATCCATTAAGCATACAGTTTCATCCACTAGCTATCTTGACAAGTTTTAGAGGTTTTCTCTTTGCCATGGTCTACATACCAAAATTAGCACAGTGAGCTACCCAGGACAGCCAGAGATGAGAGAAGAAAACTCGTGGGGCTGAAAAGAGCTAGAACAAGCCAAAAGGCATTTGTTTCAAGGTTAGAACAGTACTAATCAACAAGTCTAAGAAACTAGAATAATCTAACTTCTTGGTCAACTAGAAGTACAGGTTATCTTTCACCAAACTTGGAATAAGTGATTTTGAAAGGAGGAATCATTAATCTTTATAAGTGGCTTACATAAGGCTTCCATCAACAGGACTCCCTCCTTTTAAAGTGAATGCCCTCACAGGCTCTTAAAATAGACCACCATAAAACTCAGGGAAAAGAAAGTTTTGAAAGGTAATACATAATCATGTCCAGAACATGAGTGCTCAGGAAGTTTATTAGAATGTACTTAGAAATTTTCAATTACAGTGGTACCTTGAGATACAAATTTAATTCATTCTGTAACCAAGCTCTGTAAGTCAGTCAACTCGTATATCAAACTGCCAATACTGGACCTGTGTGCCAACACGCCAACCAGTGGCAGCTTCCCAAATCATGACTCATATCCTGGAATTTCGCTCGGATCTCGAACAAAAATGCGGACCAAGTCGCAGCTTGTATCTTAAAAATTTGTATGTTGGTCTGTTCGTATCTCAAGGTACCACTGTATTACCTGGCTACTGCTACTATTCTTTCTTCTTCTTTCCAATATATCTATCTGTATCCAAATGCTCAACTTCAGGTACAGGAGAATAGGTTAGCTTTAGCACAAAAACACTTAAGGGCCTTAAGTTAGACACCTAAACTAGGATAAGTAAAACTAATGTGTGTGTGTGTGTGTGCGCGCGCGCGTGCATGAACAGACCATATGAATCAGAAAGTGTTACTATAAAAATGACCCCTTAGTTAACGTTGTGATGAAATACTCCCAAAATTAAAAAATATAGATTTAATAACAGATAATGCTATTTAGAAAATGCCATGCTGAAGAGAGCACTGGCACATATTATCTAAGTCAACAGGATGTACTACAAAATGCACACAGAACAGCTAAAATCTGTGCATCAATGCCTAGAACAACCCAGAAATCTCAGGGCATCCCGAATGTGCTCCACATTCTCCCACACCATTAGCATCTGCTGAGAGAAGTTGACCTAACAAGAGCTAGGAATGAAGGGAAAGGTGCCAGAAATATATAGACTTCTAAGAAAGTACTGATGGCTTTCAAATGATCTGCTGTTCTACATTCTCTACACGTGCAGGGGAGTCTTCCTCTATAGAGCATGGAGAAAAAGCTGAGTATGTTTTAAATGATCCCAATACTTCTGATGTGGCTCTAATATCCTTTTGGTTTTATTTCATTTTTTACCATGAACTGAGATCAGATAATTGTGCAGTCTCCGGAGACAGCATATTGGTAGTGCCTTGGAAGAACCTCTTGGGCGGGCTTTCAGTCTCCATTTCACCTAAGACAAAAAGATATGTTACTGTAAAAACAATTTTATAGGCTTAGTGCTAAAATGGAGTAATTTTTGCTTAACCAAAACTCAGCATACTTCTTCAAGTTGTTACTTGAAAGATATTTTTCCATGGGTTTAACATAGAAGACATATACTTCCATATAACCTCAACCAAAAAGTCAGCAGTCCTGAAAAAAAAACCTTCTCATTTATTATATGTATCATGCTACTGATATAGCCATGTTCTTTAATAGAAGAGTAGAACTGATCAATGTCAGCCTGTTAAATTTAATTTTCTAAATAAAATTTTAAAAATTAAAAAACAGAAGAGTACAACACTGACTGCATCAGGCGAAATAAATCAAGGCTAACCACAGCAGAAATAAAGTTCTACAAATAGCAGAGAGTGAATAATTTATGCTAGAGATGATTAGTAAATACTTAATTTTATATTTTTTTAATATCAGAACATTTCCTGAGTTGAAGTCAAATGAGTTAAAGAGTATTCAGTCTGATAAAGAGCATAGAACTCCAAGGGTCACTTTAGGCTCCTTAGTAAAAATGAAGGTTAAAGAGTCACGGACCACATACCGAGGTTCTGGTCACTGACAGACTGCATATAAGATGGCGGTCCATAAGATTATAACAAAGCTGAAAACTGTCACTTAGTGGGTCATAGCCATCACAAGGTCACAGCGCAACACATTCCTCATTTGTCTGTGGTGACACTCGTGTAAACAAGCCTACTGTGCTGCCGGTCACATAAAAGTACAGCATGCACAGTTACATATGTACAGGACATAATACTTGATAATGATTATAAAAGACTACACTACTGGTCTATTTATTTGCTATGTGATGCTTTTCTTAATCTTCATTTTAGAATATACTATTGTGCTTATAAAAAGAGTTTGCTGTGAAACAGTATGTCGTGTTATGCCAATAGCAGCCTTGTACATCTTGTGTTTACCATGTGTCTTGATTGCCTTATTTTCTCTGTGCTTGACTGGATCTCATGTTGTTTTGTAGTGACATGCAGTACAGGCTTGTACACTAGGAGCAATAGGCTATACCATACAGCCTAGGTGTGTAATTGGCTATACCATCTAGGTTTGTGTAAGTACACTCTATGATGTTCATACGTTGATGAAATCTCCTGATGACACATTTCTGAAAACATACCTCCATTGTTAAGGGATGCATGCGGTATAAGTTTAAAAGCACATCTGTAACTGAAAGTAATTATTAATCAATTAACAAATTGGCAATATACTGGCTACCTCAATCCTATATATTTTCTCAGAACTAGTAATAGAAAAACTTTGCATCAGCCTGACTAGGCAGTGGCACAGTGGATAGAGCACAGGACTGGGGTGCAGAGGACCCAGGTTCAAGGCCCCAAGGTCGCCGGCTTCAGCGTGGGCTCATCTGTCTTGAGCGCAGGCTCATCAGCTTGAGTGTGGGGTCACTAGCTTGAGCATGGGATGATAGATAATATGACCCCATGGTCACTGGCTTGAGCCCAAAGGTTGTTGGCTTGAAGCCCAAGGTCACTGCCTTGAGCAAGGGGTCATTCACTCTGCTATAGCCCCCAGTTAAGGCACATATGAGAAAGCAATCAATGAACAACTAAAACACCATGCCACAATAAAGATTTGATGCTTCTCCTCTCTCTCCCTTCCTGTCTGTCCCTCTCTCTGACTTTATCACAAAAAAAAAAAAAAAACAACAAAAAAAAAACTTTGCATCAAAGGAATAGTCCTTAACATTTATCCACCAGTAATGCAAACACTAACAACCCTAAGTTAGGCAGAAAAAGCCCCTTTCCAAATAAGCTATGATTTGAAACATGCACATACCTTGGTTTTCAAGTTCTTTACTTGAGCTTTAAAATTGAATATTAAAGAACATTTAAATCATGGGCCTATCTATATTTCTGTAGAAAATTAATAACTTTGACCTTAAACCTTTACGACATTTTTATGATGGAAAAAAATTAGCAAAACCAAATCCAACATTCAATTTTTTCCATGTATTAATTAATTCACATGATCTTTTCTCTGGAGCTATTCTGAATATTACTAAAATTGAAGAAAGATTGCATTTTTATTTGCCTTTTTCCATACTTTAATATGAAGTTTATAAAAGCTGCTGACTGTCTTTCAATACCTCATTAGCAAAACATTTTAGCCCTTTTTAACAGAGAATCCCTCCATCTAGTGGTATATTTTGGAATAGCTTTGAAACTAAACATACATACTAATTAGATTTCCTGCAACAAATTTAAAATAAATAACAATAATAATAGCTTTAATTTTCATGAGTTGTTTTGACATAATAGCTCCTGAGAAGGTTCTTAGGGTTTTAAATAATTCCTTAAAGAATACAGGAAAAGGTCTGACCTGGTGGTGGCACAGGGGATAGAACATCTACCTAGGACATTGAAGACCCAGGTTTGAAACTCCAAGGTTGGCGGCTTGAGCGCAGGTTCATCAGCTTAAGTATGGGGTCACAAGCCAGAGCATGGGATCATCAACATGACCCCATAGTCGCTGGCTTGAGCCCAAAAGTGGCTGGCTTGATGCCCAAGGTCACTGGCTTGAGCAAGGGGTCACTGGCTCCACTTGAGCCCCCCCCCCACCCCCCGGTCAAGACACATATAAGAAGCAATCAATGAATAACTGAAGTGATACAACTACAAGTTGATGCTTCTCTCCCTTCCTGTCTGTTTCTCACTTAAAAAAAATTAAGGAAAAGGATTGTTTATAAAATAAAATTTATTCACTAAAATACAATTATTGTCATTCTATTAGGATCTAGTTTCCAGAACATGCCATCTTTAATTTTAAGTTGTCTGAAGTATAGCACTTTTTGAATCCGTGTATGATGCCATCACTGGAAATATTTCACCAAAGCTGGCAAGTATCTGTTTACCTACATGAGAAGAGTTTATTTGTTTATTGGCCCCGAAGGTGATCTGCACAAAGAAACTATATACTGTACTGCTTTCTAAAATGATTGCTAAAACTCTTGTTTAAAATGACATCCAACACTTACAATCATGTGGTTATATCCCTAGGAATAATGACTAAATTTCTTTGCCTTTTTTTAATAGACTTCATCAAGTGCCCATAAGCTTCTAAAACTAGCATTGAGTGAGATCATTTTAGCTTAGCGTTTTGTGGTTCAAAATAAGGTAGTTAAAAGATCACCTCAAATATAGTAAAACCTTATACACTTCAATATGAGGTGAAATTTGGTGGTGGCTTATGCTTAATTGAGGATACAGCTTGTTCACAAACCCATTTGCTATGATATAAGCATTATATTTCCACAACATAGCAGTTTGCCTCTCTCTCTCTCTCTCTTTTTTTTTTTTTTTTACAGAGACAGAGAGATTCAGAGAGCGAGATAGACAGGGACAGACAGGAACAGAGAGAGATGAGAAGCATCAGTCATCAGTTTTTCATTGCGACACCTTAGTTGTTCATTGATTGCTTTCTCATATGTGCCTTGACCGTGGGCCGTCAGCAGACCAAGTGATCCCTTGCTCAAGCCAGCGACCTTGGGTCCACGCTGGTGAGCTTTGCTCAAACCAGATGATCCTGCACTCAAACTGGCGACCTCAGGGTCTCGAACCTCGGGGTCCTTCTGCATCTCAGTCCAACGCTCTATCCACTGCACCACCACCTGGTCAGGCTGCATCTCTTTTATACTCATCAGCGAAAGGCAACATTTTTGGAATATATATTGATAATAACAATATATAAGATTCAGTTATGAAGTATAAAAAGATACAGTATCAAATAACTAATTTACAAGATTTAGAATTAGTAAAGCATAATGGGGAAGACTATTTCATATTTCTTTTTTTTTGTATTATTATTTTTTTTTCTATTTTTCTGAAGTTGGAAACGGGGAGGCAGTCAGGCAGACTCCCACATGCGCCCGACTGGGATCCACCCGGCACGCCCACCAGGGGGCGATGCTCTGCCCATCTGGGGCGTTGCTCTGTTGCAACCAGAGCTATTCTAGAGCCTGAGGCAGAGGCCACAGAGCCATCATCAGCGCCCGGGCAATCTTTGCTCCAATGGAGCCTTGGCTGCAGGAGGGGAAGAGAGACAGAGAGGAAGGAGAGGGGGAGGGGTGGAGAAGCAGATGGGCGCTTCTTCTGTGTGCCCTGGCCGGGGATCGAACCCGGGACTCCCGCACGCCAGGCCGATGTTCTAACACTGAGCCAACTGGCCAGGGCCTATTTCATATTTATTTATGAAAAAGGAGTCCTGCCTTGAAACTAATTTCAGACAGAAATCCTCATTTGTAATTCAGGTTCAACTAAGTTTAATATCAGAAATATGACGCATACCTTTTCTTTTAAGAGGACCAAGAGCACTGGGTCTTATGCACTTGACTGGACTCTGACTCCTCCTGCTTCAAAGAATAAAAAAAAAGAATGACATGAAATGCTTCTAAGATGCAAGATAAACATTTCAGCCCACCAAATAAGTCAACAAAATTGACATTCATTGAGAGAGTAGAAAATGCCTGTATTGTAGGTTGAATAACTGAAATGCTAATACATAGTCTGACCTGGCATATGGTGATCGGGAACAATATAGTGTTTTAAGCTGTCTTTTAAAATTGTTCTATAACCCAAAATTCCCACAACAGTTTCTTTTAAAAATATAAACTTTGTTGCCTGACCAGGCGGTGGTGCAGTGGATAGAGCACTGGCCTGGGATGAAGAGGACCCAGGTTTGAAGCCCAAGGTCACTGGCTTGAGCAAGGGGTCACTTGCTCTGCTGTAGCCCTCCAGTCAAGGCACATATGAGAAAGCAATCAATGAACAACTAAGATGCCACAATGAAGAATTGATGCTTCACATCTCTCTCCCTTCCTATCTGTCTGTCCCTATCTTTCCCTCTCTCTGACTCTAATTTTTTTTAATTTTTCTTATAAAATACATATTATCAGATATGCACATGTATGTCCACTGAATATAAACTGGCACTAAGTCTCAAAAAATGAATTTGGTTAAATGTTAATGGTAGAATATAGGTGACAGGTTTATGGATGTTGACTATGCAGTTCTTTCAATTTTGTTTTCTGTTTGAAAATTTCCACAATCAAATTTCAGGAAAAAACAGTTTATCAGAGAGACAATTTTAATAAGTAGCATTCACCCACATTTAAAAAGCAGGTTCATCTACCTGGAGAAGCGTCTCGGACTAGGAATGGGACTTGATGGTAGCCCACTGCTGCTCACAAACATTTGTAAGGACGGTGAAAAACATTGCTAGAAAAACATATTTAATATTAAAACAGACAGATAGTTCTAATGCTTCAATTTTCAAAAGATTCTTTTCAAAATGACAGAACCAATGCCCTTAGATTATTTAGTTGTCTATATATCCCATATATGTTTTATATACATATATATATGAATGAGACTACACATTTTTTTCCAAGTTACCATCATAGACTTTCATTTATTTTTTTTCAAGTCATTGGATTCTCTAAATGAGGCAAAGTGTGCATGTGTGTGTGTTTTAGAGAATAAACAGCTCAGTGTAGAAAGAGTTACTGTCTTGCCAATGAGCCTACCTTTCCGAACCCTCTGGTGGGGGATGGCGCTGGAGAAACTGGAGTGAAATCAATCCTTTTAGGAGAATATAATTTCTCTGGCTTGTCAAAATCAGTATCACTCTGTAAACATAAAGTGTTATTTCCTCATAACTCACAATTAAGCACATTATAGCTCTTTTTTACTACTCAAACATGCCTATATGTTTACGGTAGAAATGTATAGACCGGGGTCCCCAAACTACGGCCCACGAGCTGCATGCAGTCCCCTGAGGCCATTTATCCGGCCCCCGCCGCACTTCCGGAAAGGGCACCTATTTCATTGGTGGTCAGTGAGAGGAGCATAGTTCCCATCGAAATACTGGTCAGTTTGTTGATTTAAATTTACTTGTTCTTTATTTTAAATACTGCATTTGTTCACATTTTTTTTTTTTACTTTAAAATAAGATATGTGCAGTGTGCATAGGGATTTGTTCATAGTTTTTTTTATAGTCCGGCCCTCCAACGGTCTGAGGGACAGTGAACTGGCCCCCTGTGTAAAAAGTTTGGGGACCCCTGGTGTAGATTCTAAAGATTAGCAATATAAAATTCTGGAAGAAATAAAAGATCAAAAATGAATACAAATTTGGAAAAGAAAAGAAAGAAATGTATAAAAAAATTAATAAAGCCAATGAATAATACAGTTTTCTATTAAAAAATTAAAAAAAAGCTAATAGCAAACACGAAACCTTTACCAGGCTCAAGCTCTCATCCCATGATTGGCTTATCTGCGCTGCCCCCTGCACTTCCCTAAAACAAACAAAAATGAAAGGCCATCAGTGCTTAGAAACAAGATACACACTAGTCTGTGTGCTTTTCTCATAAATCACTAACCTTTCGTGGGCAGTTTCTCTGTTCACCACATCCATGCCTTCCTCCTGCAAAGACAAACATATGCTGAAAACATAATATGTATCCACACAATTTTTTATTTGAAAGAAAAAAGAGACGTTTGTATCCTATCTGACATAATCACAGTACAGCAGAAATAACATTTTAAGACTGTCACCCATGCCACATCTATCTGAACACGCAGAAGAATTTTAATCTGTCCACAGCTAAACGAGTGCAACCTACTGCATTTTTATATATATAAATCTTCAAAATGAAAATAAAATCAAAATATAAAATTCAGAAAATTGTAGATCTGTGCTAGAAAGTAAAATTTACCCTTTTGATTTGATGCAGTCTGCTACTAGAAATCTGATTAGGTGAGGAAGACAGCAACTGGAAAGAAAAAGTAAACATTTACTATTCTCTGAAACACAAAGCAGCAATCTGCTGTCAGTCCCAGAGTACGGTCTCTTCGTAGATAACTTTTTATATTCTTCTTAGAAAACTAGCTCTTTAAATTACTGAACACGAATGCAGCAGAGGCAGGTGTCCAACCTCAAGGCACCATCTATCACTAGACAGGCATCGACTCTAACACTTTTTCCGAATGAATGCAAACCTGTGTTCATTTATGTTAAAAATGACTCCAGGTCTTGGAAATATCCATTACCCCACTAATCTAAAATAAATATCATATAAGGGAAAGAAAAAACAAATTTTATTTATCTTTATTATCAATTCACCAATGGAGGAAGACAGACTACGAAGCCCAATATCATAATGTCCCTGATGAATGCTTATCAAAAACACTTTAAAATGCAGTAAGGAAATTGTCTGTTTGACCTAAATAAATTCTAAAATTGGATAACTAATGTTATCACCACAAACTTTACTAGTTAAGAAAAATCAATGTGGAAGGCAAGTTGTATTTTTCAAATACCAATTTCCCCATGTATAAGATACACCATTTTTGGAAGAATGTGGGATCTAATTACTGGGTGCATCATATACAATGGTTGTAGAGGTTTTTACTTGCATTTCCTGCTTTTTTTTTTTTTTTTTGCATGCATGAGTTGTATGAATTTTATGATGAATAAAACGTGAGTTCAATAACTGAATGTAATACTTTTTTTCAAATTTCGGGCCTCAAAATTAAGGTGTGTCTTATTCATGAGAGTATCTTATACATGGGGAAATACGGTAATTGTTGCTTTCCCATAGATAACCATGTTTTAATAACACAAAGCTGAAATTATTTTGGGACCAAGTTATGCTACTTCAAAATAATCAAATCTGATTAGAAAATGTAAGATACAATTCATATCAATGGATCTTACAGGGTTATAATAGCCATAATATGAACAACTATTATTTATCCCTTAATGAAATGCAAATAAAATTATAATACTATAAAACCAAATAAGACAATTATCCTGTTACAAGGGGCCCTATCCTATTAAAACTTTTTCAAATACCAATGTAGCAGTATAAAATGGTTAAATTTCTCTAAGTTGTTTAGACAAAAGCTAATTCTGGTAAATTTTTAAGGTTTCCACTGAAATATGATTTTACCTCAAAAGATATTTCTTCATTACCCATCCCTTTCTTTGAATTTTTCCTTTCCTAACCTTTGGGGAAAAAAATCTTTACCAGTAAAATCCTTTTAAAAGTATTTTTTCCTATTATGAAAGGAATGCATGTTTACTGGTTAACTCTTAATAAGATCATTTGAAAAACACTAAGCTACTAGGAAAGTAAAAGTAAATAAGGAAAGAAAGACTAGTAGGATAATATAAAGGAGAGTATGGATGTGTCCATCAGAGAACAAAAGAAACCCCAAAGGTAGTGAAATAATGAAGAAAGTCAAAGTGAAGATTGCCAAATCTAATTGCGGAGAAAGTCAGAAATTTAGATGCTGCATCTACATGATGTACAACTTGTCAATTTAGACAGAATTGGAAAGAAGTCCTGAAAGAAGAACAGAGGAACAAAGCCATATCAAGTAACAGTGTGGCAAGTGGCAAAAAGCCTTTGTAGATTCGAGGCTTAGCAAAAGGCTAAGCTCCCCCCACCTCCATATTGGCTATGAAGCTGAGTACTATATTTGCACTCATCCCATAGCCCCACTTCACTTGCTTGCTTAAGTTGCTGGAAGCAATTTACATGCCCTTCCTCTCACCCTTTGTTCAGATGTTGGTTGATTTCACTTATGCATGGTGGGGGATTCCTGTTTAAGCCTTAAGAGAGTTCCTATTTTTGCTTCAGATGTGTGACTTTGTATCAAAGACTTCCTTATTTGCATATGGCTATATAATAAAGCAAATTGGGGCTATTGCTCTCTCAGATATTGCCATCAGCATTGAAGAGGCCTCCCGATCCCAGCCTCTTTTCTCAGTGGGTCTATTGCTTTGGAAAAGAGCATTGGGCCAGTGGCACCTTGAAACGAACATGCCCAGAAGGAGTTTATTTTCTGTCCCTACAATGGACCAATCCCTCTCATTTTCCCTACTGGTAATAAAGACAACACTTTTCCCAAGAAATAAAAATTGCGGTCACTTTGAGTCCTCCTTCTACCTGACTTTATATCTAATCAGTTGCCAAATCATGAAGATACTACTTCTGCTTATCTCGTTCATCAGTCCCTTCATTTCCCTTTCATTCATCAACACCTTACTGTTTACAGGTTAATACGGCAGATAGGTGACTGTTAAGACTTACAGAGTACACTGTGATATATTGTCTATGGTGTGATTAACAGTATAGTAAAACTACCCAAAGGTTGCTGTGGAAGGCTTCCCATAC
The DNA here is from genome assembly GCF_036850995.1 of Saccopteryx leptura. Taxonomy (NCBI): domain Eukaryota; kingdom Metazoa; phylum Chordata; class Mammalia; order Chiroptera; family Emballonuridae; genus Saccopteryx; species Saccopteryx leptura. The sequence continues at coordinate 131,038,654 of NC_089516.1, forward strand.
CGGAGAGCTATAAAGGAGAAGGGAATGAGGTGAAGGGGTGGTGTAAGGATTAACAAAGAACAGTGAACCAACAAAGCCCCTTCAACAAACTAGGTATTTTGGTGCAGCCAGAGCCTAGTGTGGGTTTTTGTCAGGAAGAAGAGAGAACTGAGCCTAAACCAGCGGTTCTCAACCTGTGGGTCGCGACCACAAGTTGAGAACCGCTGGCCTAAACAGGGTTGTTAAGAATTTTCATATCTGAGAAAAGAGGACAGTGAAGTGTAGAGTGACAACTTCATTTTCTCTTCTTTGCTATGCTATTGACGCAGAAATGTTTTTCATACATACAGCAAAAATAGGTACTTATTTTCAGTATCCTCAGGGATGGAGATGGAGTAAATGAAAGCACCAGATAGCTAACATTTTCCCCTTTAAGTATTTTTAGTCACTTCAGCTGGAAATCTTTCTCAACAGTGTGATATCTTCCCCCTTGTTAAACAGATTATACCAAACAGAATGGCACTGGAAGATCTCTATTCTAATCCCAGTTCTGTCACTTACTGATTGTGTAATTCTGAGCAAGTCAGTTATATTGGTTGAGTCTTAGCTGCTGCCTCTTTTAATTTGGAAAAGCATCTTCTTCCTTGAATATTTCATTGGGTTGCTATGAGATTAAATGTGCAAAAGTACTCTGTTAAATGAAAAGTGCCATACATTTTAAGAAAAGGTGGAAGACCCAGATATCCTTAAGAACATCAATTATTTTACAATTTTATGCCATTGATACTCCAGGGTCCTTAGCCCTGGAGTAACAACAGGTTCTTAGCCCTTATATTAGCCATTGACTTTTTTTTAAAGGAAACCTCTCTGCTTTTGTAGTTCTCCCCTCTCTTCCTTTGCCAGCAGCTATCAGCATACCTTTAACCCTAATGCACCTCTTCTGATTTGCTGCTTCTCACACAATACTGAGTTGGAAGCTTAGTATAATTATAATTGTGCATAAATTTTAGATGATCCAAAGGTCAGAGAGGCTCTCTGATAAATAAACTGACGAATCTTTGTGCACAGATTATGGAAATCTAGTTCAGCCATTCAGAAGTCTGTTTGCTTACATCTCGGATGTCTCCCAAAGCACTGCAGCTAATGGCTAAGTGGGCGCCACTTCTGAAGTGCTGCTACATAAAAAACCTCAGCCCAATTTCTCCCAATACAACCAGCTAATAAGGGGGTCCCCAACGGCTCTGGCTATATGGAGCCGTCATGATCACCACTCTACTGAGAAGACAAATAGCATTTTAAAGGAGTCTTTCTTCAGATAAACAGAACAGCACTGATCGACAGAAATAAACACTGCCACCATCTAATTATTTTTGCATCCTAGGAAAAATAAAGACCACTGCTCTTAGTTATAATCAGAACTTAATTCTGATTTATCTCACAGCCATGATGCAGGTAATGACACTAAACGAAGAACAGTGTTGAAAAATACAAAGTTCCACAGTTCAGAAACATTTTGAAACAGGTCTCCTCTTTTGCACTGAAACAACCACATTGTGCTGAAATTGGCCACATGATTAAGCAGTAAACAAGATAGGTAGAATATTTTTTTCCTTTTGTAAACAACTGTGCATAGCACATCATTTTAAGAAAGAACTACATTTGAAAGTGATTTCTCCAATCAAAACCATTAAGAATACTTACTTCTATACTCACCAGGCTATGATGGCTCATAATTGTTGTACTATTTCTCCGAGTTCTAAATGCGTAAGGCTGAAAAATCTGTGAGAGGTCACTAAAAAGAAAAATAAAATTATTAATGTCTTCTCATTTAAGATATCCTTCAACTATATTCAAACCAATTCTGTAGTTAATGAAATCCTTGAAGGCTCCCTATTCCGTACAAAGAATAACTCCTCACCATCTTCTTCAGAGGTGCCCGGGTGGTGTGCTGTGGATTACAGGCTGATGGAGATAGCCATCTCCCAGGAGGCTGGGGGCAGCTAGGAGAGGTATGGGGTGGAGCTTCAAACTGGTTGCCTCCAGCTGCTTCTGTTCAGAACTCACCCCCCCCCCCCACAGAACCAGTCACCACCAGATTCAAACCAGGAGCCTCATCTCTTTACCCCAAGGACCTACAATCAGAACTGCTTTTGGTGTGTGCCATGAGCTGAAGAGCGAGGACTGGGGGACTCTGTTCTAGAATATGAGCCCAGTCAGCATCTGTTACTATTCCCTAAACATGTGTTCTACCTTTGAACCCCACTGTTCAATAAATGAATGTACCTGGAATTTTGTTCCTTATCCCTTCTGACTCAAATGCCCTGCCTCCCACCACCATCTGTCAAAATCCTTCCTCTCCTTCAACACCCATCTCAAATGGCGTGTGACGGTGAAGCTCCTTCATTCCACAAACCTAATGCAATTTTTCTCTCCCTTGAACTCAAAGAGCACAATGGGAAATTAGATGCTTCGTGAGATATCCACTTTACCTTTTATTAATGAAAACTATGCCTGTGTATTAAATGCCTTGATGGCAGTGTTTTGTTCATCTTTGTACATATCCTGCAGTGCCCAGCAGAGTGCCAGGCCCATGTTAAGAGATCAAGGATTTTCAGGATTGAGGATATGGATATCATCTAATTCAGCTTGCCTACGTTTTAAGTGAGAAAACAGAGGCTGAGAAAGGTTAAGTGACACATTCGCAATCACAGCCATTCAGGGAGAAAATTGGGACTAGGCCTGGTCTCCTCACCCTTCTTCTGTCATCATGCTGCTTTCAAGTAATTACTTAAATCATGATTCAAAAAAACAATATGCTATTTCTACAGTAGTCTAAATTCAGGTCAACAGAATTACCCTAGTCTCTAGCAATTGCTTGCCTAACAGATTTTTAAAAACAACCAAAAAGAACAGTTTATTCCTATAGTATCAAAAATAAATGCAGAACCGAGGACACCATTAGAAAAGAATCACTCCATCATTTGCAGTTTCAAATTTAATAAAAGAAAAAAGTAAACCCATTTTTCCCCGAAATAAGGATATTATAATCAGTTTGTCAAACATTAATCTTTGCCTTCCCTGTGCCTGATTAATGTTTTTGGCTAACTTATTCCCATCCTCTTTTTTGGACTAATTCCATTTCTAACGGGTCGCACAAATTGGCTCTCTACCTAAGATGAATTGTCTACTTATAAAAGTGAAATGTAATAGGCTCTGGAGGTCTGTTAACCTAACCTTCACTATCACAAGATTCTACCTTAAAATAGACCCTCTGATGACTTATTCATAGAAAAACACAAGACCCTACCACTAAAACTCAAGGGTGGCCTCTTTTCATTGTTTTCTAAAAACCTGTGTTTTCACATGCTACTCTTCTTTATTTTATTCACTGAAATACATTTCAGGCAGTTTTAGGATCCAAAACATTACAGCAAATCCAAATCACTTAATATGACAGCATACACCATTTAATTTCAAGTTATTAGATATACTGTGATTTATTAAATAAACCACCGTTAATACCAGGGTTCCTAAACTAGGCTTAGACATAGCAGTAGAGACAGGTGTCAAATTGCAAGTCTAGCTTCAGGGGCTTCCCTCTGACATTCAGTGGTGTACATTAGGCAGGGCAGGCAACCTGTTAGAAGAGCCAGAAGCTTCTTTCAGTTACCTGTACTTTTAGAGTGAGCTAACAGATCCTCAGGTAGAGAGGGCCCCGCATTGCTCAGAGTTTGGGGTCAAACTTTCACTCCACCACGGGACCCCAGTCACTGTCAAGCAAAGAAGTCATCATTCCCTCAGTTTGGAGAGCCCAAATAACTCCAAATTTAACTTTAGGGAAGGAAGGCTGTTTGCAGGGGCTCCTCGAACCCTGTTGTCCATCCTCCCCAACCCTGCTCACCTGAGCTCGTGGATCAGAGGAGCGCTGCTGGATCTCCTTAGGGAGCCCCCATCAGATGTGACAGGCTCAAAGTCCAGCTCCATTTTCTCCTGAGCCATGTCGGAGACTTGCAAGCAGGCACAGCGGACAGAGCTCAGCTCCTGGAGTTTAACTACGGACTCCCAACACTCACGGCAGGACTGAGCTGCTGGGGACTGGCAGCTGGGGGCGGGGGCTAAGGGGAGGAGGCTTGGGGGCGGGGGCTGGGGCGGAGAAAAGCATGAGAGGAGCAGCAGGGAAGGAGGAAGATGAGGGATGGCAGGGAGGGGAGGAGAATGGAGGTTGTGATGGAAGTGACAATAAAGAGGATGGAAGAAAGAGGGATGGAAGAAAGAGAGATGGAAGGAAGACAGAAAACAGCAAGAAAGAAAGGACAGATGGAAAAGGCAGGAAAACCGTGTAAAAGGTGGAGGACAGAAGAGAGAATCGAGATGGGGGAAATGAGGAGGGAAGGTTGGGGAAAAGAGGAGCAGAGGGAGGAAAAGAAGAAGGACGATGTGCGGGGAAGAGGAAGGAGAGGAAAGAGGACAGGGGGAGAAGAAAAGGAGGGGAAGAAACTAGGCAGCGGTGGAACTCATGCTATCTTTTGGCCAACGACCTCAAGCGGGGCCGGGCTACAGACACCACAGCTGCCGGGACAGCGCTATCATCGAGGAGCTGACACTCGGGCAGGACGCAGCTGGGGGCCTCGGCGACCCCAGCTCCCCATGCTTAGGGACCGGGTCCAGCCCCCCATGCTCCGAGACCCGGTCCCAGAGGCTCCTGAGCCCTGTGATCGGTACTTCTCTCTTCCCTGCCCCCCTCCCGCCTGGAGGACAGGGGGGCGGGGGGAGGTTCGGCCCCTCAGCCTTCGCCGCCGCCCCGGTGCCTTCTCTAACTCTCTTGGTTTCTAATGGCCCGGGGGAACCCTTTGGGGCCAAGACCAAAATCTACAACCTGCTGTCTCCTGCTCCTCCTACGCTTCAGAAGCGGGAACCAAGGCAGGGCCAGGTCTTCCGCGTTCCGGCACCCACAGCGTCCTGCGCACGCGCCCAGAGGCCCCAACAGTGGTCCCGCGGGTACAGAGCATGCGTGAGAGTCCCGCCCCGCAAACTTCCTCCAAAGGGGCGGAGCGTTGCCTGGGTGCCCGGCGCTTTCCTGGATGGCATTGGCTTGGAGAAACTGGCGCCCGATTTTGAATAGAACCAATAGCTTCAAGACCCTGGAGCATCATCTTTCAGGAGTTTGAGCCAATATTCCTGGGAAACAGAAAAAAGTGGCTTCCACGTAGTCATTTCCAATTTGTGTGCTCTGACTTCTGAGATCCCCACTCATTTTTTAAACCCTTCGATTTCGTTGGTCTTTGTCAGGAGGGGTCAATTTCTTTTTCAAATAATCTATTTGGCGGCTCTAGACTAAAGGGAAGTGAGAAACAAAAGCAACGGCGTAAAAACAAAGAATCTCATGAGCTTTCATAATGAGAAGCACTCGTCTCCTTTTCACAAGCACCATTAGCTTCAAAGATATTGGGAAAAGTCCTGAAGAGCAAGTAGCAGAAGTGTTTATTCCTTCTAGGATTTATAGAGACTCCAACAATCATGATTCGGCATGTGTGAGACCTGGAGTTATTTATTTTATTTAACAAACATCTACATAGCAGTTATTGTGTGCTAGTTACTATTATAAGAGCTTTAGAAATATTAAATCATTTCATTCTCAACACTTGAACAACCCTGAGAGAAAGATGGTCATTGTATTGTGTTAATCATACATATGTGGAAAGTACAGAAAATTTAATAATTATGAAGTTGATTTCAAAATTTAGCAAAACTAGTTTTCCCTTTCCCTAAATTCAGTTTCATATTAAACTTGCTGACTCCATTTGTCATTTTATGTTTCAATGTTTATATTTTCTACTTGAAATATGAGAGTTTTTAAAAAGCACTTTAGAAAATTTCCTTTAAGTTGGCTATATATTCATGCCAGAAGGATTAGAAATGAGAATCTGATTTTCACCAAAGTATGTATCTCTTTATCTCATGGTCTTAGCAACCTCCATCCAATGGATTAAAAGTATATATAGTACATTCTGTTGTTCATGATAGCAACTAAGCAATCTTTTGTTGACCACATTCACAGTCCCGAACTCTGAGGAATCAAACAATTTAGTAGAATCCCTGATTTTCAGGAGCTTAAAAATTAGGAGACACTCGGCCCTGGCCGGTTGGCTCAGCGGTAGAGCGTCGACCTGGCGTGCAGGGGACCCGGGTTCAATTCCCGGCCAGGGCACATAGGAGAAGCGCCCATTTGCTCTTCCACCCCCCCTCCTTCCTCTCTGTCTCTCTCTTCCCCTCCCGCAGCCAAGGCTCCATTGGAGCAAAGATGGCCCGGGCACTGGGGATGGCTCCTTGGCCTCTGCCCCAGGCGCTAGAGTGGCTCTGGTCGCGACAGAGCGACGCCCCGGAGGGGCAGAGCATCGCCCCCTGGTGGGCAGAGCGTCGCCCCCTGGTGGGCGTGCCGGGTGGATCCTGGTCGGGCGCATGCGGGAGTCTGTCTGACTCTCTCTCCCCGTTTCCAGCTTCAGAAAAATACCAAAAAAAAAAAAAAATTAGGAGATACTCAAGGGTATTTAAGAAGAAGGATGTTACATTGGCCATCATTTCCAGGTTTTATTCACATCACTCTTGTCTATCTAGTTTCTTTTACTCTTCATGTAAACTTTTGGGAGGTTTGGGGTTGTTGGTCAAATAAGTTTGTAAATATGATATATATGTTTGCTCGCTTATAGTTTGCTTTGGGTGTGGGGAACAGGCTGTAAGCAGGCAGGGTGGTTATAGCCTGAGGCTTAATTTTAAGACTAAGCTTTTCCCCACACCCTTGACTGATTGCAAGATGTGGGGTGGTGCACTCTCATGAGGAATCCCATTATGGCTCAGATAAGTGACTTTGTATTAGAGACTTCCTTGTTTGTATATTGGATTAAAGGTTTTGATTCTACGCTATAAAATGGGGCAGAGGAGCCCATGCAGGAGGAGAGCAGAGAAAGGCCACGTGGAGGAGAAGAGAAGCAGCCAAGATGGCAGAGTGCTGAAGGAGAAGCCAGTTTGTGCAGAGTTTGAGCAGAGAGAAGGAGATGGGGAACAGAGGTGAATAAGGCTGGTGAGGTAGAAACCTTTGATTCTAGGAAACTCAGATAAGTCAGTGGCTTTGGGAGCCTTGAATGGAAAGAGAAGTGTTTTCCCACTGTGTGTATTTCTCGCCTGCCAGGTGCAAACTAGGATTAAAGGTAATGGACCACCAGTTTTTGGCTCCGTTGTTTCATTACTGTCTGTCCGAATCAAATGCGAACCTGCATAGGCCAGGCAGCTGTGATAGTGGCTGTGGCTACTGGCCTTACATTTAACAGAGTCTGTGGCAGGATTCGAATCAGATCTGTATAAAGCCACCACCACCTTTGAGCGGTGGAGTAGAGGACTGGCTGTTGTTATGGTTCCCCATGGCTGTCCTTTTGGGAACCATAGGCTGGCTGACTTTTATAGCCATGTGTAAGGAAACGGAGAGCTCTGTGGGAGAGGCTGCCTGGGACCTGAAAACCAAGCAGCAGAAGGAGCTGGAGCAAGCATGGGAGAAAGAGATGCCAACCCTGGAGCTGGAGCAAGCACCGGAGAAGGAGGCTGACCAGGTTCATGAGATTCACTTGGAAATGAAGCAGCTGCTGGAGAAGGAATCACAGGTTCATCAGTTTTGGTCAAATAAGTTTGTAAATATGATATATGTGTTTGCTCGCTTATAGTTTGCTTTGGATATGGGAAACAGGCTGTAAGCAGGCAGGGCCGTTATAGCCTAAGGCTTAGTTTTAAAATTAAACTTTTCCCCACACCCTTGGCTATTGCATGATGTGGGGTGGTAAACTCTCATGAGGAATCCCATTATGGCTCAGATAAGTGACTTTGTATCAGAGACTTCTTTGTTTGTATATTAGATTAAAGGTTTTGATTTCTACATTATAAAATGGGGCAGAGGAGCCCATCCTGGAGAAGAGCAGAGAAAGGCCACGTGGAGAAGAGGATAAGCAGCCAAGATGGTGGACTGCTGAAAGAGAAGCCAGTTTGTGCAGAGAGAAGGAGATGGGGAACAGAAGTGAATAAGGCTGGTGAGCTAGAAACCTTTGATTCTAGGACACTCGGATAAGTCAGTGGCTTTGGGAGCCTTGAATGGAAAGAGAAGTGTTTTCCCACTGTATGTATTTCTTCCCCGCCGGGTGCAAGCTAGGATTAAAGGTGATGGCCCACCAGTTCTTGGCTCCATTGTTTCATTACTGTCTGTCTGAATCAAAAGCGAATCTGCATGGGCCAGGTGGCTGTGATGGTGGCCGTGGCTACTGGCCATACAGTGAGTCACAGATTGCCCTGGACACTTTGGAGAGCCAGCAGTGGCGGGAGGCCGGGCTGAGGCCAGGGCCAGGGCTGCAAGGCCCGTGGAGCAGAAGGCGGTGGCAGCCTGGGGCTCAAGCCTGGCAGCGGGAGCTGATGTTTTCAGTTCCTCTTTGGAGGATGAGGAGAATCGGGCTGGAGTTGCAATCTGCAGTCTCCAGAAGATGAGAGCCCAACAGCAAGGAATATCTACTATACCCCTGGTAGGTCTGCAATTTTGGGACATAAGGGTGAATGCCATCATGCTCTCTGGAGCAGAGATGGAAATGCTGAGTGCCATTGACACGTGCTCCTCCTTGGGACAGTGTAAGACCTGCCAGGATGGCAGGGATGAGGGGGGAGGCTGAGACCTCATGTGCATGGACTGATTTCCTGGACTACGACCGTAGTGGGCACTGGCTCCTTTGTTGGATGAACTTACGGATTTTGGACAATGTGAAGTACCCTAATAGGGGTGGGAGGAGGCTTTGCTGGTAACCCTCCCCCTGCCCCAGGAAGCTTTTCCTATGGCTGGAAAGAAGTCCGAGGACATTTTGTGCTTTTGGCAAAGAGCTCAGAGACTAGTGAAATGCACCTTTGTAATTGTTAAAACTGTATGATTTGTGGTGTTAAAATTTGTGTAATGTGCCTAATTTCCTTGTGCAGGAATACCTGTGCTTTAGATTATGAAGAGAGCAAAGCAGTGGAATGTTGGTCAAATAAGTTTGTAAATATGATATCTATGTTTGCTCGCTTATAGTTTGTTTTGGGTGTGGGGGACAGGCTGTAAGCAGGCAGGTCGTTATAGTCTTAAGGCTTAGTTTTAAGACTAAGCTTTTCCTCATGCCATTGACTGATGCATCATGTGGGGTGGTGCAGTATCATGAGGAATCCCATTATGGCTCAGATAAGTGACTTTGTATCAGAGACTTCCTTGTTTGTATATTGGATTAAAGGTTTTGATTTCTACACTATAAAATGGGGCAGAGGAGCCCATGCAGGAGGAGAGCAGAGAAAGGCCACATGGAGGAGAAGAGAAGCAGCCAAGAGGGCGGAGTGCTGAAGGAGAAGCCAGTTTGTGCAGAATTTGTGCAGGGAGAAGGAGATGGGGAACAGAGGTGAATAAGGCTGGTGAGGTAGAAACTTTGATTCTAGGAAACTCAGATAAGTCAGTGGCTTTGGGAGCCCTGAATGGAAAGGGAAGTGTTTTTCCACTGTGTGTATTTCTTACCTGCTGGGTGCGAACTAGGATTAAAGGTAACGACCCACCAGTTCTTGGCTCCATTGTTTCATTACCATCTGATAGAATCAAATGCAAACCTGCATAGGCCAGGTGGCTGTGATGGTTTTTGTGGCTACTGGCCATACAGGGGTGTTTGTGATTTCTGGGCTTGGAGTCAACTTGCTCTTGTGAGTTAACATGTTGCTTAAAAGTTGCCATGGCAACTGATAAAATAAAAAGGTAATTATGTCATGTTTGTGGGACAGCTTTTATAAGTAAAAGTCCTGAGGCAGATAGCAGCACACTGGGGCATGTAAAGCGAAGCAGTGTGAGTGTCAAGGTATATCTAAAACAATCCAGAGATCTGAGATCATGGTATATTACTATAAAACAACAAGAGCTGATAGTGAAATGCAGCTAGGTCGGTGTAATAAAGTGTGGGCTGTAACGGGAAGTAGTACAAATAATTTTTTTTTAAATGTAGTGCTTGCTACTATAGGATATTCAAATCTTTGTTTTTGTAGTACTTGTTTCTTTTGACATTCCAACTTGTGTATTTATTATGAGCTCTGTCTATATCTTTACAGGTTTTTGGTTCCTGACAAGTAACTGCACTTGTTAAAAAGTTAAAAAGACTTCCTCCTCTTTGGTAATAGGTAGAAACTTATTGCCATCTCATGTACTTAGTCATTTCATATTACTATCTCTTTTCTAGGAAGTCTCTTATTTGCTCTTTCATTGTTTTATTATACCTTTTTTTAGTGTTATGGTACTTAGATTTTTTAAAAAGTTAGCTATAATTCTTAGGCATGATGAAATTATGTCTATGCATTCAAAATATATCCATTAAACCTTATTATCTGGCAAGAATATTAACAAACTCTTTTAAAAATGTAATGAAAAAAAGTATAATGAGCAATAGAGTGAAGGTAAGATCTTCTTGTTCTCTGGTGTACTCCATATTTCCCTGCTATTTACACAGTTTGTTTTTACCTTCTGTTCGGTATTTAACCTCTGCCTCCTGCATACACTCCAACTTGACTAACATTTAGCTGCCATCTTTCATAAGCTTTCCAAGTATCCTGGGAACTTTAACATTGGCTTTCAGGAGATCTTGGTACTAGCTGAGATTCTCCTGCTACCTAATTATGTGACATTAATCTCTCTGGAATTTTATCAACTGTAAAGTAGAAATGTTTACCTAATTTACAAGATAGCTATGAAAGACAGATTATTTAAACTTGCGTTTATTTATTAAATAATTTAAGTGGTTATCAAGTGCTTATGAGTACAAAAACAGTGCCCAGAGGAATATCCAGAAGCACTTTGTCTGTTTTTTCACTTAAATAGAAGGGCAGAGGAATCTGGGCTTTACCACTTAGTAGTTGCAATTTCAGTAACCTGTCTGGGATTTAGTTTCCTTCTTTGAAGAATGGGTACTGTGATAATACCTACTTCAAAGTTACTGTAAGCCTTAAATGAAATCACATATTTAAAGTGCTTATGATGACAGTACCGGGCACAGAGTAAGTGCTCAAAAAATGGTAGTCATTGTTAACCTTTCTTACATCAGGAATGATAATTCCAAATTGTCCTCTTGTTTGGGATTTAGATAACTAATCCCACCTAATATAATTAAACTTTTTAAAATTCTATTCTCAGTATGAATGAAGAATGATCATGACATTTCATGTCATAACTTGTCTTGAACTGTTTCAAGATGATGCCATTATTTTAAGTTCACCACTGATTACTTGAGCAGTGTTAATGATTGAACCATTTAAGACAAATATGTGAAGTCATTTTTTGAAATGTAAAGTGCCATACCATGTTATGACTTTTTACGTTAACAATTCCATGTCAATAGTTGCGCTTGTCTTCTCTGCCAGTTCTCTATATTCCTAAAATTTGAGGTTTTACAAAATTATTAGTGAGGAGTTAAGATCTCAGTATTCAAAATTCTAAAAGAGCAGTTCCTAAAATGTTCTGAGTCACTACAGCATTGTTAAATGGAAACTCTGATTTGGATGGATAATAAATTCTGAGATATTTAAGGAAATAAGCCTACCTGCTTTAACTCAAATATTTTTCTTAGATGAATAGCTTTAAAAAGCTAGATTTTATTCAGTTCAAAAATATACACTGTATGATTATGGTAAAAAAAAAATAACGAAACTACATGGAAAACGATTCTTTTGCGCAATTGATTCATTTGGGTCAGCGCCCTACCAGGACCCTTTGGGAGCTTGAGGCCTCTAAGCACTAAGGAGTGGTTTTGGTTACATGCCCCCCACCCAGGATTAAGCTTTTTAAAAATTAAAAAGATGTAGTGTGTCTGCTGTAACAGGATAGAAAAATTAGTCATTGGAGATAATAAGCTTGTTGGCCTCAGTCATAAGCGGTTACTGAGTTAACCAAAACTGAGAAAATTGCATATTGGACATAGGGCACGCATTCTTTACTAAATAATGGTTAACAGAACTATTCCAAGGTTAACATAGGAGCAACGGAACGACCACGGTGAACCGCACTAAAAAGAGGGAAGGGCGGACCGAGGTTTTTTTGGGAAAAAAAAAAAAAAAAAAAAAGGACCACGACAGGGGCATGAGGCCTAACTGCGCGTCCGCCCCTGGCCAGACTAACATAGGCGCCGGCAATAATGCTCATTGATGGCGTAATAAGCATACGCCGAGGGGCTGGACACTGGGCGCATGCGCGAAGGGATGGTGCCTGATAACACCGAGGAAGTAGGTTGTGGTCTGCTTTAGTCCAAAAGGTTTACCTGGTTTATTGCTTGGCTGAGAGAATAATGAAAGAGGAGTATTTATGGACGTGACTAAGATAAATTCCTCATAGGTTTGGCGGTGGAAGATCTCAGCGTTAGTGGCTCTGAGTTTGAAGGGGTGGGGGTAGTTAGTTGGTTTGGAGCCAGTCCTGCCCTTCTTTATGCCTGTTAGTGTTAGGGCTGGTAGGGCTGCAAAGATGAGCACCCCTCTCGTCTAATAGCTTCCTCCTCTTTTCTCTTCACCCCTTTCTTCCTACATAACTTCCTCACCAAGCTGACCTGTCCTTATGTGAACGAGACCCAGAAAATCTTGAGATCTTAGAATTAAACAGCTTCTTCCTCAACATGGATATGGCACAGGAGAAAATGGAACTAGACGTGGAGCTGCTGCCGAGTTCAACCACCAGAAACAGCCACATCCTGAGAAGATCCAACAGCGCCCCTTTGATCAATGAGCTTGGGTGAGCAGGACTGAGATACTGGAAGCAGCAGGCAGGGGGGTGGGTGGCAAGAGTTGGAGAAAGTGAGTTGCAAAAACATTCCCATCCTTTTATTCATCGAGGTTCTGCAGGTATCTCCTTTGTTCCTTCCCTCCTCAGCCTAGAAGGGAGTGGGACAGGCTTGCCAGAGGGAAAGCACCCACCCACCCTGAGGTTGACACGTATATGGACCTGAACCTCCTCTTCTGAAAGTCCACAAACACTCAAAAGCAGTAACCAATTAATGTGCAGCACGATCTTTTCTAACTTCACCTCGTCTTTTATCCACTGCTTTGGAGAAACAGAGCACTCCCTACCTTTGCTTCTGTATCTTCTGTGATTAGTTTTTGTCATTCTCTCAGCTACTTTGTCACCTCTGAATTTCATCTCCAGCAAATGGAAATGGTTGGATAGCAAATACGCCTGGGCCTTTTTTTTTCTCCCTTGTTTTTATTAGGACCAAAAATTTACCACAGAAAGTTTATCTCAATTTTGCATACTCAGTAGTTAATAATGCCCACAACTTGGTTCTGGGGTGTGTATGAAAAACAAAAAAACACTTTTTATGTGTAAAGCACAGATACACAAACATATGGACAATTTGTGGGGATTTTCAAGGGAGTGCAGTTGGGGGAGAAATGTATGTAGTCTCTTTAGAGGACTGATAATGATTTAGAAACACTGTCCTAACTGGTAGTTAACTGTATTTCCTGCACATATCCAAAGGTCAAGCATGATTCAAGCTTATTATTTCTTAAAATAGAATTTTAAAGTGAAATCTCGCATCTCACGTCCCAGTATCATAATTTTTTTCAATATTGTAAAACTGTCAAATATATATATATATATATATATATATATATATATATATATATATATATATATTAATTATATATGTATTAACTTTGCTCTTCACTTTTTGCTGGCATTATACTAACTGATACTTGTAAATCACAACTGTTGGAAGTGAACTCAGAGACTATATCTGCTTTCCTTGTTTAACATATGACGAAACTGAGGCCCATAAACCTCCCAATGACATAGTGGTAGAGCCAGGACTAGGAACCTGTGTCTCCTGACTCCTAAGCTTGTTCTTCCTCCACCACTAATCAACATCTCAGCTGAATAACTTTAAACAAATGCAGCTTTCTGGTCATTTGAGGTAAGGGAAAATACATTGTTCTAAAATAAAAAGCAAACTAAGACTGACCACAAAAAAATAATACATTACTATTTTTTTTTTGTATTTTTCTGAAGCTAGAAACGGGGAGAGACAGTCAGACAGACTCCCGCATGTGCCTGACCAGGATCCATCCGGCACGCCCACCAGGGGCGACGCTCTGCCCCTCCGGGGCATCGCTCCGCCGCGACCAGAGCCACTCTAGCGCCTGGGGCAGAGGCCAAGGAGCCATCCCCAGCGCCCGGGCCATCTTTGCTCCAATGGAGCCTCCGCTGCGGGAGGGGAAGAGAGAGACAGAGAGGAAGGAGAGGGGGAGGGGTGGAGAAGCAGATGGGCGCTTCTCCTGTGTGCCCTGGCCAGAAATCAAACCCGGGACTTCTGCACGCCAGGCTGACGCTCTACCACTGAGCCAACCGGCCAGGGCACATTACTATTTTTAATAGGAAGATAGAAAAATAAAGGTTGAGGGAGAAGCTCTGCATATTGTGCTGAGAACAAAAGCATAGAATGTCAGGATTTTACTATAATCCTTTTTGTGAATAAAGTAATTGTTATGGACCCACTTTGTTAGTAGAAGAAAGCACTTGGGGAGAATGTTGGTATTCCTGGAAGTGTTATGAAATGAAAGAACAAGTTGCAAATAGATGATGAAGGATATATATTTGGAGAAAGATGTCGATGCTGTTCAATATATTAAGTGCTGGAAGCGGGGGCAGGACCATTCCCCAACCACCAAAGTCCTGGAAACAAAATGATCTTATTCCTTCATACTTTGCTTTGTTCTGAAAAGGATTTGAAATTTTTATTTTTATCATAATGAGAGCATAGCTGCAGTGCCAAATTCCATAGCTTAGGATCCTGAAACATGAAGTGAAATTTGTAAAGAAGGGTGTGGAGCAATTGAATCTTTATCTAGGAGTTAAAGAAACCTCAAAGTGGACCAAGTATAGAGACTCTTGTTTATGGAAAAGAAACACGTAAGAATGACATGAGATGCTTTAGCTTAGCAAACTTGTCCAAATGATCTATGGGCATATTTTGTGCTGTTGTGGCGAGTTGGGGTGTGGTCAGAGACGTGACACTGAAAGAAGAAAAGGTTAGAGTAGAATTACATTAAGCTTTGTTGAATTCATTTTCACCTCAGTTCTTTTCAGTTGCACAGGTATGTTGCTTACTTTTCTCACCTTCTCTTAGTTGGTCCTCTAATCCTTGTTGTCTTGCCTCTTTCACAGGTTGCTAAATATTGTTGAACTTATTTCAAGTAATTTTCCAATTTTGCTTGATTCTTCTTCTATATAAAGACACAGTCTCTCTTGCACCAGTATTTGCAGAATGTGTTCCTTAACTGTCCATTCTAATACATATGTTACTGTTTTTAAGAAGTCCCTGCACTGTTTTATGCACATTTTGTATTAATAGAAGAAATACCAATGTCAAAAGTTTGTTTGTTTGTTTTGGAAAGAGAGAGAGATAGGAAGGAGACAGAGATGAGATGTGTCAACTCATAGTTGTAGCATTTTAGTTGTTCACTGAGTGCTTCTCATATGTGCCTTCATGAGGGGGCTCTAATCAAACCAGTGACCCCTTGCTCAAGCCAGCAACCTTGGACTTCAAGCCATTGACCTTTGGGCTCAAGCCAGCAACCATGGTATCATGGTGATGATCCCATGCTCAAGCCAGTGCCCTTGGGTTTCGAGCCTGGGACATTAGCATCCAAGTCAATGCTCTATCCACTGTGCCACCACAGGCCTAACCCAATGTCAAATGTTTTGAACCTTTTGGTTCTTTATAGTCTTTAGCACCCTACTTGGCTGAGTTCACTACTGGTGTCAATAACCATTTACAGGTGGTAGTTTTTTTCTTCTTCTACTTCTCTGCTTCTTATTAGAATTAGAGATTAAGTTATTGGATTTCTGCCAGTGTCTTCCCACTTTAAATACCGCTAGTTGATACCGCATTTAAACTGTCACTGCATCAATTATGTTTGAAAGGCAAACTATTACCCTTGGACCAAATTCAGCCTACCACTTGAATTTGTAAATAAAGTTTTATTGAAATATAGCCATGTGCATATGTCTAGTTATTGTTCATGGCCCCCTTCCCACTAAAATGGCAGAGTTGATTAGTTGCAACAGAAATTGCATAGTTCACAAAGCCCAAAGTATTTATTATCTGGCTCTTTGTAGAAAAATTTTGCCAAAAATATGGTTTAGTAAACTCTTGCAAACCTGGAAGAGTAGTGGCCATAAGCAATGATTGGGAAATATAACTGACAAAAATATTGTGGTTTATACAGAGCTTCTTACTGGTCATTTTATGTGGAGCATTAAACATCTACCTAGTTATATTACCTTCACTTTTTCCAAGTTGTAAGTAGTATAACACTTAACTCAGTTGTACATGTTGGGACAGGGTAGTAAGAAGCTAAGAAAATTCCTAGACAAGTGGAAGGGGGAAACTGAGATGAGATCATTAAAGAAGGCTAAACAATTTAATCAATATTACAGCCAGCTAGTGAATCACAAGACCCTATCTTCCCTAATCAAGGATACTTGAGAACAAATGGTTCTCTCCTTCCTCACTAGAGAACATAATAGCTTAGATCACTATGGTCAGAGAGATAGAGGACAGAGACCCAATTAATGCCATTTGAGCCAGCCAAACCCAAGGATGAATGAAGTCAGGGCAACAAAGAACAAAATCTGGATTAGAACCAAACAGACCCAAAATAAATGTAAAACAGTAAAACCAACCAAGGAATAATCCCAAACATCCCTATATGCTCATTTTGATGCATCAGCATATTAAAAACACATCTGGAAAGCTGATGAATTTTCTGCTGGAGCCCCTAAGACTTGCCCACAGAAGAGATAAAAAGCCCTCAAGACAAAGGATATCAGTGCAGTCTCTGTCTGGAGCATGCCCATGCCTGTTCTTGATCCAGAACTTTTAACTTTGTCCTAAACTCTAAGGGTCCCCTGCTACTTGCAAACAGGGAAGCAATGGGCAACAGCAGCTCATCCTGGGCTTACCCTCTGAACCTGTCTCCATGGAACCCTTTTTCTCCAACTTTCTAGTGAGCTAAAAGCAGCTTGACCATGGCTCACTTCTTTCCTATAACATTTCTAGGGAAAAAAAAAAAATCAGAACATCACCTAAGCTCTCTCCTGTTGCTTCTTCTACCTCAAGTCCTTCCTTTGTTTTACTGTCCCAGCTTTAGTAAATGTACTCTCAAAATCACCTAAACTCTTGTGAAATCTTCCCTGCATGAAGTCAAGAACCCATACAATACAGGCTGGCCTGAGGCAGACCCACCTTGGGCCTGGCCTCTGTCTGTTAACAATATCAGCTAGGATTTTATTAATTCATGTTGAGTGATTTCTACCGATTGAGTATATGCTACCTTGATTTCTTTCTTTTTTTGTCTTATTAAATAAAAATAGCAGGCAAAAATTTGGGGGCAAATATAATTTCCAGTGTTAAGAATTACCTCCAACCACATACAAAAGATAGTTAAAATATGTAGCCCATTAGTGTCCCCCCATGTCCTTAGAAGTGTGCTAGAATATATTCCTGTTTTTAAAGGGAACATGACTGGGAGAGGAAGGAAAAAATTAGACATATATTATCCTCTTATAAAAATATAAAGTTGGCCCTGGCCGGTTGGCTCAGCGGTTGAACGTCGGCCTGGCGTGCGGGGGACCCGGGTTCGATTCCCGGCCAGGGCACATAGGAGAAGTGCCCATTTGCTTCTCCACCCCCCCTCCTTCCTCTCTGTCTCTCTCTTCCCCTCCCGCAGCCAAGGCTCCATTGGAGCAAAGATGGCCTGGGCACTGGGGATGGCTCCTTGGCCTCTGCCCCAGGTGCTAGAGTGACTCTGGTTGCGGCAGAGCGACGCCCCGGAGGGGCAGAGCATCGCTCCCTGGTGGGCAGAGCATCGCCCCTGGTGGGCGTGCCAGGTGGACCCGGTCGGGCGCATGCGGGAGTCTGTCTGTCTCTCCCCGTTTCCAGCTTCAGAAAAATACAAAAAAAAAAACCCCAAAACAAACAAACAAACAAAAATATAAAGTTACTGCTTCTTATGTGCAAATTACCATGATGAAAAAATGTATTTCAACACATGTATTTTAACACTCAATAAACTTTTAATGGGAAAAATAAACACACAACTCAACTGTATGGTAGAATTAGACCTGTGACTAGGGAGGGAAGGAAAATGCTAGAGGAATCAAAGAAGAGAATGAGAAATTGTAGAATTGGTGAAGGATAAGGAAAATGTTTTTGGAGAGGTGGTATTTTAGCTGGATTCTAATGGATTGATAGGATGTAAACTGGAAGAGAGAGGGCTGGAGAACTGGGACAGCATTCCAAGTATAAGAAACAAGCTTAGAGGAAGAAAAGCATAGGTGTAGTCCAGAGAGCTGGTAAACTCTGCCTTCATCACTGGCTCCCAAATGTTCATTTGCTGATTATTGCTGACCTCGGGTAATATTTTCACCAACCCATATTTCATGTTTTTTTAAAAATTAAGTAGAGCATAATTAAATATGTTGTTATATAGTTGCCAATCATCCTTTCGGGGGCAGGACTACATTTTATTATGAGATTGTTAGCCCTAATTTTTTTTTTAAATATCAAGATGTCCTTTAGTAAATGAAACGATGGTGCTGGTACCTGGTGAGGTTTTTTTTTTTTTTTTTAATAGCCTTACTTGACAAAAGAAAAATGGTAGCAACTGTATTTTTGTGCTAAGATTTTACTAGCCCATGAAACCTAAAAGCCTCAAGCTAAATTATGGAAGGCTTTGAATGTCATAGTAAAAAGGTAACTGAATTTTGCAGGTGATGCAGAGAGTCACTGGAAGTTGTGAGTAGGAGAGCAAGCTGCTCTTTAGGAAAGCGATCTGGTAGTCTGTTCGAGAGATGGCAGGAAGGAAAGAGCAGGAGGCAACCAACTGCTATTGCAGGGTCTGTGTAAGAATAAAATGACGCTGAATTCTTCTGGGCCAGGAGACTGAAAAGAATAAGATGGATGTAAGTGAGATTGTAGAGGCGAAACCTAAGAGACCTGGCACCTGATTGGATCTAGGGAGCAAAAAAAAATGATAAAGATGATTTATTGTGATCATAAAGGTAGATGAGAGGTACACAGGAACCTTCTGTATTGTTTTTGCAACTGCTTGTGAGCCTTAAACTGTTTGAAAATTAAAAGTTACAACAAAAAGAAGACATAAAAAAGAAAAGATGACTTTTTCAGGGTCCCAAATCAGGCCAAGGCCAGCAGGGTGGCCACTGTCAAAGCTGAGGACACAAGCACCATACTCAGTGGGCAGCAGCTGCTCAGCTTCACTCTGTTGTTGCCACTTGGCAATGTAGCCTAGTATGGCAACATCTTGCAAATGTGCAACAGAAGCCAGGAATCGGGAATCTTAATTATTTGTGTGAAAGCTCTCAGTGCTTCGAATGTGTATGACTAATTAAAAAAAAAAAAAAAAAAAAACACTGAGGAGACACACCTGTGAAAATCTTAGTTCCATTGACCCCTGCTATTGGTTATGCCTCCTGGTTCCTGTGAAATTGGAGAGTTGAGAGGGAGTTGATACTAGCACATTGTAGCTCCCAATCATAAATTTAAATTAGTTACAGGTTTAAACAGAAAATGATATAGTTCCAAGGCCACAATAAATTATATTTATTTTGGTAGGATGATTAGAGTTATAGTGGCATGCTTGAGAATTCCTGACCTTACATAGATACTTCTTTAGGTTCAACCAACTAAGGCTTTGTGTATGTGTGTATGTGCATGCATATATGTGTTTAATTTCTACAGCTACACAGTTGTCTTCACAAAGAAGCCATTTAGATTAATGGCATTGCTGTTAAGTATTTGAAATCTTATTTCTTAAAAACAACAGCAACTTTATAATGGATTTTAAATGACAATTGTTTTCTTTTTCTTCTTAGTGATAATTCACAGGTATTCCTAGCTGACACACTAAGAACTAGAAGAAACAGTACAACGTTTATAACACAACACTCTCTGGTAAGAAGATCTTTATAGCAGCCTCACTGGCCAAGATTGTGCTCTTGGCCTTATGGGGTTGTCAAACTTGAGTATGCACCTGAAGTCTTGTTAAAACAGACTCCTGGCCCTCAAAGGTAGAGTTCTGATTCAGGAGGTCTGGAGTAAGGTCTGAGAATTTACATTTCTGACAAGAGACATAGACAAGAATGTGATGGTAACAGGGAGTGGGGGGAGGGGTGGGGAAGGGGCGAGGAAGGAGAGGGAGGGAGTGGGGGGACGGTAGGGGCACAAAGGAAACCAGATAGAAGGTGACAGAGGACGATTTGACTTTGAGTGAGGGGTATGCAGCATAATCAAAGGTCAAAATAATCTGGAGATGTTTTCTCGGAACATATGTACCCTGATTTATCAATGTCACTGCATTAAAATTAATAAAAATAACATAAAAAAATAAAAAATTTAAAAAAAGAAAAAAAAAGTTCTCACTTTGAGAAGCACTGCTCTAAACATTACTGAAAGACAAATAAATATGTTGACTACAGTTATGATTGCATTGCTAAAACTACAGCTAAATTAACCTTTAAGTTTCCTATGGATTGAACATTGAGATTTGTTTTTGTGTATAAGACCATCTGGCTTCCAATTTTTAAAAGAACATTCTAATTTTGAGAAGAAAATTGGCAACCTCTCCTAAGAGTAGTTTTCAGGTTTTTATTTTGACTCTTATCAGGGTTTCTCTTGAACTGAAAATAAAGTTTGTTTTTCATGGTGGTATCATGCAATCTCTAATAAATTCCAACTCTTATCCACTAATAATCCTGTAAACATAGGAAAAATGCTAATAAATTAGTAAGCCAAAATGAGTAAATGATTCACTATGTGAATTTTTTTATTGAAGTGAAATTCATATAATGTGGTTAACTATTTTAAAATACACAATTCAGAGACATTTAGTGCATTCACAATGTTGTCCAGGCCCCACCTCTCTCTTGTTTCAAAAAACACACATGTTCCTGATCATCAGTGAAAAGCTTTTAGTCTTTTGTCATGCAGCACGATATTAGATGTCAGTTTGGGCAAATGTCCCTTATCATGTTGGGAAAGTTCCTTTTCAACAATAAAAAGAATGAAATCTTGCTATTTGCTACTTGCTGCATATGTTTATCATGAAAGAGTGTCAAATTGTGTCAAATGCTTTTTCTGCATCTATTGAGTTTGTCATTTGGTCCCCCTTTCTGTTAATATGATGCATTACATTGATTTTCTTATGTTGATCCAGCTTTGCATTCCTAGGATAAATCCCTCTTGGTCCTGGTGATTCGTCCTTTTAATGTACTATTGGATTCGGTTTGTTGAGGATTTTCCCATCTATATTTGTAATGGACATTTGTCTGTAGTTTTCTTGTGGTACTTTTGCTAGCTTAGGTATCTGGTTAATGCTGATCAACTAGTATGTGTTAGGAAATGTTCCTTCTTTTCTATTTTTAGAAGAGTTTAAGGAGGGTTGGTTTTTATTCTTATTTAAATGCTTGCTAAAATTCAATAGTGAAGTCGTCTGATCCTAGACTTTCCTTTGTTGGGAGGTTTTTGAAATAGATTCTAGTTTTATTTGAATGTATTTATTTACAATAGCCAAGATCTTTAAACAGCCCAAGTGCCCGGCAGCTGATGGGTGGATAAGAAAGCTGTGGTACATTTACCCAATAGAATACTACTTGGCCATAATAAAGAAGGAAATATTACCTTTTGCAACAGCATGGAAGGACCTGGAAATTATTATACTAAATGAAATGAGCCAGTCAGAGAAAGACAAATACCATATGATCCCACTTGTATATAGAATCTAATGAACAAAGTAACCTGACAAACAAAACAGAAACTGAGGCATGGATACATAGGACAGACTGACAGCTGTTAAAAGGGAGGGGGTGGGGGACTGGATGAAAGAAGGTGAAGGGATTAGCCAAAAACAAATATACATAACACATAGTCACAGACAACAGTGTGGTGACAGCCAGAGGGAAAAAGGGGTGGGAGCTAGGTAGAGGTGGGCAAAGGGGTAGAAAATAAGAATGGAAAGAGACTTAGGGCTCTGGCCGGTTGCTCAGCAGTAGAGTGTCAGCCCAGCAGGTAGATGTCCTAGGTTCAGTTCCCAGATAGGGCATACAGGAGAAGCAACCATCTGCTTCTTCACCCCTCCCCCCTCTCTTTCTTCATCTCTCCCAGCCATGGCTCAATTGGTTTGATCAAGTTGCCTTAAGGTGCTGAGGATAGTTCCATGGCCTTGCCTCAGGTGCTCAAATAGTGGAGCAATGGAGTAACAGCTCCAAATGGGCAGAGCATTGCCTGGTAAGGGGTTTACCAGGTAGATCCCGGTCGGGGTGCATTTGGGAGTCTGTCTCTCTGCCTCTCCGCCTCCCTACCTCTCAATAAAAAAAAAGAAAAGAAAGAGACTTTGGTCAATGTGTGTATAATGTAGTGTGCAGATGGTGTTTTATTGAATTGTACATGTGAAACCTGTAGGGTTTTGCAAACTAAAGTCATCCTAATAAATTCAATTAGGTAATTAAAAAATTGCCAACAATTTCTGAATATTAATTTTATATCATGCTGCTTTGTTGAAGTCATTTATTAGATCTATTAGTATTTTGGTGGAATCTTTAGAGTTTTCTATGTACAATATCATGTCATCTGCAAATAATGACCATTTTGCTTCCTCCTTTCCAATTTGGGTACCTTTTATTTCTTCTTCATGTCTGATTGTTGTGGCTAGGACTTCCAGTACTATGTTGAATAAGAGTGGTGAAAGTGGACATCCCTGTCTAGTTGCTGATGTTAAGGGAAACACTTTTAGTTATTGCCCATTGAGTATGTTGGCTGTGGGTTTTCCATATATGCTCTGTATTATATTGAGGTATTCCCACTTTGCTGAGAGTTGTTTATTTTTATCACTAATTGGTGCTGGACTTTATGTAATGCTTTTCCTACATCTATTGATATGATCATGTGATTTTTATTATTCATTTTGTTTATGTGGTGTATCACATTTATTAATTTGTTAATATTGTACCAACCTTGCATCCCCAGAATAAATCCTACTTGATTATGGTGTATGATCTTTCCAATGTATTGCTGAACCCAATTTGCTAATATTTTGTTGAGAATTTTAACATCTATGTTCATCGGGGATATTGACCTATAGTTTTCTTTCTTTGTAGTGTCTTTATCTGGTTTTGGAATTAGGGTAATGCATACCTCATAAAATGAGCTTGGAAGTCCTCCCTCTTCTTGAATTTTTTTTGAATAATTTGAGGACAGGTGTTATTCTTTGAAAATTTGATAAAATTTGCCTGTGAAGCCATTTAATCAAGAACTTTTATTTCCTGTTAGTTTCTGGTTACTGCTTCAATTTCATCAGTTGTATCAAGTCTATTCAGGTTTTTTGATTCTTCCTCATTTAGTTTTGGAAAATAATAAGTTTCTAGAAATTTATCCATTTTTCCCACGTCATCCAATTTATTGACAGTTTCCCCTAGTATTTTCTTATAATCCTTTGTATTTCTGTAGTGTCAGTTGTCATTTCTCCCCTCTCATTTTTTATTTTATTTATTGGGTTCACTATTTTTTTCTTAAAGATTTTTTTTTATTTTATTTATTGATTTTTAGAGAGAGAGGAGTGAGAGAGAGAGAGAGAGAGAGAGAGAGAGAGAGAGAGAAGTGGGGAGGAGCTGGAAGCATCAACTCCCATATGTGCCTTGACCAGGCAAGCCCAAGGTTTCGAACCGGCAACCTCAAGTGTTCCAGGTCGACGCTTTATCCCACTGCGCCACCACAGGTCAGGCCACTCTTTTTTTCTAAATGAGTCTGATGAAAGGTTCATCAGTCTTGTTTATCTTTCAAAAAACCAGCTCTTGGTTTTATTGATTTTTTGTATTGATTTTTAGCCTCTATCTCATTTCTTTCCACTCTGATCTTTAGTATTTCCTTTCTTCTACGTATTTATGAACTATGTTTGTTCCTTTTCCAGTTTTTTTTTTAGGTGTAGGGTTAAATTGAGATTTTTCTTACTTCTTGAGGTATGCCTGTAATGCTATGAACTTCCTCTCAGGACTGCTTTCACTCTATCTCATGAATTTTGTTTCGTTGTCTGTTCATTTTTCATTTGTTCCCAGGTAACTTTTTATTTCTTCCTTGATCTCATTGTTAACCTATTCATCATGTAATAACACGTTATTTAGCCTCCATGTGTTTGAATGTTTTTTCACTTTTGTTTGTTTGTTTGTTTTTACTGTAGTTGATTTCTAGTTTCATACCATTGTGGTCAGAGAAGATACTTGATATGATTTCATTCTTTTCCAATTTATTAAGTCTTATTTTGTGTTCTAACATATGGTCTATCTTTTAGAATATTCCATGTGTACTTGAGAAGAGTGTATAGTCTGCTGCTTTTGGATGAAATGTTCTGTAAATATCAATTAAATCCTTCTGATCCAATGTGTCATTTAATGTTGCTTTTGACTTATCCATATTTTTGTCTGGAAGAGCTATTCATTGATGTCAGTGGAGGGTGTTAAAAAACTCTGCTATGACTGTATTGCTATCTGTTTCTTCTTTAATATCTACTAAGTTTCTCTTCATATATTTAGGTGCTCCTATGTTGGTGCATATATATATATATTTACAAGGGTTATAGTCTCTTGTTGGATCCATCCCTTGAGTATTATACATATAGTGACTTTGTTTGTCTTTTGCTATGGCCTTTGTTTTGAAGTCTATTTTGTCTAAGTTTTGCTACCCCAGCTTTTTTATTTGTTTGTTTACATTTGCATGGAATATTTTATCCCATCCCTTCACTTTTATTCCATGTGTATCTTTTGTTCTGAGGTAAGTCACTTGTAGGCAGCCTATATACGGGTCCTATTTTCTTATTCTTTACCTACTCTACATCTTTTGATTGGGGCATTTAATCCATTTATATTTAAAGTTATTATTGATATGTACTTATTTACTACCATTTTATTCTTTATACCTATGTTCCTCCCTCTATTTCTCTTCTCCTTTTTTCTTCTTTCTTCTTTGTGCTTTAACATTTCTGGCAATACTGGCGGTTTGGTGGTAATAGAGTCCTTTAGCATTTTTTTGTCTGGGAGGCTCTTTATTTTGCCTGGATAGAATTGTCTTGGTTGTACATCCTTGCTTTTCATCACTCTGAATATTTCATGCCAGTCCCTTCTGGACTGAAGTGTTTCTGTTGAGAAATCAGCTGATAGCCTTATGAGAGCTCTTTTGTAGGTAACTAATTGCTTTTCTTTTGGTGCTCTTAAAAGATTCTCTCCTTGTCTTTAACCTTTGGTATTTTAATTATGCTGTATCTTGATGCTTGATTGGATTTTTTGTATTTCTTGAACTTGTGTGATTTTTTTCCTTTACCTGGTTAGGAAAGTTTTAAATTTCAGTTTTGCCACCTCCTCTCATGCATACTTTTATCAGTCAGTTTCATCAAATTTAACAGGTAAGAAGGCTTTCAAAACTGACTGCTGTTCATTAAAAAAATATTTTTCTTTAAAATATACCCATTGATTAGTAATTCTAAGTGAGGTCACATATGAGTAAGCTTTTAATGCCATGGATGTTTTCTCTAAACAACAGCAACTAAAGAGTCCTATATTTATTTGGGTTATTAACTATTTTAGTAAATTTAGATTTCCAGAGAGACTGCATACTCTTCTACCTTGAATCTAGTTCCTTTCAGGGATCTCAAAGAAAAAAAATACTATATATAAAAATTAACTTTTATATTTATAATAAACATAGTTATGTTTTTTAGAAACACATGAAGAATTGTATTTTTGACAGATAAAGTGACTGTTTTGCTATCATTTTTTGTTCACTTCTTAGTGATCTGAGTTCAGGGACACATTATATCTTACTGGCTTATGTTCTATGAATGTATATGCATGAGTGCATGTGCATGTACAAATGTGTATGTGTTTAATAGTGAAAACTTAATACATAATTATATATTTTAATTATTCAAAAATTATTTACCAAACTCAAATGATCAAATCACCACTCCACCATAGGTAGTGGTGGGATATTTCTTGCCCAGCTATAGTCTTTTTTTTTTTCAAGAAGACTTGTTTGAGGCAGACTTAACTGGTATGAAGTACTTACTATTAACTTAGTATTGTAGTAGGTACTTTACATCTGTGATCTCATTTCATCTTACAACAAGGTCAGAAACTAAAAATGGGAGAAATTTAGTGATGTACCCAGTGTCTAGAGGTAGTGTCAGAGCTAAGAATTACCCCAAAATACTAGATTCTTTTCCAGCTAACCTTTTCCTGTTTCAGTAGCACAAAAGCCTAAGTATCTGTGACCTTACTTTTTAGTACTACAACTTCCGCTTTTTTTCTCTCTCTTCCTTTCATACCATGGCTTTGCTAAGGCCTGGCTTATCATCTACAGGAAAGAAAATATGGTACAAAGATTGTTTTATTTTTTAGGAAATAAAGCATTCTTATACTGTTTTTTTTTGCAAGTGTATAATTATTTATAAATTCTAAAAGAAAGGACCTACAACTGTTAGGTAAGGTGACCTCTGTTTTATCTACGCAATTTTTTTTTTTGCTTACCCTAAATTAGACCAATATCTGAAAATTGTTAACATGTTGCATTTTGATTATGAAACCTGAAATCAAAATTAATTTAATTGGTTATTGATATAAATTGTAATGTAATTTGTTTCCATAGTGACAATATATATGATAAACACTTAAAGTGAAACACAAATAGAAAATGAATGGAATGTAAAATAGAAATAACATTAACTTTCAATCTGGGTACTGATTGAATGGAAAATTAAGAATTATTTTTAGCAGTGTAATTGTCTAATAGATATCTTAGGTTATATACTTTTTTTCATACATTCTTTAATCGTGATTTCTTTTTAGCTTTTGAACTTAACCTTTTATGTACAAAACAAATGTCTGGTTCCCATCTCATTACATTCTGAACTTTTACTCTAATAATATTAATAAAAACATTCATTTTATTTTTCACTAAAATCAAGGAAATATCAATAGCTACCTCATAGGATTATTCTGAGGATAAAAGAAATTAATATATATATATATATACAATACCTGGCACACTACATTAAAAAATTTTTAAAAGACACAAAATAGAAACTCATATAATCAATCTCCAGCTTTAATTACTATTCATCATTTTAAGTCTATCCCCTTCTACTTTGTGGGGAGGAGGGTGCCTCAAAGTAAATCCCCAATACTGTTTTACTATAAACACTCAGCAGGAATCTGTGAGGACTTTTTATTACATAATCACAATGCCATTATTATATCTAACCAAATTAAGTCTTTCTTGAATGTCATATAGTAACCAGTCCATTGTTACTGGTAAGTTATTCTTGATTTTCAAACACCTTTTATACTGATTCAAACATGTTCCAACCATGATCTCTTAGGTCTGTTTTATTTAAAACAGCCTTCGCCTCCTGTTTTTATTCCGTGCTACTTATTAATTGAAGAAACCAGGTCATTTGTCTCATAGAATACCCACATTTTGATTCTGCTTCCATGGGGTGTTATTTCATATGTTCTTTTATTCCCTATATTTCTTATATACTGATTTGATTAACTTTGCTTTTCTAAAATTGATTTTATTGGGATAACACTGGTTAACATAATTATACAGGTTTGCCCAGTTCCACAACACATCTCTGTACACCATATTGTATGTTCACCCCCCCACCAAGTCAAGTCCTCGCCCATCACTATTTATCCTCTCTATTCTCTCCTCCACCTCTCTCCCCACCTCTACCAGGCAATCACCCCATTGTTGCCCATGTCCATGAGTCTCGTTTATTGTATTTTTTGTCCTTTCTTGATTAATCGCTCCACCCCCTTATCTAGTTCCCCCTGACAGCTGACAGCCTGCTCTCTGTACATGAGCCTGTCTCTATTTTTCTAGTTAGTTCATTTTATTCATTAGATTTTGCATGTGAATGAAATCATATGGTACTTTTCTTCCTTTGACTGCCTTATTTCACTTAGTATAATGATGTCCAAGTCCATTCATACTGTCATAAAAGGTAAAATTTTATTCTTTTCTATGGCTGCATAGTATTCCATTATGTAAATGTACCACAGCTTTTTTATCCACTCATCTACTGTTAGGTACTTGGGCTGCTTCCAAATATTGGCTAGTGTAAGTAACACTGCAGTGTACATAGGAGTGTGTATATTCTTTTGAATTAGTGCTTTGGGTTTCTTTGGATAAATTTTCAGAAGTGGAGTTGCTGAATTATAAGGGAGTTTCATTTTTAATTTTTTGAGGTAACTCCATACTGCTTTCCACACTGGCTGAACCAATCTGTATTCTCACCAATAGTGCACATGGGTTCCCTTTTCTCTTTTGAAATTCTATTTATTTATTTATTTATTTATTTATTTATTTATTTATTTATTTATTTATTTATATTTTAGTGAGAGGAGGGGAGGCAAAGAGACAGACTCCTGCATGCACTCTGACTGGGACCCACCTGGCAAGCTCACTAGGGTGTGATGCTCTGCCCATCTGTGGCCCTTGCTCTATTGCTCAGCAACCAAGATATTTTTTTAGTGCCTGAGGTGGAGGCCACAGAGCCATCCTCAGTGCCCAAGTCCAGCTTGCTCAAACCAATTAAGACTCGGCTGCAAGACAGGAAGAGAGAGGAAGAGAGAAGAAGAGAGAGAAGGGAAGGAGAGGGGAGGGATAGAGAAGCAATGGTCATTTCTCCTGTGCCCTGACCAGGAATCAAACTCGGGACATCCACACACTGGGCTGATGCTCTACCACTTAGCCAACTGCCCAGGGCCCCTTTTCTCTTAAATAGATACAGCAGCCCAAGTCAATATTAAGGTTCTGGGTCACCTTACCTGTGCTGGCACAGTGGATAAAGCATTAGCCTAGAATGCTAAGGTTACCAGTTCGAACCCTGGACTTGCCCAGTCAAGGCACATACAACAAGCAATCAATAAACAACTAAAATGAAGACCATGAGTTGATACTTCTTGCTCCTCCCTCATTAAAAACCAATAAATAAAATCTTAATACAAAAGATTTTGGCCTGACCAGGCGGTGGTGCAGTGGATAGAGCGTCGGACTGGGATGCGGAAGGACGCAGGTTCGAGACCCCCGAGGTCGCCAGCTTGAGCACGGGCTCATCTGGCTTGAGCAAAAAGCTCACCAGCTTGGACCCAAGGTTGCTGGCTTGAGCAAGGGGTTACTCAGCCTGCTGAAGGCTCCCGGTCAAGGCACATATGAGAGAGTAATCAAGGAACAACTAAGGTGTCGCAGCAAAAAACTAATGATTGATGCTTCTCATCTCTCTCCATTCCTGTCTGTCTGTCCCTATCTATCCCTCTCTCTGACTCTCTAAAAATAAAAAAAGCTTTTGGGTGAACATTTAAGGAAGTGTATGATTTAACTTTCCCTTTTCCTATTAGGCAGCTAATGAACAATTTTTTTTTCTTTTTTTTTTTTTACTGTGGTTGTTAGCTGTTTCCTAGGTATTATCTTGAGAACATCAAAGTAGAATTTAATTTTCATCTCTGCCCAGGCTTTGTTGAGATATAATTAACATATAACATTGTATAAGTTTAAGGTATACAATATAATGATTTGATATATGTAAATACTGTGAAATGATTACCATGGAATAATATTTCTAAACACATAGTAATTCCTAAACATTCAGAAATTATACTTTTATGTAATTTTCTTTTCTTAATAACAATTGAGCTAGTATGATATTTCAAGAGGTTTGAAAGCACTCAACTTTTAGTTCCCTGTCTACCAAAGCCCTAAACATAAATAGCCACCATGCTGAGATACTTTGTGTATTAGTTTGCTAGTGTTGTCATAACAAAGTACCACAAACTGGAGGGCTTTAACAAAGAAAATTTATTCCATCACAATTCTGGTGGCCAAAAGTCTTAAATAAAGGTATTGGCGGGGTTGATTTCTTCTGAGAGCCATGAGAGAAGGATCTGTTCCAGGTTTCTCTGCTTAGCTTGTAGCTGGCTATCTTCATGTGGATCATTTTCACATGGTATTCCCTGTATATACATTTATCTCCAAATTTCTTCTTTTTGTAAAAATAGGTGGGCCTATTTGACGAGGGCCCACCTTAATGACTCCATTTTAATTTTATTACCTCTGTAAAGACTTATCTTCAAATAAAGTCATATTCTGAGGCACTGAGGCTTAGGATTTCAACAGATGGATTTTAGGGGGAACAATTCAACCCATAACTGTTTGCTCACAGTATACTCTTCTATAACTTTGCATTTATCTCCTGACTTGTTAAATAAGGTATTAAATCATTGATACCCAGCAAGAACTTGACTTTCTCTCTAGTGTCTTAAGTAAAATTAATTTTTAAAATTATCTACTTACATATCGCCTCTGTTTCTAGCATCCTTGTATTAATATCTTCACTTTAGCAACACATGTATTATCGTCTTTTTATCTTGACGGGTTTGGATAAGTTAAACTGGGTTTAGACACAAATGTAAGGTACCTTTGTGAGATGAAGCCATTTAAAACAGAGTATACCAATTGGAGTACAGGGCATGATTATGATACAGACGATTTATATATCATCTGTTATAGAAAGTGAGCTTTTTCTTCTGCTGGCCATGTTTCTTTTTTTTAAATTTTATTTTATTTATTCATTTTTAGAGAGGGAGAGAGAGACAGAGAGAGAAGGGGGAGGAGCTGGAAGCATCAACTCCCATATGTGCCTTGACCAGGCAAGCCCAGGGTTTCAAACCAGTGACTTCAGCATTTCCAGGTCGACGCTTTATCCACTGCGCCACCACAGGTCAGGCCTGCTGGCCATGTTTCATAATTAGTCTGTCTTATGGACTCTGCTACCATTTTCTAGACCAATAATGCAATGACATTTGAGTTCTATGATATGTTTTATTTTGTTTTTAGTTTTCCTTGGAACTTACTAAATACCTAGTCTTTTTAGTGAAGAGAAGGAAATAGTCTAGCTTATTTTAAAAGAAATTTAATTTGATCTTCGTTTACCAATTGTTTCATTCTCTCAATAGTGTTTATTGAGAACTATGCTAACACTAGGCAAATATTTCAGGTATACTCTCCTTAAGACAACAAAGTGGGTACCTTATTATTTCCATTTTTACCTTGGATACTAAAACTCTGAAAGCTAAATTTAGTGCTCTAGTACAGCAACTCTCTTTAACCTAGGGTTCTGGCATACAGCACTCTTTGCTCTTGATGGTTATATAGCCCTTGACCTTTTATCCTTATTTTAATAATCTTATTTTATTATAATCCTCTCATATACACTTTGGAAATATGCAACATATAGGTGATAAGAGAACCTACTTTTACTAACGACCCTCAATATAGCTGATGTTGGATAATCTTCAAACTTTCAATGGAACAATAAGCAAAATTCTGTCCCAGTTCTGGGTAAACTTGTTCTTTACTTGTTGATTGAGTGAATTACAAAATACTTTGAGTTTCTCACTAGAGGAAAACATCTACATCAATATTAAATGGAAGAACTATACTAACAATTACATTTTGCTGAAAAGACTTACTGTTGACTCCAATCTGATCAGATTTTCCTCAAAAAATTAATAACAGAACTACCATATGACCAAGTCATCCTTCTGGGCATGCACCTCCAAGATTTGAAAACATTTATTTGTAAAGATATCTGTACCCCTATGTTCATTAGAGTATTATTCACAATAACCAAGACTTGGAAACAATCTTAGTATCCTTTGATGGATGATTGGATAAAGGAGATGTGGTACTATATACAATAGAATATTACTCTGCCATAAAAGTGATGAAATATTGCCATTTGCAATAACATGGATGGATCTAAAGAGTATCATGCTTGCCCTGGACAGATAGCTCAATTGGTTAGAGCACATCCCGAAGCACAGAATTTCCCAGTTTGATCCCTGGTCAGGGCACAAATTGTTTCTTTCTCTCTCTCCCCCTCTCTAAAATCAATAAAAATAAACATTTTAGAATGTCATGCTAAAGTGAAATGTCAGAGGGAAAAGATTAAGAACCATATGATTTCACTCATCTGTGGTTTATAAAACATTGCAGCAACAAACACACAAAACAAAAAAACTCATAGACAGACAATGGTATGGTGGTTAACAAAGGGAAAGGGGAGTGGGGAGAGGATTCGGGGGATAAAGGAGGTCAAATATATGGTCACAGAAGGCAACTAGACTCTGGGAGGTGAACACATAATGCAATACACAGGTATTGTATTATAGAATTGTATACCTGAAACATATATAATATGTATTATTAACCAGTGTTACCCCAATAACTTTTATTTTTTTAAAAATACTGAGCCTGACCAGGCAGTAGTGCAGTGGATAGAGCGTGGGCTTGGGATGCAGAGGACCCAGGTTCGAAACCCCAAGGTCACCAGCTTGAGCACGGCATTGCTGGTTTGAGCGTGGGATCACAGACATGACCCCTTGGTCACTGGCTTGAGCCCAATGTCACTGGCATGAGCAAGAGGTCACTCACTCTGCTATAGGCCCCTGGTCAAGGCATGTATGAGAAAGCAGTCAGTGAACAACTATGGTGCTGCAACAAAGAATTGATTCTTCTAATCTCTTTTCCTTCCTATCTGTCGCAATCAATCCCTCTCTGTGTTGCTCTCTCTCTCACACAAAAATAAAAATAAAAAATAAAAATAAATTACTGATTAATTTCTCTATCTTACATGATTTCTCTCTTTTCCATAATGGCATCAAAAGAGTCACAGTCATACCATTGTAAGACCATCTTGTCTTCCTTATTGTTATTCTACTGTATCTAATTAGGCATGTGATCCTATTCTTCCATGCCAACATCTTCTCTCTTCCCACTGCTACTTCCTTCTGTCACTTGGGTCCTAATTACTCTAATAATAATCTAACAGATTTTCCAACTCTGCCAATTTAATCTGATTTCTATAGCCAAATCAAGACAACCTTTCTAAAACATCATTTTTAAATCTCTTTCTCTCATGTACAAAAAGTTACAATGGCTTCCCATTATCTACAGAATAAGAATAAGAATAGCTAGATTATATTGAGCACATACTTACATAGGTTGCCAGACACTGTGATGAGAACTCTACAACTGCCTCATAGTCCTCTATAATCATAATCTTCATATGGATGAGGAAACAGGCTCAGGTTAAGTCCCTCTGCTAATGTTCCACACGTAATGTTTCAGGGCTGGGATTTGACTCCGTTATGTTTGGCTCCAAAGACTGTGTTTTTAACAACTGTGCTATTCTGCCCACATTTTTTAAAGTTTAAAGTCTTCAATTATTTAAGATTCTATAAAGCTGGCCCTGTTTTACATCTCTAATTTTATCTCTCGTTACTTCGTAGTGCAAACTGTTTCAGTCAAGCTAGTCACTACCCTTATACCTGTCACACTCTTTCCTTCCTCTAAACTTGTTCTATGGCTTCTTCTGCTTGGAACATCCTACGTCCAACCCTTTGCATGTCCAAATTTTAAACACTTTTTAAGGCCTAGGTTAAATTTATTCTGCAGAAATCATACCATTCTTCTATTACAGACTACCTATCACATTTATTGTAGATACTATAGGCAATAATATTTAAACTCTTTTGATCACATAGTGCATCAGCAAAAAATGTTTGAGCACATGCTTCCAATATATGTATATAGTGTTTACATTATGAACAATACTACTGTTCTAAAACATAATGTGAATCATAGAATCTATGCAAAATATAAATACAAAAAGGATGAATTAAAGATGAAATATTTTTAGAAATTTTTAAATTTTTTCTTAAATATAGATTATTGAGAGTGAATGAGATTTCATATTTCAAATAGTTTTTATGATTTAAAATTGTTTTAGCCATCTCCTTAAGAGAGAAGATTAGTTCAGCATTGCATTTCCACAGTAATGTAGCAGATGATCAACAGTGCTAGGAGTAGCACAACTTTCACCTTGCCATTTCTCTGCTATTTGCTTAGACTTGTATTACTAATCTCTCCAAGGTTTCTTTGTGGGAATCTTGTTAAGCACTTGTCAATTTTGTGGAAATTGGTTTAGTTAAAGTAGCCTGACCAGGCAATGGCAGAGTAGATAGAGTGTTGGACTGGGATGTGGAGGACCCAGGTTCGAAACACATGAAAAAGAAGGAAATCTTACCTTTTGCGACAACATGGATGGACGTGGAAACTATTATGGTAAGTGAAGTAAGCCAGGTAGAGAAAGAAAAGTATCATATGACCTCATTCATTTGAGGAACCCAATGAAAAATGTGAACTGAGGAACGGAATAGAGGCAGAGGTGGGATCAAAAGGACCAGAAGGATAGCGGATGTAGGGAAAGAGGATGAGAGGATGGGATCAGAGAAGGGAAAGAGATTGGTATATATATACATAATACAGCATTATAGAGAGCAGCAGTGGTCCCCAACCCCCGGGCCGCAGACCGGTACCAGTCCATGGGCCATTTGGTACTGGTCCGCAGAGAAAGAATAAATAACTTACATTATTTCCGTTTAATTTATATTTAAGTCTAAATGATATTTTATTTTTAAAAAATGATCAGATTCCCTCTGTTACATCCGTGTAAGACTCACTCTTGACACTTGTCTCATAAGTTCGACAATTATATTTAAAAATACCAGTTTTTACGCCAGTCGCATAATTTTATTTTGTGCATTTATCTGTTCCATCCTAAAGGCCGGTCCGTGAAAATATTTTCTGACATTAAACCGATCCGTGGCCCAAAAAAGGTTGTGGACCACTGGAGAGCAGTAAAGCAAATCCTGGAGGGAAGGGGGGAGGTCGTTGGGGCAGAGGGGGGCAAGGGGGATGTTGAGGGGAACACGGGGGTGGGGGGATGTATTCGGTAGGACACTTGTATCTATGTAAACACAATAAATTAAAATCAATAAAAAAGAATCTGCAAATCTAATATCAGCAAGATTGCATTTCTTGTCTTAGAATTTTTAGTGTAAAAAGTGAATTTCTATTTTTTTTCTTTTTGCTTCTTAGTGAATCATATTGTATACCTCCTGCGCTATGATTATTCTTACTTTGGAGAGCACCTATGTAATATACACAAAGCTTGTCTCTCAAATATAATTCCAGGTCTCTTTAATGAAAGTTTATCTGCTTATTTCATGTTCTCCATAATATTTAGCACCATGTTTTCCCAGTACTATCCTAGATACTTTATTAGGTATGAAATATGTTTTTAAGAATACCAGGATGAATAAGGACTGTGGGGTTTTTTTGTTTGTTTGTTTTTTAAGAGAACTCTTTATTTTTATTTTTTTTACAGAGACAGAGTCAGAGAGAAGGATAGCTAGGGACAGACAGCCAGGAAGGGAGAGAGATGAGAAGCATCAATTCTTTGTTGCGACACCTTAGTTGTTCATTGATTGCTTTCTCATATGTGCCTTGACCGCTGGCCTTCAGCAGACCGAGTAACCCCTTGCTCGAGCCAGCGACCTTGGGTCCAAGCTGGTGAGCTTTTTGCTCAAGCCAGATGAGCCCTCGCTGAAGCTGGTGACATTGGGGTCTCGAACCTGGGTCCTCCGTGTCCCAGTCCGAAGCTCTATCCACTGCGCCACTGCCTGGTCAGGCAGGACTGTGGTTTTTTTATTAACCATTTTAACCATGAGTACAATTTAGTGACATTAAGTACATTCACAATGTTAACCCTCATCACTTTCCATTTCCAAAACGTTTTTTTATCATGCCAAACAAATTCTGTACCCTTTTGGCAATAAATTTCCATTTTAACCCATTTCCTGTAACCCCTACTCAACTTTCTGTCTCTATTAATTTGACTATTCTACGTACCTCATGTAAGTGAAATCATACAATATTTTTTTTTCTTTTGTGTATGGCTTAATTCAGTTAGCATAATGTTTTTAAGACTCATCTGTATTGTAGCATGTGTCATAACTTCATTCTTTTTACGGCTGAATAATATTCCATTATATGTGTATACCACAGTTTTTATCCATTCATCTTGTGATGGACACTTGGGTTGTTTCCACGTTTTGGTTATTGTGAATACTGTTGTTATTAACATTGGTATACAAGTTTCTGAATCCCTGCTTTCAATTTTTTATACTGATGAGTGGGATTATTGGATGTAATGCCGGTGGCTGAGGTCAGGCAGGTTCACACTGGATTAGGGCAGATGGTAGAGGAACTGTGGAGCTGGAAGGTGTTGGGCCATTCAGTTTAATAGTTTCTCAATGGTGGGGGAGCAAACAGGCAGGAGGAAACCATTTCTCCTGACAGCAGGTGAACAAATAGCAAAACAGCCCCTCACAGTGGTGAGTAAGCAATCTGCACCAAAGGAAAGCACCTGTAGCCTTACAGAGATTATACACATATGGCCCTTCCATCTGCTCACACACTAATCATTCAAAGTGCACGCGAGCAAGCCTAACACAGCTGTTTCCCCAGAATTCCAACATTGGTCATATGGTAATTCAGTGTTTAGCTTTTTGAGAAACTGCCAAAATGTTTCCCACAGAATCTGTACCATTTTACATTCCTGCCATTAATGTATGAGGGTTCTAATTTCTCCACATTCTTGACAACATTTGTTAATTTCCATATTTTAAAATAGCTTTTCTATTGAGTGTGAAGTGGTAGCTCATTGTGGTTTTGATTTGAATTTCCCTAATGACAAATGATTTGAGGCAACTTTTCATGTGGCTATTGACCATTTCTATATCTTCTTTGGAGAAACAGCTATTCAAGTTCTTTGCCCATATTTTAATTGAGTTTATTTTGGTTGTTGAGTCGTAAGAGTTCTTTTATACATATTGGCTATTGGTGCTTTCTCAGATGTATGATTTGCAAGCATCTCCAATTCTGTGATTGTCTTTTAAATCTCTTGACAGTATCGTTTGATGCATAAAAGTTTTGGATTTTTATGCAGTTCAATTTCTCTCTCTCTTTTTTTTTTTTATCTCTGCTTTGGTAGCATATCCAAGAAATCATTACCATATCCAAAGGCATGAAACTTTTGCCCTATGTTTTCTTGTAAGAGTTTTGTAGTTTTAGACCTTAAGGTCTTTCATTTATTTTTAGTTAATTATTGTATGTAGTGAAAAGAAAGGGTTCAGCTATATTCTTTTGCATGTGGATGTTCAGTTTTCCAAGTACCATCTATTAAAAAGATCATCCTTTCTCCATTGAATAGTTTGGTACCCTTGTCTAAAATCAATAGACCATATATGCAAGGGGTTTGTTTCTATTTTATTCAATTGGCCTATAATGTCTGTCCTTATGCCAGTCCCACCCTGTTTTAGTTACTGTAGCTTTGTAGTGAGTTTTGAAATCAGAAAGTGTGAGCCTTCCAAGTTTCTCCTCCTCCTCCTCCTCCTCCTCCTCCTCCACCACCACCACCACCACCACCACCACCACCTTCTCCTCCTTCTTTCTTTTTCTTCTTCCTTTTTTCTTCTTTTTAATTGTTTTGAGTATTTGGGGCCCCTTGAAATTCCATGTGAATTTTAGTATGGATTTTTCTGCAAAAGTATGCCATTTATTTTGATAAATCATTGCATCTATAGATCACTTTGGGTAGTATTGCCATCTTACCAATATTAAGTTTTCTAATCCACAAACCCAGATTGTCTTTCTATATGTGGGTTATTTTTTTAAAATAACTGATACTTGCATATTTTTCAAAGTTAGAAAACATGGTAAAGTACAAAGAAAGGAAGAAAAAATTAACCAAAACCTCACTATTCATTGACAAATACTGTTAACTTTTTGCTGAACATCCTTTGGAACACACCTTATTTAAAAGTTTATATAAATAGCATCTATGTCTTACTTAAATATATAATAGATTTTTTATGTTAATGACTACATTTATATCATGTTTTTACCATGGTTTACTTAAGTACACCCATACTGATAAGCATTAAGTATGTTTTGGACTCTGAGTAGTATTTATTAATATCATAGTGTTAATGCTAGGAAAAAGAGTATAATATTAATGTTTGATATTTTCACCTTTGTGTTTTTTGTTTGTTTGTTTGTTTGTTTTTTTACAGAGACAGCGAGCCAGAGATAGGGATAGACAGGGACAGACAAACAGGAACAGAGAGATGAGAAGTATCAATCATTAATTTTTTGTTGCGCATTGCGACACCTTAGTTGTTCATTGATTGCTTTCTCATATGTGCCTTGACCGCGGGCCTTCAGCAGACCGAGTAAGCCTTGATCGAGCCAGCGACCTTGGCTCCAAGCTGGTGAGCTTTTGCTCAAACTAGATGAGCCCGCGCTCAAGCTGGTGAGCTTGGGGTCTCGAACCTGGGTCTTCGGCATCCCAGTCCAATGCTCTATCCACTGCGCCACTGCCTGGTCAGGCTGATATTTTTCACCTTTGAATGAAGAAAGGTACAAAGTTCTTTTATTCTAATCAATCAGTTCTTGAATATCTGATGGACTGTAAAATGCAGAAATAATTGATCTTTAGTGTGTTAGGTGTCACAATGAAAAGTACAGAACCAGACACTTGTTTAGAGATCCATTTATACTCCAGTTCTTCTTTGGCCCAGTGAGCAATAATAAAGGTGCAGTGAAATGAAACAACTTTGCAAAATATAGGAATTTTATTCAGTTTATTCTCATGTTCCTGCTTTCAGGAAGAAGGCATGGATTTAATAAATAAAGAATCAATGAATGAATGGTGAGTAGTATACTTTGAATTAATATTCTGGTCATTTGTATATTCAGCTACATCTTTTCTTTTAGATAGGCAAAATGGGCCTGACCTCTGGTGGCGCAGTGGGATAAAGCGTCGAGCTGGAACACTGAGGTCACCGGTTCGAAACCTTGGGCTTGCCTGGTCAAGGCACATATGGGAGTTGATGCTTCCTGCTCTTCCCCCTTCTCTCTCTCTCACTTCTCTCTCTCTCTAAAAAAAAATCAATAGATAGGCAAAATGCAGTACTAATATTTTTTTAAAATTTCTGTTGTAGTGAGGTACAAACTACAAAACAAGTATATCAATCTTGTGAAGAAAGTTTGAACTTGGTATGGTATTAATACTTCAAATTTGTAGAAAATTGTTACTGATAACAGTGTTGGTGTTGTCTAGTTCTGCTATAATTTCTAGAAATCTAAGCTCTCGTTGGAAACTAAAATTATATATGCTGCATAAATAATTTTTCATTACTCTTAAGAAACATTGTATGATTCACCCTTACAAATAACTTATGTTGTTTGAAAGTGGGGTTCAAAATAAATAGTTGTCTGTTGCAAAACCATCGTTGTTGTGAAACAGTTTCTTCTCCTAATGGATCTAAAAATTGTTTAGTTGTGTTGGTTAAATTGCTTGGATGACAAAACAATAAATTATTTTACTCCCTTCTAATTAATTAACTATACACTAGAATTTTAAACCGTTAACATTGAATTGACTGGGAAAATAATGCATTTTTCTGTCTAAAACATATGTGTGTGTGTGTGCTCCCACTAATATTTTAACATACAACTTTAAATGTATTTGGAATTTAGCTACATCCCTTGCAAACATTTATTAATGTCTCTGTATACAGTATGATTACTTAGTTGTAGTCGCTGAATGATAGTTAGGATTGTTCTGTAGGGACATCTCAAATTATGGCAAAACAAGAATTGAGCTGACTTACAAGAGGGAAAGGCGGTGGGGAAGGTAGAATAGGGTAAAGGGGGAATAAATGCTGATAGAAGGAGACTTGATTTGAGATGATGAACAAACACAGTGCAATATACAGATAATGTGTTATAGAATTGTGCAACTGATACCTATATAATTTTATTAATCAATGTCACCTCAATAAAGTCAATAAAGTAATTATTGATAGATAAAAGAATAATAATAAATAATTGAGCTAAAATTTGAGTAGAGGAAATTCGGATTAGATATTAATTTCCAGATTTGAGAATTGTTAGAGAAAGAAATGGATCATCAGTAGAAGCAGTGATACCTTATTTTTCTTTGAGACCTGAGTCTATTGTGAGTCTTGGGTTCCCTGCTTGCTTTAGGGTGGTCAGAGCTCCTCACCATGGTACAACCACTGATTCAGTCAGGAGTCCCTTCCTCATGCAAAAATATATTCATGATTATTTGATAGGTAAACAGTTGGTGCAACAATTGTACTTTGCTTTCTGTTTGCACAAAATGACAACAATTTAGAAAAACCATCTTCTCTAAATTCTATTGATTTAATTCCAGTATCCTCAGCAGCTTCTCCTACCAGGGGAATTAGGAAGGTAAGATAGGCATCCTAAAAGGCTCTGTCCCTTGAAATACCGATGAAACATTAATGATTCACCACCCATATATTTGGGGAGATATATGTTGCTACAATATATCGGATTCTAAATGATAATTTTCCTTCCTTTTTATGTCCCTAACTATTATTTATATTTAACAAAAGTTTCCAACTTTTAAGTATATGGTATGATTAATTTTAGTAATTGTGTACAATCCTGTAGCCCTAACCATAATCAAAATATTATTATATTATAATTATAATTACAGAATGGTTTCCATACTCTAAACAAATTCCTCATGATCTTTAGCACTTGGTCTCCTTCCTCTTCTCACCCATGTGCTCCCTAGAAATCCACTGATCTGTTTTTGAGAAAAAGTGGCAGAATTTTCTTTTGTCTTTAAAAAGTGTTTTTATTGAACTTATTGTGGTGACATTGGTTAATAAAATTACTGCCTGACCTGTGGTGGCACAGTGGATAGAGGGTTGACTCAGAATGCTGAGGTCCCTGGTTTGAATCCCTGAAGTCACCAGCCTGAGCGTGGAATCAATGACATGATCCCAAGGTTCAGCTTGAACCCCCAAGGCAAGGCACATATGAGAAGCAATCAATGAACAACTAAAATGAGGCAACTACGAGTTAATGCTTCTCATCTTTCTACTCCTACTCTCTCTTTCTCTTCCTCTCTCTCCATCTCTCTCTCTCTCTCTATTGCCCTCCCTCTTAGAAAAATATATATATGGGTTTTAGGTACACTTCTATAACACATTATCTGTATATTGTATTATGTGCTCACCATCCCAAGAAGCCAGGTCTCCTTCCATCACCATTTATTTCCCCTTTACGTTCTCCTACCTTGCCCATCCCCAATTTCCTTCTGGTAATCATCATACTGTTGTCTGTGTCTATAAGTTGTTTTTTTGTTTGTACGTATTGTTTTGTTTTGGTTTTTTTCACCCAGCCCCCAACTCCTCTCCACTCTGACAGCTATCAATCTGTTCTCTGTACCATAACACTGTTGTGTGTGTGTGTGTATGTGTGACAGAGACAGAGAGAAAGACAGAGAGAGGGACAGACAAACAGGAAGAGAGAGAGATGAGAAGCATCAATTCTTCGTTGCAGCTCCTTAGTCTCCTTAGTTGTTCATTGATTGCTTCCTCATATGTGCCTTGACTGGTGGGGCTGCAGCAGACCGAGTGACCCCTTGCTCAAGCCAGTGACCTTGGACTTAAGCTAACGACCTTGGGATTCAAGCCAGCGACCTTTGGGCTTAATCCAGTGACCATGGGTTCATGTCTGTCATCCCACACTCAAGCCAGTGAGTCCATGTTCAAGCCGGTGACCTTAGGGTTTCAAATCCGGGTCTTCTGGGTCCCAGTCTGATGCTCCATCCTGTGCCACTGCCTGGTCAGGCTCATAAGACTTTCTATTGTGTTTATTAGTTTATTTCATTAATTAGATTCCATATATAAGTGAAATCATTGAAATAAGCCAGCTAGTGAAAGAAAAGTGGCAGTTTTAAAAACTTTTGTTCCAATTTGCTTTCAGCAATGTTTTTCTCCATTATTTCAAACTTGTATGAATTGCACCAGTTTGCTTGCAAGTCCTAGTCCCAGACCTACACAGCAGTTTACAATGTAAGTTTATACTATATACATGAAAATTTCAAATTGCTTATAAAATAAGAATTTTAGAAACTTAAAAGAGCTCTAGGTTCTGTGATAAACAATATATGTTAGCTCAATTAAAATGTCCTTGTTTTTGGTTTATCATTTTGTATATTGAAAAGAATCAAGTGACTGAGAATATGTGAACATATGAAAACTCAATAAATCATTAATCCTGTTTGAAAATAGTCTTCCTGTGATCAAGCTTGTTGATAAGAATCAGAGCTGACTCTCAGACTTGCGACAACCATATTTGCTCCTTCTCCCATGATTCTTACTTTATTCAAGGCAACACAAGGCCAGGACTGCAGACCCTTATAGCGTTTTCCCCCACAACTCAGGAAAACCCTGAATCCTTAAAAATTACAAGGTAGTTTTTTTATCCTGTGGCATTCCTATTTTTACCCATATATAGTGGAAAGCAGTAAAATGATGTGATATAAAGTACTACACAGAGTCTACTTTTAAAGTCTATGTCCTAAGATCTATTATAATGAAATTGTCATAGCTGATTTTGTTCAAAATTTTTCTTGTAATAATTGTGATAATTTTATCTTAGAAGTCAAAGTTCCATCAATGCTATTAAACCAAGCACCCTTGGATCATTAAAAAGAAAAGGTACTTTTATCTATCAATATAAATAAATATAATATTGAATTATTTTATAAAATATTATATAAAATCAGCACCATACAAAAATTTATTTTAAATTATTTATTTATTTATAATATATTTGATAAGTTACTGTATGACTTTTATTTACTTAAACAAAACTATATTTAAAGACATTTTCAAAGCTATAAAGTACCATTTAAATGTGAATTGAGAAATTTAATTTCCATAATTCACCAAGCTAGCTGCCTTAAGTACTTTATAAAATAAAGGTGGGAAATGAATTAATGAACAAATAAATGCAGTAAATCAGTCATTAAGTATTCTGTTAAATCTGAACCCCAGCCCTACCCTACCACTACACATATACATTGATATATGAATAAGTTGACACAAATCAGATCTACTTCCAATACTAAACATATATGCTAAAGTGTAAGTTCTTTGATGTTTCACTGCTTTGTGGGGTTTTTTTGTTTGTTTGTTTTTTGTTTTATTTTTCTAAAGTGAGAAGCAGGGAGACAGACAGACAGACTCCCGCATGTGCCTGACCTGTATCCAGCTGGCATGCCCACCAGGGGGTGATGCTCTGCCCATCTGGGGCATTGCTCCATTACCACTGGAACCATTCTAGCACCTGAGGCGGAGGCCATGCAGCCCTCCTCAGTGCCTGGGTCAACTTTGCTCCAATGGAGCCTTGGCTGAGGAAGGGGAAGAGAGAGATAGAGAGAAAGGAGAGGGGGGAAGGGTGGAGAAGCAGATGGGCGCTTCTCCTGTGTGCCCTGACCTAAAATCGAACCCGGGACTTCCACACGCAGGGCTGCTGCCCTACTGCTGAGTGAAACGTTTTTTTGTTTTGTTTTTATTGTTGTTGTTTTTGCACATGCTCACAAATGAGAGAGAAAGAGAGAGATGAGAAGCATCAGCTCATGGTTGGGTCACTTTAGTTGTTCATTGATTGCTTTTCATATATGCCTTGACTAGGGGCTCCAGCCAAGCCAGTGACCCCTTGCTTAAGCCAGTGACCTTTGGACTCAAACCAGCGACCATGGTATAATGTTGATGATCCCATGCTAAGCTTCCAACCCCATGCTCAATCTGGTAAACCCACACTCAAGCCCATAACCTCAGAGTTTCGAACCTGGGACCTCTGCATCTCAGGTCAATACTCTATCCGCTGTGCCCCCACTGGTCAGGCGGGGAATTATTTTTGGTAAATATGTGACAAATGACTTACCTACTCAGTAAAAAAACGACAATTAAAAAACAAGTGTTATTTTTTTTAATCTTTCACAATCCTGGATCCCATTGCTAAATACTTCATCACTAAACTATGTTCTTTCTTTTTAACACCAATACTGGAGTATAGGTTTAATATCAAGTTTAACTAAAATAGAGACAGAAAATGATGAAGAAAGGAGATTAAACTTTTAAAGTGCATATTTGTAAAACATTTTTTAAGATGGAAAAGAAGAAGGAGGTTAAGGAATAGGGGAAAGTGAAGGCGAAGAAGAAGAAGAAGACCAAAACTATAAGGGAAGAGCCTGACCAGGTGGTGGTGCAGTGGATAGAGAGTCAGACTGGGATGTGGAGGATCCAGGTTCGAGACCCCGAGGTTGCCAGCTTGAGTGCAGGCTTATCTGATTTGAGCAAGGCTCACCAGCATGAGCCCAAGGTTGCTGGCTCGAGCAACGGGTCATTCGGTCTCCTGTAGCCCCCTGGTCAAGGCACATATGAGAAATCAATCAATGAATAACTAAGGAACCACAACGAAGAATTGATGTTTCTTATCTCTCTCCCTTCCTGTCTGTCCCTATCTGTTCCTCTGTCTCTCTCTCTCTGTCTCTGTCACAAAAAAAACTATAAGGGAATAGTGCTAGCTGGG
The DNA here is from genome assembly GCF_036850995.1 of Saccopteryx leptura. Lineage (NCBI taxonomy): Eukaryota > Metazoa > Chordata > Mammalia > Chiroptera > Emballonuridae > Saccopteryx > Saccopteryx leptura. The sequence continues at coordinate 131,083,176 of NC_089516.1, forward strand.
TTGCTCAGTTGGTTTAGAGCATCGTCCCATACACCAAGGTTGTGGGTTCATTCTCCAGTCAGGGCACATACAAGAATCATCCAATGAATGTGTAAGTAAGTGGAACAACAAATTGATGTTTCTCTGTTTCTTTTCTCTCTCTTTAAATCAATCAATCAATCAATAAATTTTAAAAATATTAGCCTAACCAGGCAGTGGCACAGTGGATAAAACATTGGACTGGGTTGCAGAGGACTCAGGTTTGAAACCCTGAGGTTGCCAGCTTGACCTCGGGCTCATCCAGCTTGAGCGCCGGCTTACCAGCTTGAGGATGGGGTCGCAGGCTTGAGCTTGGGATCATAAACATGACACCATGGTCACTAGCTTGAAGCCCAAGGTTGCTGGCTTGAGCCCAAGGTCACTGGCTTGAGCAAAGGGTCACTCTTTCTGATGTATCCCCCCAGTCAAGGCACATATGAGAAAGCAATCAATGAACAACTCAGGTGCCTCAATGAAGAATTGATGCTTCTCTTCTCCCTCCCTTCCTGTCTGGTTGTCCCTATTTGTCCCTCTCTCTCTTTCTCTGTCTCCATCACACACACACACACACACACACACACACACACACACACACACACACACACACACACCAAAAAAAATATATAGGGAAAGAAGTTGAAATGTACTTCAGGGTTCATTGTATTTTGGATTATCTAATGGCAGTCTTCCTAACAATATACCTAACTCAGCATATACTTTTTATATTCTAAAATTTATACTAAATCAATTCTAGAAAGCACTTTTTTCCAAATTAAGCACATTGTTTTATGAAGATGGATCAATGACCTAGCTTATGAGTCTTTTGTCTATACTGTAAATTTTGGGCTAGTGTTGAAAAAACATTCAAATATATTAACAGCTGTTAGGAAGTTGGGGTCATTTGAGTATTTAAAATAAAACATGTTTAAACAAAAAATAGTGTTTCAATAAATTAAAATAATTGTCATTTAAGACATTTACACATAAATGTTTTATGACATTGAAAATGCCTGAAATTTTCTTAGAATTTATTATTTAAAATTGTTTTTATATTTCAATTTTTGACATAATAGACTTGGTTTGTGTCCATTGTATTGGTGGAAGTGACATGTCACACATAAGCTTCTTGTTCCTGTTTTCCAACTGATTTGGAGAATGACTGCTTCATTTATTTGAATTGTCCCTAAGAATTCCAAAGCAAATTCTATATATAACACATAGTTTATATTTTAAGTCAGACAATCCCAAACATAGCCTACACAAATTTGTTCAAAATCCATCTGGTCTTCACATGCAATAACAGATTAAGGAGAAACTATATATATTTAGAATATGAGTATTCATTGGGGGAAAACAAATTATGTCCTCTTTGGAGCCAAATTAATACAAGTGAAATATGGGGAAAGATGGTGTAAAAAAATAAAAAAGTGATCCTGGGGGAGGAGGGTGCAGGGAAATGAAAAAGAATGAGGACTCTATGAAGTAGAGGAGAGTGTCAGATGAAGGTTAGCATGTCCAAATATATGAAGCCCTGTTTTGTGGGGATAAGCAGCAGATACTTCCATTAGGAATAAGCAAGAGTGAATAAAACATCGAGTGGGAATTCTGAGGAATCTGAAGATATTGGACAGCTGTAAATATTGTTTTACAAAGAAAAATTTAATTTTCTTCTCTGATGAATTTGTTTTTATTTGTCTTATCTTTCATTTAAACCAAAAAGGAGATATCAGTCATTTTTCCATAATGGGATCAGCGTAATCTGACATGGAACTAGATAACTTTTTGAGCTTTATAGCCATGGTTATACTCCTAAGGAGGTCTATGGAAACTGTTACTGGGATATTTTTTTAATGAGTAGGTGGCCTCAGTGTTTTATCATTAAAACATATTCCACCCCACAAGTTACAGACTTGAACATCAGTTTTCTCATATCCAGACATGGTTCTCACATGAATGTAGAAATTTTAACAGTTACTTCAAAGAGAAGGTTATAGCAGTCCAGTTTTTTTTAGATTAGATGTTTCTCTGTAATCTTTAAAAATATATTTATTTTGTTCATGGTATGCTATAAAGAATGAATCTATTTATATTTAAGGCATTTCTATTTTAAGCAAAATAAAGATGGCAATGACCTAAAGTTTTAAAATAAGTAATGACATTAAATTATGGTGCAACCTTACTATATATATAGCTATATAAAATCATGCTTTAGAATTTAGTGAATATGATAAAATTATAATCAGTAAAAACAAAAAATAAATTATACATTGATATTATATATAGTACAAATTCAATTGTGTTTGAAAAACAAATATACATACACATTCAGGAATTATTCAAAAGTGGTCATCTCTGGATAATGGTAATGTGAATTTTTTCCTTTTTGTTTTTCTTTATTTTATAAGTTAATTGTAATGAACAAGTGTTGCTTTTGCAATAAAAAACATAATAAACATATTAGATGAAACATATCTATCTTGATCTGCTTTTTTTTTTGTCATAGGTGAAATGGTGTCTGAAGATCAACCAAAGAGATTTTTTCAAGGCACAATCAATATGGTTTCTTCTGATACTACCCAACTGTCTGATAGGAATGTGTGGTGAGTCTTAACATGAGGTTTTAAACATTGATTGGCCATTTTTCAGTTAGTTTTTAAGTCTATTTTGGCTATTGTATATATTTAGATGTATGTATATTATTAAATATTTTTAGAAGTTATAAAACTAATACCCCAAATGGATACTATTAACTTTAGTTCTCCTCTGTAGTATTTATGTGTGACATTAATATATGGTGAATACATTTTTAAAAGTGGGATTTGGCATTAGGTTAAGAGGTATTAGAGAAATACATAAAAACGTAAGCTTGGAAAAACGTCTTTTGCCCATCTTTCCTACCTTGGATTTTTATGTACCTTGTTAGGCTGAGCTTATTGTTGAAAAGTGTGCAGAGAAGGAAAAGGCATGTTTTATTGTTTTGTTTTGTTTTGTTTTTTTTGTATTTTTCTGAAGTTGGAAACGGGGAGGCAGTCAGACAGACTCCCGCATGCGCCCAACCGGTATCCACCTGGTATGCCCACCAGGGGGCGATGCTCTGCCCGTCTGGGGCGTCGCTCTGTTGCAACCAGAGCCATCCCAGCGCCTGAGGCAGAGGCCATAGAGCCATCCTTAGCGCCCGGGCCAACATTGCTCCAATGGAGCCTTGGCTGAGGGAGGGGAAGAGAGAGTCAGAGAGGAAGGAGAGGGGGAGGGGTGGAGAAGCAGATGGGCGCTTCTCCTGTGTGCCCTGGCCGGGAATCGAACCCGGGACTCCCACACGCCAGGCTGACGTTCTACCACTGAGCTAACTGGCCAGGGCCGAGAAGGCATGTTTTAACCATCAAAATTGGAAATTCAGTGAATGGATTTTTTATTGTTACCATTGATTTGTATTACTGTTCTTGGGAAACTGCATTTATAAATAGTGCCATTTCTTTTTTGTATATTGTGCATTCATTTATAGACAAAGTAAAGTGTACAGAGATCTCTTGAATTCTGTTATCAATAAGTGACACTTTCTTTTCCTAGTCTATCATCTGTTTAGATGTTCTTGATGAAAACAACAACAGTATAGGGTCTCCTTGTAATTCACCAGCTAAAATTAGAACTGTCACAAACTCTCCTGTTGCCTGATGATTCTGGTTCTCCATTTACTTTAGTAGATGAACTTTCAACGAAGTGATGCACCCATCTCAAGACTTTCTTACTATTGCAGAAACACTCATGGGCATTCTGCCACTCATATACCTCTCTCTCTCTCTCTCTCTCTCTCTCTCTCTCTCTTACACACACACACACACACACACACACACACACACACATACATATACATATACACACACAAATTAAAGTAATAACAGAATTGTATGATATAATTTAGACTATTTATCCTTTTCCCTAAAATTTTGTTTATTTACAGAACTGGAATGTCTAATTCTTGTATATGCCTTTAAAAGTAACGTAGTAATATTTTCAAAGATGTTTTCCAAATAAGAACTATGTTGAAGATACAATTATGTATCTTCAAGCTGCTAATATATAAAAACATGCTGCACCTTGACTTTTTTAAAAAATAATTGAGAGCTCTATTGATGTGAATAAATAAAAAAAATATAGGTTCTAATGAAGTATAACTGTTGCATTATTCAACGGGTCAAATAATTTTTAAGATTATATACTTAAATCCATAAATATCCATGTTAGTTTTTAAAATTTTCAGTAATTTCTTTTTTCCACTTGTTAAAGAAAAATCTCTTATTGCAAGAAGTTTCTAAAACTACGCTAGTTATAGCATACTGAGCCAAAGATTACCTATTTTATACATGGATCCTTGGATATTTAATTTGTTGTGAAGTAATATGGAAAGCAAGATGAATAAAAGCTAATTGAATAGGAAGAAAATAATACATAATTGAGGTTCCACTCAATTTGTACTGAACCTGATTACCCCTGCTCAATTTTGTTTTCTAATTAAGTGTGGAAAAAAGACAGTGATGATAAATTGTGGTATTTTACATTTCTGTGAATTACCTCTTATTCATCACCATGACTACTGATTTGAATAAGTGCAGACTTAATATGTTAGGGCTTTTCTGCAAAAATTATGTACTTCTAGTTGTTCCCTAAGGGCTACAAATATTTGTTTAAATTCCAATATTTTATTCAAAAGTCTAAAGTATTTTTTAATAAGAAAAATAATGTGTTAAAAATTTAAATCTCAAGTGCTTAAAGTAATTGAGGGTAGTTTTAACATTTTGAAAAATAGAATTGTATCTTAATGGAATAAAGTTTATAATTGGTTTAAATTTCCTCACTAATGAAATAAGAATGGTTATTTAAAATTTTTATTAAAAGTTTATCCTTGTCATTGGAAATTGTCATCACGATGGAAATTTGATGTAGGTATGTCCCACATGGGAAAAAAGACTGTGACACTAAGAATTTTTTTGACAGTGGCCCTAATGGAATTGATTAAAATGGATATATATGTAGGGGAAGATTCCATTCACCTGAGAATAAAAGAAACAATATTTATGAGATGACTGTGATCTTGATGATTCTCCTGAAACCAGGACAGGATTCTATTTGGCTAATAACAAGTGAACTATCAATATTGCCCTTTTTTATTCAGCCTCTTTATTTGCCAGACTGTTACTGGGACATTGTGAACAATTGAAGTGCAGTGTGATTGCAGTGATGTTCCTTGCTGAAATTGTTAATCATTGACAGACAAAAAGGTCCTAATGCATTATTGATACTTTAGGGGAAAAATTACTTTTTGTAGAATGTTCAAATACAAAGACTAAGGATGGAGAAAGTGAACAATAGGGGTGAGACTACTACTCAGTTGTATAAGGAATTTTAATCAGTAAACCCTGGTAATCTTGACTGTCTCAAGATACTTTCTCATGTCTGACAATTTCTTTCAGTTTATTCAGTTTTAGTTGTACCTAGGATGCCACTACTCATGATATGCTCAAAATCAAGGATTTTTCATTCTTTTGCCTTTTGAACTTGTGTATTAGGAAGATCTAGTTTTTAAATGATTTTCCATTTATTGATTTTCAGATTAAAGGAAATCTAACTTTTACATGGTCTTTTGTCATTGATTGTTCAAAATTCTGATGACTTATTTTGCCATCCTAAATGTGCCAAAGAATTGTCATGTCAGTTTTCTGTACTGAAGGACATAGTTTCCTGTGGCTTCTATAACAAAGTACCACCACAAACCAGTAGCCTAAAACAATAGAAATGGGTTATGTCACAGTTTTGGAGGCTAAAATTCCAAGATCAAAGTATTAGCAGAGTTCATTCCTTCTGAAGGTTCAGAGAGAGAGAACCTGTTAAATGTCTCTATCCTGACTTCCGGTGGTTGCTTGAAATCCTTGCCATCTCTATCTTCATTATCACATGGGATTCTCCCTGTGTCCCCTGTGTTTTCACATGACCTTGTATTATTTTAATAAAAATTAATTTTTGTATTTTTCTTTTTTTTTAACCCTGAGTGGTTTTTTTTTTTTTTTTTAAAGCCAAGCACTTTATTTTTATTTATTCATTTTAGAAGAGAGAGAGACAGAGAAGGGGTATGGGGGAGCAGGAAGCATCAACTCCCATATGTGCCTTGACCAGGCAAGCCCAGGGTTTTGAACCGGTGACCTCAGTGTTCCAGGTTGATGCTTTATCCACTGTGGCACCACAGGTCAGGCCTTTTGTATTTTTCAATTACTGCTGACATTCAATATTATATTAGTTTCAGCTATACAACATTGTGGTTAGACATTTATATTATTTACGAAGTGATTACCTTGGTAAGTATATTATTGACTATATTCCCTATGCTGTATGTTACATCCCTGTGACTATTTGTAACTGCCAATTTGTACTTACTTCTTAATCCCTTCTCCTTTTTCACCCAGCCCCCTATCTGGCAACTGTCAGTTTGTTCTCTGTATCCATGAGTCTATTTCTGTTTTGTTTGTGCTATAAAAGCAGGAGAAAAAGACAATATTGGGATCATAAAATCTTTGAACTTAAAGGATTTTAGAAGTCTTTTAATCTACGTTTTAATGCAAGAATTCTTTAAAGTAGTGGTTGGCAAACACATTAGTCAACAGAGCCAAATATCAACAGTACAACAATCGAAATTTCTTTTGAGAGCCAAATTTTTTAAACTTAAACTATATAGGTAGGTACATTTCTTACCAAGGTAGTGCCCGCATGTGGTATTTTGTGGAAGAGCCACACTCAATGGGCCAAAGAGCCACATGTGGCTTGCGAGCCGCAATTTGACAACCACTGCTTTAAAGAATTCCAGAGATTACATTTTATTTTATTTTTTATTAAGTGAGAGGCAGGAAGGCAAAGAGACAGACTGCTGCATGTGCCACAACCGGGATCCACCCTGCAGCCCCTGACTGGGACTGATATTCTGCCCATATGGGACTGCTGCTCTGTTGCTCATCAACCAAGCTATTTTAATGCCTGAGGCAAGGCCATGGAGCCATCTTCAGTGCCTGGGGCCAACTCCCTCGAGGCAATCAAGCCATGGCTACAAGAGAGGGTGGAGAGAGAGAGGAAGATGGAGAAGAGTGGAGAAGCAGATGGTTGCTTCTCCTGTGTGCCCTGACAGGGAATTGAACACAGAACTTCCACATGCTGGGCCGACACTCTACTGCTGAACCAACCAGCCAAGTCCACAGATTATCTTTTAACCTTAGTTTGAAATCTTGTAGTAATGAACCAACTCCCTCACATGACAGTTCACTCTATTTTTGGACAACTCTCTCTCACTCATGTGTGGAATTTAGTGAACAAAATGAACTAACAAACAAAACAAAGATAGATTCATGGAAATTGGGGTGACAGCTATCAGGCAGGGGTTGGGTGATTGGGTCGGGAAGTGGAAGGATTGAGCAAAAAAGAAAAATAAAAAAACTGATGGACAGGGACAACAATGTGGTGATTGCAGGGTGAGATGGAGGAGGGTATAGGGAGGACAAATGGTGACGGAAGGAGACTTGACGAGATCGTAAACATACCAAACAAGTGTACAGGTGGTGGTTTGTGAAACTGTGCAGCCGAAACCTGTGTAAAATTTTGTTAACCACTGTTATCCCAATACATTCAATAAAAAGGGGATGAGGTTAGAATTTGTATCTAGGTAGCCTGCTTTTTTGGCTCTTCAGAATTGAAGCAAATCAAATGAGCTATTAAAAGCCCATGAGTTAAGATTCTAATTCTTCATTAATCTTCAACCCTGCTCCTTAAATTATTAGTACTCCCACTACTGGATATATTTAATCTCATCTCCTAAATGAATTTTTAAAATTCACCTATAAGCAACTATGTATAAATATCCATGATGAAAATGCATGTATGGTACTTTGGATATCTATGGAGAAAACTAATTACAATTTGCCTGAAGAGTTTTTAAATATTTTAGATCTTAAAAGATGAGCTTGAAAAATCTATCATATAGGTAGACTTCACTGTCAAATAGTTGAAATTGTGCATTTAGAAAAGGGCAGAGAACAGTAAGGACTCTGAAAAAAGGTTACTTCGTTTCCTTTAAATTCCATGATATTTCACAGATTTCTTAAAATGTGGTTCTTAACCCAAGAGCAAATAAAATTGATTTTTATAAATGTCTATAACATATAGGTGGAAAGAGTCATATATCATATAGGAATCTTGGCAACTTTCTCAACTTTTTAAACAATGGAGACTTAATAACCATGGTCTCTCAAAAGAAATGCATTAAATTAATACAGTTATTAACTGACTCTTATAAATTGAACAGTGAGCTAAATGTATGAAATTGGAGATTTCTGTGGATTACTGACAGCAAAATAAATTGATTACATAATTGTTAATGTCAATCTCTTAAGGGAGTGGCCAGACTACATTATTAGTGAGTATAGAAGTCAGGAGACCTGACTTATAGTACCAGTTCTGTAATAGCTCTGTATGACTTTTGGGCAGATCATTTTACCTCTCAGAGCTTCAGATTTCCATTCTGTAAACTATAGTTGAACTAGATATATTTTTTTAAACATTTTATTTTATTATTATTTTTTTGTGTATGTATGTGACAGAGACAGAGAAACAGACAGATAGGGACAGACAAGCAGGAAGGGAGATGAGAAGCATCAATTCTTCATTGTAGCACCTTAGTCTATTTAGTTGCTCATTGATTGATTTCTCATATGTGCCTTGACTGGGGGGGCTACAGCAAAGCAAGTGACCCCTTTCTCAAGCCAGTGACCTTGAGCTCAAGCCTGCGACCTTTGGGCTCAAGCCAGCGGCCACAGTGTGATGTCTATGATCCCACATTCAAGCCATTAACCCCGCACTCAAGCTGGTAAGCCCATGCTCAAGCTCAATAGCCCACGCTCAAGCCGGTGACCTTGGGTTTTTAACCTGTTCCTCTGTGTACCATTCTGACACTACTCCCACTGCACCACTAGCTGCTCAGGTGAACTAGATAGTTATAAGGCCTTTTCTGTCTTGTAAAATTTTATTGATTCTAAAAAAAGTAAATTTATTTTTTAATGTTTATTTTAGTGAGAGAGGAAAGAAAGGAGAGAGAGAGAGACAGGAAATCGATCTTTTCTTGTATGCGCCCTGACTGGGAATCAAACCAGCAACCTCTGCTTCGGGATGATGCTTTAACCAACTGAGCTATCCGAACAGGGCAAAATTAATTGATTCTGTAAAAAAACATCAGCCTTCATCTTTGTGAACATGACAGTGAAAGTCATGATGGCATTAAACTTCAAAAGGCTTTCAGAAAATATTTTGGAAATTAGAGAGCTTTATATCTAACATTTTTATTCTTTCTTGGAATAAGAAACTTATTTAGCCTCATCAATAGTTTTTTCTCTTCTATGAATTATGCATGCTTTATCATGAAATGTGGAAAGCTAATTTCCCCCTGGTTTCTTGTTTTGTGTGGATAAATTACCCTCTCAGGATTGACATATTAATAACAATTTCCCACTGACAAACCACTCACCATAAAATTTTATTTCAACTGTAATTACAGCTTAAGACAAAACAAAATAAAGATGGATTTGTTTTTTTTTGTTTGTTTTGTTTTTTTGTTTTTTTTTCAGAGAAGCAAAGGAGACAGGGCCAAAAGCTACATCAACTATGAAAACTGCCCCAGTACACTTTTGGAAGTACTAAAAAGCAAACTACCAGCAAAATAGCTTTTTTCTTTTTTTCCAATATGGCTATAAGAAAAATACTTTAAATTCAGTATAGTTGATTTCCAGAATGGTTCTTGTGCTTGGTAATTCTCTGTTGAACACAAAGGAAAAAGGACATATTTAAAAGTCACAAACAGGTGATCTGTGATTTTGTTCTGAGGATGAAAATACTTTGAAATTACATTATGTAGCAGAGAAACCTAATTATACTTTATATTTTTAGTCTCTCCTCTGAGAAGAAAGGTTTAGATTGGTTCCTTAACTAGACTTATATTAAACTCTGCAGTGGTTTACATTGAGTCTTATTCTTGAATAATCTTTTCATAAGTGTTTGGAAGGAAGTTGCTGAGACTATGATGTTGGGGCTGTTGAGGAAAAGTCACTGAAACTCCCTTAACCTTGATTTGGAATACATTCCCCTGTCACATGGATTAGCAGAGATTTAAAATATTTTGTGATGTGCAAGGCTGTTGAATGTGGGGAAAGTGATATTTGAATTCACTGTGGTGGATTCCTAATGTCCTTTCTGGAGGAAGTTTGATGGTATATATCAAAACCCTTCAAATTGTGAACATTAAAATATTTTTTTCCCATTGATTTGAGAGGGGAGACTGGAAGGGGAGACAGAGAGAGAGAAGGAAGAGAGACATGAGAAGTATCAACTCATAGTTGTGACACTTTAGCTCTCCATTGATTGTTTCTAATATGCACCATGACCAGGGGTCTCCAGCTGAGCCAGTGAACCCTTACTCAAGCCAGCAACCTTGGGCCCAAGCCAGTGATCTTGAACTTCAAGCCAGCAACCATGAGGTCATGTCAATGATCCCACACTCAAGCTAGTGACCTTGGGCTCTTACCTTCCTTCTTTGAAAGTTCAAATAGAAGTGAAGAGCCCAGCAGTGGTAAGGGAGTCCTGATACTCTCATACTCTCCCTCACACAATTAATAATGACATATGACTTTCTAAAATACATTTACTTTAACTTATTTATTTCTTGATTATACATGTAATAGATATTTCATGTTGAAAAATCTGAAAGTACAAAGAGTAAAGCAAACGAAAACAAGCTCTTCCATCTCCCCACTTCCCAAAGACCTGAACATTTTGGCATACAGCTTTAACAGACTTTGCTATTTATCATATAAAATATTACATATACATATATAATTTTTAAAAACAAAAAATGAGATTCCATTAATCACACTGTTTTTGTTTTTGATTTTTTACTTTATAATATATTTTAAATATCCTTCCATGTCAAGTGATATATGACTGTGTCATCATTCTTAATGGTTGTAGATATTCCCATTGAATGAGTGGGCTGTAATTTGTTTAAACCAGTTAATGTTCCCCAAAGGGTATTCTGTATAACAACAATCCCATAAGATGACCTCTTAGAGAACTTAGATAAAACAGTTTTAAAATGTTTCATACCATATTCCCTTTCTTGGTAGGCATTATTCAAAAGAGCCTGGTAAACTGTATACCAGCTCCATATAGCATCAAACCCAATGCCTTCTACTGAGCATATATGCCTGTGTGCTTAGTTTTTTCAAGATAGTAGTTTTCTGATTGTACAGACTGCATTTTGGTACACGGTTTACACAGGATACTTCATTCCGATACTTGCTAGGCAAAAATAACTTTATTTTTTTTTATTTTTAACTGAATATATTGGGGTGACATTGGTTAATAAAATTATATAGGTTTCAATTGTACATTTATATAATACATCATCTGTACATTGCACTACGTGTTCACCACTCCAAGTCAAGTCTCCTTCCATCACCATCTCCCCCCCACCTCCCTTTATCCACTTCTACCTCCCCCACCCCCTTTCACTCTGGCAATCATCATACTATTGTTTGTTTAGGATTTCTTTTCTTTGCTTAATTTCTTCACCTTTTCACCCAGCCCCCAATCCTTCTCTCCTCTCACAGCTGTCAGTCTGTTTCCCATATCTATGAGTCTGTTTCTATTTTGTTTGTTAGTTTATTTTCTTCATTAGATTCCACATATAAGTGAAATTATGTGGTACTTGTCTTTCTCTGCCTGCCTTATTTCATTTAGCATAATAATCTCCAGGTTCATCTGCAGAAATAAGTTTAAATCTTCAATTTTTGAAGAGTATTCCTTTTATGCTATTTTAAAAATCAACTTCAATGAGATATAATTTGCATACTTATTATAAACTGCATGCATTTTAAGCTTGTGATCAAGATATAGACAGCCTTCCATTACCACAGAAAATGTTCACTGTACCTTTATACTCTTTTTTATCCCTACTGCTGGCTCTAGGTTACACTGATCTTTTCTTTATCATTATATAGTAGATTCAATTTCTCTTTTATACAATAATATATATATATATATATATATATATATATATATATATATATATATATATATATATATAGTGCCTGGTTGCTTTTGCTTAGAATATCCTTGAGATCCATCCATGTTGCTTTCTCATTACTTTTTATTGCTGAGTTGTATTGCATTGTATGTGTATTACACAATTTGATCATCCATTTACCTTTTGATGAACATTTGAGTTTCTAATTGGGGGATATTATGAATGAAGTTGCTGTAAATATTTGTGTTTAAGTTTTTATGTAGATGAGCATTTTAATTTCTCTTGAGTAATTACCTAGTATAATTAGTACAATATAATGGTGAATGCATGTTTAACTTTATAAGCAATTATCAGTGTTTTCTAAAGTGATTTTACCATTTTATATTTCCACCAGCCATGCATATTCATTTATATAATTCACATACACTATTTTATTGAAACAATTTTTTGAATTTGAGATCCTATGTTTCAAAAATATTTGTTGTGTTAAATGTTGTTTGAGATAAGAAAGTCATCATGAGGAAATATGTGTAAATGTGTTTACTTTATCAAAAATGTCCATCAGATTATATTTGTTTTCAAAGAATTGACTTTATATATCAGGGTTTTGGTATTTGGTCAAATGCAATTATTCATTACTCTTCAAAATGATCAGCTAGAATGTGTGCTTCCTTCAAAAGATAATCCTATTTGATTTAGAAAATAAATTGACCTGATTGTCTCCAGAGGCTCCTAAAATTCTTACAAATAGCTTTATATGACTTTCCACTTCTTTTAGTTAACTTCCAAATAAACTCACAGATAAATCATGCTAAGTTCAAGAGAAGCTATGTGCATGTGGCCTCCCGAGCTCTCTCACTTGCTGGCAGGAAAGGAGTCTGACTTCATACACTTTTGCCAGTGCCCTGTTGATTAGAAGCTGTGGGTATCTAGAAAGCTATGAAACGTGGAATCAGCCTTTGTGTCTTAGTGATAAGAAATGAATTTAAAAACAAAACAAAACAGTGTAGGTACTTTATCTACTTTACCATACTCAAGATCCAAGGGTTTATAGAGCACATATTACCAAGCAACTAGCTTTACTAATGTCACTTTACCAAATAAGAACTCCAGTGTCTGATTCTGGGATTCCTTAAATGTTGGGCAGGAGAAGTAAGCCATTTGTGTACTAAAAAATGGGGTGCTACATTCACTAGGCTATCAAATAAAGAATTTTGATGCCTCCTTTCCTAAATTGTGGAACCAGGGGTAGTATGCTTACCTTTGGGAATTTCTATCCTATCAAAGATGGTCTGCACCAAACATTTCCAACACTGTTTTTCTCTGAGACATAGGACCCACATACACATTACATTTGTGGACTATGTGTGGTCATTAGGTAATGCCTGCTCTGCACCAGAGATCTTAATGTTTTCTGCTCCTATGTTTTTTGTTTCCATGAAAAGTTTTCCTTAGTCTCCATTTTTTTCTAAGCCATTTAAAAATATTATGATTTACTGTATAAAAGGGTTTCTCTTCTCTTCATAAATCAAATATTGAAGGATAGCATTGGTGCTCACATTCCAGGGTTACTACATTAGAGCAAACGCTTCTTGGTTGTAAGCATTTCAGGGAACCTTGGTTCATCTGTGCAAACTGTGGGTTTCTCATTATTCAGTGGTAACTGAAACCTGGGAAAGACATATTTCTGCATCAGATTTCTTTGGTTGAGTGGTTCTAACTTCTGTGATATTTTCTATGAATGAAGTGACTTTAAAAAAGAAAAAGAAGAAACAGCACACTTCTCAGGAAGTTGAATAGCAGTAATATGCTTTGAGAGACTAAGTACATTAACAGATCCTAAGAACCATCTCTCTAATGATATATTATTTATAGTACTTATATTCTGCTTCTTTTCCCCAAAGGACTTGAATTAGAGACAACTGAGGTTGATATAGTTTGTGTTTCAGTTCTTCCCACCTTCCTTTCTGCTGCTTCTTTTCTTCCATCTGCCAACCCCCCTGCTCCAATTAGAATCTTCCCAGGTGTGCCCTCTTCCAAAAGAAGCCAGGGCTGATGCTCAAAAGGTACATTTTATTCTCCTTTTCTGTTTTTGTATTTTTTAATTTATTGATTTTAGCCAGGGAGAGTGGAGGAGGGAGAGACAGAGACAGAGAGACAGGAACAGAGATCTGTTCCTATATGTGCCCTGACCAGGGATTGAACTGGCAACCTCTGTGCTTCGGGTTGACAGTCTAACCAACCGAGCTATCCGGCCAGGGCCTCTCCCCCTTTTCTAATAAAAACTCCTATCCTAGTTAGTCTGAAATCAAGTTGAACATTCTGATTAAAGTTCACAAGAAAATTAAAGTGACCAATAAATTTAATTCTGGGGGGAGATATTTTATTTTAAAGCAGTAATTTAGTTCTAATCTTAATCTTTAGAATTTGGGGAAATAGTGGTCAAGTAGGAGCTCAGAGATTCTGTCCCTTTCTGCTCCTCCAAGAATGACATGGATTTGGCAGAAGCCATGGGTCCTTCTCTCCTTTATCCCCATTATTGTCCGCATTTATTTAGGAGGAAACTGGAGCCTCAGAGGGTTAATCATGTGTCAAGTTTTTTCTAAACAAATGGGAACAATAATGGCACCTATATCATAGAATTGTTGTGAAGATAAAATTATCTGCTGCATTTAAAACTCTAAGCTACTTGAGAAATAAGAAGCACAGACTTTGAAAAGGGCTTGCTGTTATTGCTCTTATTTACAAGCTGGTTTATGAAAGGAAGAGAAGAGACCAGTGCTAGGTATCCTTCAGTCTCCCTTTCTAGACCTTCATTGCATGCAATGCTGGTTTCCATTTATGCTGGTATTATAAAGCTTCCTTTAAAATAAATGTAAATAGGGCAGCCTAAATTGATTTAAATAAAATCATTAGATATCAGGTATCAGGTGGTATGTGGATATGGCAAAGATGGTGATGATGTAAAAATGCCTACTCCAGTGATCCCTCATTGCTAGAGTAAGTTCAAGCCCCATACTGGATTAGCCACTGTATTTAATATTTTACTGTGCAATATTAACATTAGTTAGTAATATTCATATCGCCCACTTCCAACCTTCCTGATCCCTTTTAGCTGGCCCTACCTTTTTTTTTCTATAGGACTTATCACTATTTAACTTTTTTTTTTTCTAGTTTACTTATTTTTATTATTTGTCTCTCTTTGCTAGAATGTAAGCTCCTGTGGGGCAGGAACCATTTTTTTTTGGGGGGGGGGGGGTTATTCACTAAGTGAAAAGGAGGCCTAAAATAGTGCTTGGTTTATTGTAGGTGGTCACTAAATATTTGGTGACTGACTGAATAAGGCATTCACAGTCCTTCAGAATCGGGTCCCATTATCTTTGCCAGCTTCACCTCTTGTCATTCTTCCCTCTGTGTATCACTTATACTAGTGGTTTCCCATGAACATTATTTACTCCCCCATCTCTGTATTTACTCATACTCGTTCCTCTGCCCTGATAAATAATCATGGTTTAATGTAAAGATTTAGTTGTAAGAATGTTTTGCACAGTCTAGGTTTGTATCAGTAAACGTTTTGAAACAGTCTCAAGGGATAAGTTAGAGAAAGCATGGAAACTCCCACTTGATGGCAGTTATATGGTAACATCTATCAAAATTACAAATGCACGTGGCCTTTGAAGCAGTGGGTCTGCTATTGGGATTTTATCCCACAGATAAACTTTCTCATGTGCCAAATGAATGTGTTGGTGAGTCACTGCTGTGCTTTAGTCACTCCTATTAGGCATAGCAGTGACAGAACTCATTAAATTATTATGTAGAGCTATATTTATTGATGTGGGAAGATCATAGTAGTTAACAATAATTCAACTTGCTATGTGTCAGGCACTGCAATGTGTTTTTTATATATTTTTATCTCATTCAATCTTCATAACAGCCCTATGAGGTAGTTCCTTAAAATAGCCTTCATTTTACACAGTAGGAAATGGACGTAAGGAAGGGAATTTACTTACCCAGAGTCTGAAAACTCATATAGCAATGTTGAAATGTTCGAAATATATTTTAACAAAACAGGATATATACCATGGTCCACTTGTGCAAGAAAAAATACATGTAGATATACAAATATTATATGTGCATGTAAAACAAGTAGAAAGGAATACATCAAAATATTAACAGTTGGATATGCAGTTGTGGGTGATTTTATTTTCTTCTTTTGCTTATCATTATCTTCTGACTTTTCTGGTAAATTTTGAGACTGACTGGGAAGGAGAAAGTGAAGTCAACAGGTATGAATTACTTGTGTAATTTTAAAGAAGACTAAAATTTAAGTTTGATGGTAGTATAGGACAGTAGCACAGACAGAAATGTTTTTCCACTAAGTGGAAAAAACTAATGAGTGCGTAGAGCTTGCCCAGAGGGACATGGTTCCTCGGGCCAAGTGCAGCAGAAGGCAAGAGAACCTAGTGTCAAGGGCACAGGTGGGAGAGGCAGTCTTGAAGAAGTCCTCTCATTCTCATGATGCTGAAGGGTGCCCCCACCCTTTATGAGCGGGCATAAGGGAAAAGGTAGAAAAACAGGGAAGGGCAAGGTAAAGAGGGGACAATTGAGGGATCTTCTGGTAAATGACCTGTGTTTCGTCATTGATATCCAAAACTTGGCTTTCTACCGAAGGATTAGGGTAAGGAGGGGTAGGGTATATGAGAAGGAGAGGATTTGGAACAATCCCTGAGAGAAATTCAATACAGGTGTATGAAAGGATTGCCTCCCAACCCTTGGGGCCCCTCTGAAGCTAGCTAGCCTGGCTTTGTAGCAGAGCCAGTTTCATGACCTTCTCCAACAAAAATAAGCAGCCTGGGAATGGGGGGTGGAGACAATGGATGGTGTTTTCACAGGCCTGAGAATTGGCAGAACAGATGCTACAGAAGGTCATCGGGACAGTAAGTCCAGGTCAACAGTAGAACGATAAAATGGCTGATCATGAGGCTGAGTGGGAAGGAAGAAAGGAAAGCACCAGGCCACATGTGACCTCTGAAAAAGGAAAGGGGAGGAAAAACAAGCTGGTGGCTGTGGGGGCCGGAGAGTGACAGAAGGAGACCCATAGGAGTCTGAGGTCAGAGGGAAGGGCAATTCTGAATTTGAATGTTGAAGCGGTCCCCTAGGAGCCCTGGGAGTAAATAGCAAGAAGCAAAAGGAAACTGCATGCTAAAAGAGCAAAGACAGCATTAAAATAACTCCTACATGATGTAGGGAAATTTGGTAATATCTGTTAAAATTACAAATGCATAAATTGCTTTCATACAGCAATTTGGCTTTGAGGAGTTTCTCCTATGAATATACTTACTTGCTTTTGTGCAAGATAAATGTGTAAAGTAAGTCACTAAAGCATTGTCTGTAATAGCAACAGATTAGAAACAGTCCAAATGTCCATCAACAGTGATTTGATTAGTTAAATAAAGTATGGCTCAAAAATGGAATGCTAGAAAAAAAGGAGGAAGCACTTTACGCACTGATGTAGAATGATCTCCAAAATATTTTGTTAAGTGGAAGAAATGAAGTGCAGATCAGCATGAGTAGTTTGCATTCTCTTTGCTAACTTATGCATAATACATCTTTGGAAGGATACATAAAAAACTTAATATTGGTTGTCTCCAATGAGGGACAGCTATTGGCTAGTGACAGGGTTTGGAAGGTGACTCTACACTGTCCTTTTGTTTTGTATGTATATTATTTTATGGAAGTATAATTAACAAAAATTATATATATAAAAGGTGTACAATGTGACCTGCCTTTTGAATTTTGGGTCATGTGAATACATTACTTACTGAGAAAATAATGTAACTAAAACTCTTATCATGATTTGCTTTAAAAAGTAGTCAGTTTGCAAGGGTAATGGGTGGGTTTCGGATGAAATGAAATAGACTGTGTCAATAATTGCTGAAGGTAGGTAATGGGTATATGGGGGTTCATTTTCATTTGAAACATAAAACTGCCATTTTTATAGCTCAAAAATGGTCACGTTTTGGCAACTTCACATGGTTTAAGCTAATGCTGTTATTATTATTTTTTGTAAATTTTCCATAATATAAAAGTTTTCAAAGAAAAGGGAAAAAATCAACTCCTTCCAGGCCCTTGTTAGGAACATTCACATACTTTTTCATCCTGAATCTTGCATCCTGTAATTGAGTGGAAATTTCCATTCCCCAATCAACTTCTCAAACAGCAGTACTGCCTCACTGATTTCCCTTTATTATAGAACCTGGTACTGTTCTCAGGATTTTTCTCATTAACAACAATCTCTCCCCATCCTGTTGTGTTAATTGGGTACTACCTTATCCTTATTGCTGGTGAAGCTCATCCTGTTCTTGAAAAATCACTTCTTTAGTTTCTTATGATCATTTGACATTCTCTTCCTACTTCATAGTCTATTCTTGGCAATCCTAACTAATTTGGGGCCATGCCTTATCTAAGTTACTTATACTTATCTGAGTATAACTCTAGGGGCTTGTGTCTCTGGGACATTCAGTGTACAGCTCCACAAAAGCTCATCACAAGCCATCAGAAAGCACACTTGTGTTCAGCCTTTCAGCCTCAAGTTGTTTAGTTTATGTCTATACTTATGTGACCTTAGAGGCTATAGTGACTTTGGCCTGATCCCCAGGTCCATGCTAATCCATACTTCGTTGTCTCAGGAGGCAGGTGGCTTTCTCTTGCTGTCTCCAGGCCCAGGAATCATCTCTATATCCCATAATCTGTCAGTCAGCTCTGTTTTCACGTCCCACTGGCACCCCAAACTTAATTATTCCCCCCAACTTTAAGCCTTCTTACTTCCTCTGTAAAGAGTCTCCTCTTACTCCCTTTCCTTCAGAAGTCTGGGTTTTGCATACCTCCTCTCTGCTATCACAGATCCTTTATCACATTGAATTGTGCTGACCTCTTTATTTGTCCTGCCCACACCAGGCTATGCACTCCTGGATTAAAGATAGAGACCCTATCTTCTCCTTTGAATGTCTCACACCTAGCATGGCATCAGGCACATGTTTAGTTGATAAAAATTATATATATATCCATTTCAAATATTTTTATTATTAATTTTTCTGAAGTGAGAAGCAGGGAGGCAAAAAGACAGACTCCTGCATGCACTCAGAATGGGATCTACCCAGCAAGCCCCCTACCGAGTTA
Source organism: Saccopteryx leptura (assembly GCF_036850995.1). NCBI lineage: Eukaryota > Metazoa > Chordata > Mammalia > Chiroptera > Emballonuridae > Saccopteryx > Saccopteryx leptura. Next base: position 131,102,479 of record NC_089516.1, read on the forward strand.
TGTTCTGCCCATCTGGGGCTGTTGCTCCATTGCTTCGCAACTGAGCTATTTTAATGCCTGAGGCAAGGCCATGGAGCCATCCTCAGTGCCTGGGGCCAACTTGCTCCAACTGATCCATGGCTGCAGATGAGTAGAGAGAGATAGCGAGAAGGGAGAGGGAGAGGAGGTGGAGAAGCAGATGGTCGCTTCTCCTGTGTGCCCTGACTGGGAATTGAACCTTGGACATCCACACGTCTAGCCGACACTCTACCACTGAGCCAACCAGCCAGGGCACAGATACTTTCAACTTACAGAAAATTGTATACAAAAATAACAAAAAGAACTTTTACATACCCTTAATGAAGATTCATGTTGTTAACATCTGGTTACATTTTTTTCTCTTTCTCTACACACACACACACACACACACACACACACACACAAGCATACACTTGCTCTTTTTTTTGAAACAGTTGAAAGTTGCAGATAGTATATCACTTTGCCCTTTAATACTTCAATGTGCTTCCTAAGGAAAAAAGAGCGTTATATTATATAAACACAGTACAGTTAAAAAATTCAACAAGTATCACATTGATACTGTATACTATTATATAATACACAGCTCATATTCATATTTTGTTAATTGTCCCAAGAATGTCCTTCATCACATTTTTTTCCTAGCCCATGATCCACTCTAGTATCACTCATTGAATTTAGTTGTCAAGCCTCTTGATTCTCTGAAGTCTCCTTAAATCTAGTACGGTTCTGCCTGACCAGTGGTGGTGCAGTGGATAGAGTATGGATCTGGGATGCTGAGGGCCTAAGTTCAAAACCTGAGGCAGTGGTGGGATTCAAATAACTTAACAACCAGTTCTCTGCCCTAATGACCATTTTAAGTATAAACACTATACCAAGAGGTAGTTTATTATTTCATGCATTTAATACTTAAATAAAAACAATAAAAGAGGTGCACAAAACTAGATTGTTATAAGAAATAATTTTAAAATATTAACAAAAAATATTTAAATAATACCTGAAAAAAACGCCAATAAAACTGTTTTTAAGATATTTGTATTTTGCTTCTTGATGGGCGTACTCAGTTGTAAGATTCTTTACCTATGGGTGGAGTGAACATTACTACCAGCGTTTAGAATATGCTGTTGCACAGATGAACACTTAAAAAGTGTAAGGAATGTAAATTTGTGATTTTCACATTGGGCGGCTGCCCAGGCGCCCACCTTAGAGAGAACCCTGATTACAAGTGACATTTTAACAACCGGTTCACTGAACTCAACAAAAAATTGGGTATTGTCTCTGCTAAACTGGTGCGAACCAGCTGAATCCCACCACTTCCCTGAGGTTGCCAGCTTGAGCATGGCTCATCTGGCTTGAGCTCAGGCTTGCCAGCTTGATCATGGGGTTGCAAACTTGAGCATAGTATAATCATGATCCGAAGGTCACTGGCTTGAGCCCAAAAGTCACTGGCTTCAGCCCCCAAAGTCACTGGCTTGAATGCAAGGTCACTGGCTTGAGCAAAGAGTCACTGGCTCCACTTGAGCCCCTGGATCAAGGCATGATTTGGAAGCAATCAATGAACAACTTAAGTGACACAACTACGAGTTGATGCTTCTCATCACTCTCCCTTTCTGTGTTTTTTCCTTCCCCTTTCTCTCCCTCCCTATCTCTCAAAAAAAAAAAAAAGTCTGGTACAGTTTTCAACCTTTTTTTGCCTTTCATGACATCAACATTTTAGAAGAGTACATAGCAGTTATTTTGTAGAATGTTCTTTAATTAGGGTTTGATTGATGTGCCCTCATGATGAGAGGTTATGCATTTATAACAGGAGTAAAACATAAAAAGGCACATGATGATTGTCGGTGATGTTAACTTTGATTACTTGGTTAAACAGATGTCTGCCAGTTCTTTCCACTGTAAAGATACTGTTTTTCTTTTTGTATTTAATAACTAATGTATAGGAAGATACTTGAGAATACATAAATAATATATTTCCCATAAAATTTTCACTCATTAGTTTTAGTATACCTTTATGACTCTTGCCTGGATCAATTATTATCATGGTGATTGCCAAATGGAATATTTTCAAAATAATACATACACACTGATTAATATGAATTATTATATTCCTACAGAAGGGATGCCTTGTTCACTAGTACAGCAGCCTCTAGCTGGCTGCAAGAGTGGGGTTTAGGCAAAAGTAAGCTAGCAGTTTGGCCCTAAAACGCAATGATACTTTGCAGTGCTTGGACACTTTAGATGAAGTTGGTTCTCCTGTAAGCCCTGCTGGCCTTTATCAGGACCCATAATTGACTCTTTGCTTTCCTAAAATAGTTTCTATGCTGTTTCCTCAGTAGGCCCCATGCCTGCCCACTCTTACTATTTTCCATCAAACTGGAGACAAAGTCAGTATAGGAATGGGGGGGGGGTACACTTGCCTTCTATTTTGACTTATTTGAACAACATGAAATGGAATTTCGTATTCCACACAAGCTCTTTTGCCATTCTGGAGACCCTCATTTTTAAGCACTGGTGCCAAGGCATCATTGTTGTGGATTCACATACAGAAAAGGAGGGGGCACCATAACTACATGAAGGGCAGAGAGAAGTGAGTGATGAGGCTATTTCTTATGGGTACTGTATTAGTTTCTTGGGGCTATAGTGACAAACTACCACCAACTAGGTGGCTCAAAACAAAACAAAAAAATTCTCTCACAGTTCCAGAGCTAGGAGTTGAAATTAAGTGTGGCAGGATCACGCTCCCTCAGGAGCCTCTAGGGGAGGATCCTTCCTTGCCTCTTCCAGCCTCTTATAGCCCCCAGAATTCCTTGGATTGTGGTTATGTAACTTCAGTCTCCGCCTCCATTTTCACATGGTCTTCTTCCCTCTGTGTCTGTATGTATTCTCTCTATGTATGTGGCTGTATCCAAATTTTTCTCTTCTTATAAGATCAGTCATATTGGATTAAGGACCACCTTAATGACCTCACCTTAACCTATTTCCAAATAGTCACATTCACAGGTGCATGGGGCTAGGACTTGAACATATCTTTATTTGGGAGCCAGTTTAACCCATAACAGGAACCATGTCTGAAAACCAACCCATTTGCGAAAACAAAGTGGAGTGCCATTTGCTAAAGTACATCAGCTCATTGTAACATGGTCCTAAGTCTCTCCTGCTCACTCTAGTCTTAGTTGAATTTACCAACGTGTAAGGAAGGAAACCAAGCAGGCAGAACATGCTCAGTCCCTTTCAAATAGACTTTGGACACAATTTTCAAGTGATCACAAGCTATTCATGTAACCATTACATAGAGGGCAATAATAGTGAATTATCTGCAGTCTGTAAGGCTTTGGCCCCTGAAATTCTTATAGAATTCTCATAATTATGATAAATAGATTTATCACCTTTTGACAAATGGGGAGCATGAGACTCAGATAAGTGAAGTGACTTCCCACAGATCACACAGCTACTGATATGAAATTCAGTGCACAGCAGACTCATTTCTGTGAAGCATAGAGCCTGGCTCTGTGGTAGGAACTCATTAAATATTTGTTGGATGAATGTGTGAATAAAGGGCTAAATATGAGACTCTAGCTCTGGTCACTTCCAGATACATCACTCTTTCTACTGTACCTCACAAATAACTGTAAATTGAAGTATGGTCTCAAGACAATGACTGGAGTATAGTCGTGAGTGGGTCAATTTCAGATTCTTTTGCTATATTTGATGACCTTCTGAATCCTGTGATTATAAGTATATCAGTCTATAATTGATTTCCCCCTCTTCCACACCTACTACACTGATCAAGAAGCTATTCTGTCAAGTTGTTAAGCCAGTGACTTTAATTTTACTTGAGCTACATAATATTTCTCTAAAATTATACTTGTACCAAAAGGTAGGCCTTATTACATGGACCTTTTTATTATAGCACTGTATCAAGGAACTAAAGAATTCAGCATGTTACCTTCATATCTTCGAAATGGAATATTGATGTTCCTTTATACCTATTTCTGGGTCTTCATCAATATCACTGAAGTAGCCAGGGAAGCTCCATTTAGCCTAGCCAACAGGGACTCATTAACAACATGCTGTGTGTCCAACCCTATGCTAGGTACTATAGGAAAAAGAACAGAATGAAACTCTCTCAAGGAACTCTAGTCTAGTGAGGAATATGGCATTCACATGGGAAACAATGAACAAGGAGAAAGGTTACATTTTCTAAGCACCTGTTGAGTGCCAGACACTTTAAAAACCCTGTAATGCAGGTATTACTATCATTTAATAGATAAGCAAACTGCGAGTCGGAAAGGTTAAGACAATTTGTCGAAAATCACATAGCTAGTAAGTGGTAGAGTAAGATCTGAATCCAGGCCCTTGTGACTCAAAATAAGAGAATGATATAAGACAGCTTATAGTCAAGTGCTCAGTTTCATGGGCCAGATGAGATGTAATAAAGGAAGTTTCAGTGAGATGCATGGTATCTATGAAGCCCAAGATGGCACCTGTGGGAGATAAGAAACGGTCAGTCTTCAGCAGGTGCTCCCCTCCAAATCCCTTTATATACTGCCCCTTACAACTCCCTGTTTGTACTGAAGGGCTAAGCCTCAGTGGGATCCTCTTCTGGTGTACTTGGAGAGGTAGAAAAGGTAAGCTGGTTCTCATCTCTACATTCCACTCAATCTGTCCCCTCTCTGAAGCTAGCTAAATTGTTTTTCTTCCAAGTGCCTGACCTTCTGGGGCAATTTCTCCATGTTTCTTTACCCCAGAAGTACAGCTCCATCTGAGCTGAAAAGAGCCTCTCTGCTTTGTGTGGTGGCCTGGTGCTTCTTGTTTCAGAACAGCAAGACCCCTATACCTCCTTTCTACCCTTATACTTCCATTTACGTCAAAAGCATGAAAGGAATTTAACATGTTTCTGTTTGTTTTCCATGACAGGGAGAAGAACTGACTTAGTCAGATGTAGAATCCTCCCAGTATGCTGAAGGCATTACCAATCAAACAGCTGCATCTGAGACATCAGATATGTCAGTTAAAATAAAAGAAGGGCACATGCATTCTCTGACTTTTTTGCCACAATGAAGAAATTAAGATGGAAAAGTTTTTACCTAAGTCTGTAGTTCTAACTCTCAAGAATCAGGGAGTTATGGTCTGTGGAAGTAAGATTCTATCAAAAGAAAAATTGGATAACTGAAGTGTTTTGTAGGGCACTTAAAAAATGCAAGATTGTACTTGAGATTTTTTAAACTTTTAATTTTGAAATAATTATAAATTGACAAGATGTTGCCCTTCACCCAGTCTTCCCCAATGATTACATCATATCACACATAATTATAGTACTCATGTAAAGACTAGAAAATTGACATAGGTACAACATGTATGAATAGTTATTTTATTATATGTATAGATTTGTGGAACCACCATCACAATCAAGATACAAAAGTATTCCATCAGCATAGAAATCATCCTGGTGTACCCTTCTATAGTCACATCTACTTTATACCCTTCCAACCATACCTAACTCTGATGAATATTCATTTGTTCTCCATCTCTATAATTTTGTACTTTAAAGAGTACCATTTCCTTAATAAAATAGATTAACACTTCTGTGCCTTGGCTGGGTAGCTCAGTTGGTGGGAGTATTTTCCCAATGTGCCAAGGTTGTGGATTCTATCCCTGGTCAGGGAACATACAAGAATCAACCAGGGAATGAATACATGGAACAACAAATTGATGTTTTTCTCTCTCCCTTCCTCTTTCTCTAAAGTCAATAAATTAAATAATAATAATAATAATAATAATAATAATAATAAACAACACCTCTAGTTTTCACAGAATCTCAGGCTTGAGTTAGTGACTTCTTCAGCTCAAACTCCTGCCCCAAATAACCTCTCTACAATATCTGTTCCAAGAGCCCATCTAGAACTTTCTCCAGGATTTTGGGAGTGTTGAGGTATTTGATATATAATTTTTAGATCAAGGATGTTGTTTACTTCCATACACATATTCAATAATTAGCAAAACTCTTATCTTTAGATTAAATGTTACACAATGCCCTCTCCTGTGCTGATTTTCCCATCACACCCTATACTGTCCAAAACAAGCATCTCTCTTTGCAATTCCTTTTACCTAATGAGATGGATGAGATGCAGGAGACCTGGAAGTAACACAGAAAATTCCAGAAATTCTTTCCTTAACTGTAGATTAAAACGTCTAGCCTTCAGCAACCGGGGCCTTTCAAGTAAGTGGTTCATGTATGGAATGTATTTCCCGGGCTGATTGTGAGTGTATTATCTATATATCTACAAAAGTCATTCCTTGACATAACCTGAATGGGAGCTCAAATCTCCTGGAGCCCAACTCCCAGGACATCAGAAAATAATGACTCAAGATCATGCTAAGACCAGATGGGGCTAGCAGAAGTAAAACCATGGGGGTTCCATGGCTAAGATTAATTTGGAATCCCCGCCATCCTATCTCCTGGACTACTGTGAAATCTTTCTACCTTACACAAATGTAACTAGCTCTTCAAGTCACAAAGAACACTGTACTCTCCTCAAATGGATAGCAGCTCATATGTAAATACAGACTCAGACCCATTAAGATGTGCCCTTTAGAAGACATGACTTCAAACTAGTGATTCCATAAACAGCCACCCCAGGTAGAGGTGGAGTAGATATCTGACTTTGGGCCAGGGGACACTGCAGTCAAGCGAATGCTGTCTTCCTTCTTAAAGTCAGAGCAATAGTATCCCAGCTCTCTACTTTCTGAGTAGTGGACTCTGCCTTCCAAAACACTCATTACTTCCTTTTGGTTGGGAAAAGGATGTGGAGCAGTAAGGGAGGGAAGGAGAGAATGTAGCTAGCTATGTGCCCCACTCCAAGTGCCATTGCTCTGGGTCTATATCACAGCTTACAGCACAAAGGCCTTCAATATGCATGATGCATGCAGCTACTCATGTCTCACCATTTTCCCTTTCACCAAATAATCTGAGAATAATTTGTAATATCCAAAGGGAAGAGATATTTCCAACTGATTAAATAAATCTGAGATGTTCTCAGCTGCCTTGTTTTGTGTGTGTGTGTGTGTGTGTACAAGAGAGAGAGACAGACAGGAAGGGAGAGATATGAGAAGCATCAACTCATAGTTGTGGCAACTTCATTGGTCATTGATTCCTTTCTCATATGTGCCTTAACTGGAGGTCTCCAGCAGAGCCAGTGACCCCTTGCTCAAGCCATCAACCTTGGGTTCAAGCCAGCGACCTTTGGGCTGAAGCCCACGACTATGGGGTCATGTCTATGATCCCACGCTCAAGCCAGCAACCCTGTGCTCAAGCTGGATGAACCCATGTGCAAGCCATCAACCTTAGGGTTTCACACTTGGGTCCTCAGCATTCCAGGCCAATGCTCTATCCACTGCACCACTGCCTTGTCAGACTACCTGGGTTATTATTAGGGGACAATTGTTTGGCTACACTTATGCTGTGTTTTTATTCAACCTGTGGCAAGAATAAAGAAGACAGGGACAAATTACGGTCTGGATGACATTTTTGGCTCTACCTCTTCCTCACTGGGGGTCTTTCTTGTGGATTACAGGTAATTTCAACTCTCAGAGCCTCGGTTTCTTCATTTGCAAAACAGGGATAAATAATAATTGTCCTTGTAACTTTACAAAGTTAGATAAATAGATCTCAGAAAAGTCATTGTGAAAGTTTCAGGGGGAAAATATAGTGATTCAAACATTTAAGTATAGTACTAAAAATACTGTTTAAATATTTCACCTGGCTATTCCGGCCAGGTAGCTCAATTGGTTAGAGTATCATCCCCATATACCAAGGTTGTGAGTTCAATCCTTCGTCAGAGCACATACAAGAACCAACCAATGAATATATAAATAAGTGGAACAACAAATCATTTATCTCTTCTCTCTCAAAAACAATAAATAATAAAAAATTTAAATTTTCTTTAATGTTTAGAAAAACTTACTGAAAATAACTTAAAATTTTGTCTATTTTATCTTAGATAAACTTTTTGGCCTATTTTGAGTCAATTCTTAGTATTTATTATATTTTTAGCATGAGGACAATCTTGGCCATAAAATATGAATTCTGTGTTAAAGAAGTTTTATTGAGTCATATGCTATCCAGAAAAGGATTTCCTGGGGCAGGAAGTCTAAACCACCAGCAGCATGGCCAGATGGAAAAGACAACATGTTCGCTGTCCTGGTGTTGCAGACTCTTTTTTTCTTAAGATTTTATTTATTCAGTTTTAGAAAGAAGAAAGAGAGAGAAGGAGGAGGAGCAGGAAGCATCAACTTCCATATGTGCCTTGTCCAGGCAAGCCCAAGGTTTTGAACCAGTGACCTCAGTGTTCCAGGTCGACTGCAGACTTTTGTACATTATGTTTGGGAGAAGAAAGATGTTAAGTTGTTTTGAATGAATTTACATTGGCTACAGATAAAGGGGGCAGGAAAAGGTGAAGTAGGGGCACAATCCTTAAGGATAGGGGTACAGTCCTTAAGGAAGAAACATTTACTACTTTTGGTTGGTTCCAGGCCACAGTCCTGAAAGTTCATGCCTATGCAGGATGTGGTGGCATCTTGCAGTGGGCTGACAGATGCCTGGAGGTTGATGTCGCACTCTGGCACACTTCAGGAATGTGGACAGTCTCGGTAGTTGCCCCACAGTGATTAACTGCTTAACGTTTCCTGTTTCTTACTCTCCAGTTTCTGTAATTTAGACTATCTTAAAATTTTTCTCTTGCCATCCATTTATAATGTGCAATTAAAAAAAGAAAAACGTGGGATAAAGTGATCCCAATAGTTATTTATGAGCAGAGGAGATGCACTAGAAATTTGATTTCACACATAAAGTCAGTTAGTTTTGTTGAACCAATAGGTTTACTACTTTTCAGTAGGATTACTATTTCACAACAGCAAGCTGTGTCCAGGTCATCATCTGGTTGTAAAGTTAAAAGTGAATCATAACCCCTGTGGCAGCTTATCACAGGACAGTTTGCCTGCCTTTTCACCTGACCCTGTATGTGTGTGCGGGGGTGCTGCAGATTGCCCTGAACTGGATCCCTGGGGCTTTGAGCTGAGAACTTCATCAAGTTCCTGCTAGAGGCTAATTAATCATCAAATCAACTCACTGCAATACCAAGTAGCCATGCTGATCCATTAATGCAGGTCCCCAGAGTCATTAGGGCAGTAGAAAGAAGGAAATGGCCTAATCTCCCAGGGATAGAGGGGAGAAGTTCCTGAGATCTAATGAGTTCCTTCTAAATTGGGGGCATTCTCCAGGAATTATTATTTTTCTAGCTTTCCCTGTATTACTCCTTTCAAAAAGCTACCCAGAAAGCAAAACGGTCTATTGCATGGTCCAGCAGTGCTCAGGCATTTAAGGCTTCCTTCTCAGTGTAAGCAATTCATGCTCCCACAGAGCTGTATAGACTCAGACCCCTCTACTCCCACATGCACCCCCACACACCCACATGCACCCCACACACCCACACGCACCCCACACACACCCACATGCACCCCACACACACCCACACACACCCACACCCCCCACACCCCACACACATACACTCACACCCCCACACACCCCTCATACACCCCCACACACCCCACACCCCCCCACACACACCCCTCACACCCCCCACACACCCCCACACACCTCACACACACCCCACACACACCCCCATACACCCCCACACACACCCCCATACACCCCCACACACACCCCACACTCCACACACCCACCCACATACCCCTCACACACCCCACACACACCCCACACACCCCACACACCTGCTGGTTGGAAAGCAAATAGTAGGCAAATACTTGCCCTTACTGTCTATCTGTTTCAAACTGGTCTGATTTTTAAATTCATTTACCAGTTATTGAGGTTTACAGCAAAACTTTCTTTTTTTTTTTTTTCCTGAAGCTGGAAACGGGGAGAGACAGTCAGACAGACTCCCGCATGCACCCGACCGGGATCCACCCGGCACGCCTACCAGGGGCGACGCTCTGCCCACCAGGGGGCGATGATCTGCCCCTCCGGGGCGTCACTCTGCCGAGACCAGAGCCACTCTAGCGCCTGGGGCAGAGGCCAAGGAGCCATCCCCAGCGCCCGGACCATCTTTGCTCCAATGGAGCCTTGGCTGCGGGAGGGGAAGAGAGAGACAGAGAGGAAGGGAGGGGGTGAAGAAGCAAATGGGCGCTTCGCCTATGTGCCCTGGCCGGGAATCGAACCCGGGTCCCCCGCACGCCAGGCTGACGGTCTACCACTGAACCAACCGGCCAGGGCAAAACTTTCTTAAATGTTTATTTTGTTGTTGTTGATTTTAGAGAGAGGAGAAAAGGGAGAAAGAGAGAGACAGGAACAGCAACCTGATCTATATGCACTGACCAGGGATTGAACCGGCAATGTCTGCTCTTCTGGACAATGCTCTAACCAACTGAGCTGACTAGGGCACAACAAAAATTTTTGTTCTGGGAGAGCTTGTGTTTTGAAGTTTGGTTCATATTTAGATGAACAATTACTGTCAATGGAAATAATTTTGATAATCACTTCAGTTTTTAGTTTTGGATTTTTTTTTCTGGCTGCACTGAAATATTTAGCTGTCCACGTGATACTATAATAACTTCTTGAAAACTGAAAAGGTCTTTCAGTGGAGCAGATGATTGCTTGCATGATTACTTGCATAACAGCAATTTAGTTTTGTGTTACTGTTATCATCAATAACAGAATGATGATGACTGATTGTTTTTGTGTTGTGTAAACACATACTCTATCTTTTTTTTTTATTGAGTTGACTTAAAAGTGAACTCCCTAGTGGGGAGACAACATGCTATAAGTGGTAAAATTATCAACTCTGAAGCCAGAAAGATCTAAGTTTATTAGCTGGGAGGTCTTAGATAGGCCAATGATATCTCTGAACTTGAGTGTTCTCATCTATAAATTGGGAATAATGATATCTGCCTTGAAGTGTTGTTGCAGAATTGTTAGGAGGTTATTTTTTAAAATCTCCTTAATTGTTATTTATTATTTTTAATTACAGGCAATATAGACAGTGCTGTGTAGAAGGAGGTTATTTTAAGTGTCTATTCGGGCTAGTCGGTCAGTGCTCCCTAATTTTTAATATACACACAGATTGCCAGAGGGTCTTGTTAAACCACTGACCCTGATTCAGTAGGTCTGGGGTGATGCCAGCAAGTCTTCATTGCAAATAATCTCTGATACTGCTGGTCCACAGGGCACACTTGGAGTTGCAAGGGTCTAGATATCAACTGTAAAGTACCTAGCACAGTTAGTGCTTAATACATGGCCACTCCAAAATAATTCAGTCTCTCACTTAAAAATTACTGAGAAGAAACCCCTTTCCCACAAAAGTAATACCTGTCTGCCTGTAGCTATGTTCCTATGTATAGTCTTTGCAAAATGTCTATTTAAGATTGTGACCAGGCGGTGGTGCAGTGGATAGAGTGTCGGACTGGGACACAGAGGACCCAGGTTCAAAACCCCAAGGCCGCCAGTGCAGACTAATCCACCTTGAGTGCGGGGTCACTGGTTTGAGCCAGGAGTCACTTGCTCTTTTGTAGCCCCCAGTCAAGGCACATATGAGAAAGCAATCAGTAAACAACTGAAGAGCTGCAATGAAGAACTGATGCTTCTCATCTCTCTCCCTTCCTGTTTGTCCCTATCTGTCCCTCTCTCTGTCTCTGTCAAAAGAAAAAAAAAAGAAAGAAAGACTGGCCATGGTTGGTAATTTCTTAAAGCAGCTGATAAGTACATGGGGGAAGTTCATTATACTATTCTGTCTGCTTCTATACATATTTAACATATCCCATAATAATTTTTCAAGTTACAAAAGAAACTCCCAACAAGATTTTTAGAGCAGTGAAACAATTCTGTAAGATACTATAATGGTTAATATATGTCATAATACATTTGTCCAAACCCATAGAATATACAACACTAAGAGTGAACCCTAAAATATACTTTGGACTTTGGGTGATAATGATGTGCCAGTGTAAGTTCATCCATTTTAACAAGTGCACCACTTTGGGATGTGGACAGTGAGTGAGGCTATAAATATGTTTGAGGGGGCACGGGGTATATGGGAACTCTAGCTTCTGATCAGTTTTTTTGTGAACCCAAAACTGCTCTAAGTAATAAAGTCTATTAAGAAAAAAACGCACAAACAGAAAACACCTGTTGCCTAACAGCCTGAAAACAGCAAAAGATACAGGTTTACCCAGTACAGTGGTTCTTTTCAAAAACCTGTTCATTAGGATGAGAGGGACTTCAATTCTCTAAATTAATCCATTCATAACCTTGCCTCTCATGTCATGATTGTGCAAAAGTGATTTGCCACTCATCCCAGGAGTTGGCATATTTTCCCCTTAGCATTAGCAACACTTACACCTCATTTTGTCAAGATGGATTTTGCATTGTTTTTTCCTACCTTGGTGGACTAAAATCTGTCTACATCTCATGAAGTCATTTCATTATTGAGTTGAAATTTTTGTCCACCTACCTGGATCATATTCTAAGCTTCCTGGTTTGTGGGTTTTTTAAGTCAGTGATTCACAAAGCAATTGCCCAGCTAATTGAGAAATGTATTTAGTGATCTGATATTCCCCTCATCATCTTCCTACTGGACCCAGTTCTTATTAGGTACTAATCTGACAAAACCCGGGGTAGGTGTCACTTTAAAATTTTGGACACCTTTTGATTAACCATATGACAGAGGCAAATCGAAGAGAAATTAAATTAACAAAATAAACAGCCAGCTTGAGTTTGATCTACTTGCATTTCTTTTCTCTTGGTTATAGAAAGCCTCTCCAAACCAGTGTCCTAATAGAGTGAGTCCTCCTTTTTCTTTTTTTTTCTGCCTATGGATTAAAGGGTCTTTGAGGTGGTAATTGGACCAGGCCTCCTCCCAAAATCTGGGTCATTTTGTTTGGTATTTAATCCTGGAGTGTAATGTTTAGCTTTGGCATGTTGTTTATCACTTCCAGATTATTGATGTAGCAAATATTTTCCTAATGAAATAATCACTAAATTGACATTCTGCTTCTGAGATAATACATTCTGCAGGGAATCTTTTCATGTAGCTACATGGTCTCAGTCTCATCCCCCCCCCCGATTTTTTAGGTATATTTTAAATTGTTTCCTTTAAGCATGATCTCTCAAAATCTCAGGGATTTAGGTGCTACTTAAAACCTTCAATCTCTTTCATAATAGCAAAGTTTGGAAACCTCTGCATTCTATTTTCATTTTCACGTCGAAATCCTGCAGGTGTCTTCTGGGCAGCTACTATATAGTTTTCCCACTCAATCGTTTGGTAAATGAAAATATCTAGGAGACACCCATTTCCAGACTCCCTTCTAGAAACCAGAGAGTTTACATGCTGACTTTGTACAACTACTTTTGAAGTGAACTCGGGCGGCAGAATTGTGCAAGCCTAATAATTCTGAGGTAGCAGAAACACCTGCAGTGACAGATAATTATAACTATTACCACGCTCTTGCTGTGTCTTTCCTGATTGCTAGCTCTTTTTTAGGATGAATCATAATTGTTTTCATGATGACAACTACCTCTTTACCTTCCCTTGATTAAAATTTGTAATACTTGTGGCCCCTCAGAAAGCTTGGTTCTTTCCTCAACACCCTATGTTTGGCCCCTTTACTCATGGCAGGAAAAAGTTTTCTTCATGGTAGACAGGTAATAATGGCACTCACATTGCAGGCTCCTATCTTCCAACAAACAGTTTCAAAACAAATCTCTTTATGTTGTGGCATATTCATCATTGCTTTTTCTTGTGAATCCAACTTCTTTCCGTATATCAAGGCCACCCTTTAAAAGCCAGCTCAGGTCCTCCCAACTCCTGCAGCATTTGTGGTGCAGCATATGCCATACACTTCCACACGAAATTGGGTCAAAGGCTGTCTGACTTTCATTTTCTTTGCTGTCTTCCCTCAAACCACACACGTGACTGATGAGACTAGGAAAGAATCAGCACTCATGCACTGCTGATAAAACTGGTCAGTAAGGAACTGGTAAAATGCATTTTGCTACATGCCATACAAGAAAATACTATGCAGCTGTAATAGAAAGAATAAAGATACTTTTTTAATTACTGAGACAGAAAGTTCAATTATTGATATAGTGTTAAGCAAAAATGAATAAATAATAAGTAAAATAAAAAGCTAAGTGCAGTATAGTATATAAAACATGTTACCACTTTTATATGAAATCATAAAAAGAAGCCCTCGCTGGGTAGCTCAGTGTTAGAGCAATGTCCTGATATACCAAGGTTGTGGGTTCAATCCCTGGTCAGGACACATACAGCAAGCATCCGATGAATGCATAAATAAATGGAACAACAATCAAAATCTGTCTTTCTCCCTCTCTCCAAAATCAATAAATTTAAAAAATTTAAGGCATAAAAATAAGGATTCCCCTACTGTCTGAAACTATCCTCATTTTTATGCTTTTAACTAATTACATCCTGATGAAACCTTTTGTAAGCTGAAATGGTGTAAAATGAAGGCACAATTTCCTTAAGACACGTTGCTAATGGATACAGATAAATTACACATGCTCACAGACAGAGTTCAAAGCTATGGCAGCTTGATGCTGACATGCTGAGTATAATTTCCGGGGAAGGAGCTTGATGGGGCCACTCTTGCTTCTTGGGGTGCATGCTGCAAAAAAATATTAGTCACTATGTTTGCTTTTTGACTTTTTTCATAAAAGCAAAAATCCTCTTTGGATTTAAGTTAGAGGAAACAGGTACTAAATAAGACTTTTTAAAAAGAGAAGTGGTATAAAGCTAAATTTCAAAAAGCATTGGATAATGGTATGTATGTATTTAGCTAAAGAAACAATAGAAATATATTTAAACTAATAAAAGTCATTTGTGAGGGGCTGGATGGACAGGGAATGCGGCAGGCAGAAGTGTAGGTGAGTAATTTTTCGCTATATACTTTTTTTATAGCTTTTCATTTTTGAAGCATGTAACTGTTACCTTTTCAATAATTTTTAAAAATCACTGCCTTGTTATATTAAGAAACTTAAGACATTTAAGTTCACATGTTTCACTTATTTTTCCTATTTGACTTACACGAACAGACAGCTTTAGGAATTAAGACAGCTAAAACCTTGAGTTCCTCAGAGTAATACAAATAAAATGTATAAATCAATCTGAAACTTGGGTCTTCATTTTCTTTTATTTTTAAAGTCAATTTTTCTTACAATGTGTTATCACACGCACATACACACGTGTGTACACTTGCACATGCACACACAGAGGATTTGAGATGGATAGAGAAACAAGGATAGCCTCTAAACAAGTTATTTTTACAAAGTTCAAAATAGATTACATTAACATTTATGTGCTTTTCAGTCATTACACAATATACCTACATGATCCGTTTAATGATTTATGCGCCCCAAATGGTTAAACTAATAAGGATTTTCTATGAAAGAGTATATGTAAAAGCCTGTAGTTTAGAAGCAAAGTACCGTTTCCAGCAAAAACCAACCTCTAGCATACATTTTGTGTTTACACATACTCCTTGAGAATACTACAGTAGCAGTGCATAAGTCCATTCTGTAAAAAGATCTGAAAAATGAATTTCAAGAGATTCTTAATGCATCATGCTCTCAAATAAAAATCCTAAGTATGACAGTAACAGTTAAAACTGCATATATATGTTAGAGATCAGAAGATGCTATAAAGAAATATAAATAGTTGAATTTTGGGGACTTCTGCCATCCCTTTGTGTTAATAATAAATATAAACCTTAAAAATGTCTCAGTGACTGATATATAATAGACACAGATATCAAGGATTTTCTATACTTGGCTTAGGGTTTATCTTCACATAAATCACTCAGCAATCTGGGCTAGTCGCTTACAGTCAGGCAAGAGACTGCAGAAAAGATAGAAATTTTCCTGCTATTAACCTAAAGCATTATTCAGAGGTAAAGCCAAGGTGAAGCAACTAACTAAACACATTCGTACCTTCTGTTAGAATTCTTAGACCAAAGAGAGAGGTCACCTACTTTTATGGGGTTTAAAATAACCCCATGTTTGGTGTTTGGACCACAACCTATTCTATAATTCAGAAGATGAATTAAATATGCCCTGGCTTCTGTAAGCCCTAGGATAAGCATGATTCCTCAGTACCTTGTGCTTTTTTATAAACCCTCCACACATTAACTAAAAAACTCTTATTTTAGAAACACCATAGCAACTGTTTATAATGATAGAGGCCCAGGTATAATTTACATAGTAACATTGACGTTTGTAGCTAGGAAATAAATGTAATTTTATTTTTAGGCTGGTCAATTTGGTGCTTTAAGCCTTTAACTTTGAAGGGCAGATGGGCCTAACAATTAAGGTATCTTTAAAGTAAATTAGAAAGGTGATAAAATAATAAATGTTTTAATTAAAGTCTTTTGCACAATATGTTTAGATATAAAAAGAATTTCTTCAAAGAATTTTCTATGTGTCATTCAGAAGCATACTGTTGTCTATAACATAATGTGCTAGAGTCCTTTGAATAAAATTATAGGGTAATTTAAAATATATATTATACATTTATAATCATTGTAAATCATTCAATAGTAAGTACCATGTTAATGGAGTGAAAAAGAGATAAAAGGCAGTCCACATCCATATTTTCAAGATAAATTTACTTCAGAAGTCAATTGAATTCCTTGCTCATGTTCTAAGTATAGCCATTGTGATAAGTCCTGAAAGGAAAACAAAAATTGGAGAACAGTTAAAGATATGCATTTTACAAAATTTTCCATTCAGCAATTGTTTAGCCCTCAGTGAGCAAATAAAATACAGCATATAAGCAGGTACTCTACCAAGAACTTGACGTCAATTCAAATTTAGTTGATATTATACAGAAAAAATTGCAATTTGTAGTAAAGAGCAGTCACTGAACATAGCTAACTTTTTAACCATCAAATATACCACCCACTTTATCTGGTCACATCAGCAAGAATAATATCAGACATGCCTTTAAATGTCAGTAAAGCCAGCTGATTTCATCAACAAAAACACTGTGGGCCTATTTGCGTCACAAGGTCCTAGGGCTACAGAGATAGAAGCATAGTGTTCCTGTTTGGCTTGTCTCTTTGGAAGAGATTCCATACATAAAACCATAAAAATGTAATAACATGCTCAGTACCAAATGAATGGTTAAAAAAGAGAACAATCACATAGGACTGGTGCAGCCGGAAAAGATACTCCAAAAGGTAAAGCTGAAATAAGCCTAAAAGATGAACAGGGAAAATATAGAACAATATGATGGGCAGACATTCATCTGAAGGAAGGGCGAGGACATGAAGATCAGACTGGGACACCAGATGAGCTTTTTGGGGATCAATAAATAAACTCACAGCTGTAACTATGGATTTATGTAGGGCAGAAGCTAGACAAGAGTAGCTCAGAGAGGTCTCAGAGTATGGAGAGTTTTAAATGCCAAAGTATGGAATTATATGAAAGCATTGAAGGTTTTTGAGTAGGGAATGGTGGTGGTGAAAACAAAGCAGAACAAAAAGCAGTCTGACAGCAATATAATAGATGGTTTTAGGGGAAAAGCAGGAGAGGACAGGAACAGAAAGAGAGGGCACAGACAGACGTTAAGAAAACAACTTAGAAGACAATTTTGAAATTAGAAAGAGAGCACACTAAGGAATACTGAGAAAGGGTACTGAAAAGAATTCAGAGACTGTGAGAAAAGAGTCATTCAGCACCAGAACCCTAATCCTTGACACATTAGGTAGATACTGAGTAATGAATAAATGTTTCAGTTCACCTAATTATGAGATTTCAAGTCAGGATGACTGAAATAATCACTTACCAGGAAAACTGGGAATTGGTTTAAAGAGAAAGGTTCACAATATTAAACAAGGCTGCATTGTTCATCTTTATCACTGTGTACACTTTGTCTAAGTGTTTCCCTAGGGTCAATTCCTAGAAGTAGAAATGCTATATCATGGAATATATGCATTTTACATGTTTTATACCATTGTAAGTTAACAAAAAAAGAAAATAATTGAAGAAATACAGTATTAGGTACTAGATAATAATTTGAAAAGTACTAAATGTAAGCCAAAAGTTAAATCTTAAAATGCACTTTACCTCAACATGCTTCTTAAAGCAATCTTTTATCTGTTTTTGTCAGAAAACAAAATCAAAGCACCACCACCACATCATCCCAAACATAAGACCATCACTATCACCTCCAAGCCATAGAAACTGCCTACACATATGCCCCAAATGTATCTTTAAAACACTTGCCTAAGATGTAAGCAGCCACTAATTTTTGATTCACACTTAAGTGGAGGTAGAGAGGCACCAGTGATTCCACATCCCCCAGTGTAGGAAGCATCAGAGCTGCAATGCACACCACTCCCAGGAAGACCGTTAGCAAACTAGGTCCTGAGGACACAGTTCTGGTTTCTGCAAAAAGACAAAAACTACTAGCTTGCTTTTAAAAAAACAACTTAGACAAAAGTTTGTTCAAATTTGGTGTCCACCACTAACCAGGATTCTGGTTTTATCTAACTTATTTGAATCTTTCCCCATCATTCCCATTTCATGAGGACTTACCTTCTGGACTTATCTGGAAGCCCATAACTTCTCTGAATCATTACTGAGAATGGAATGTTGAAATGACACTGTGAGGTAGTGAGTTCCCACTGAAAGGTTACCATTCTCTCCATTCCACCCCCACCTCATCATAATCAGTAGAATGTTTTTGAACATATATCATCTGTGTAGGTTTATGAATTATATGCACAAATACTATACTCTTAAACTTAATATACATACAAATAGAATTGTAAAAGAATGGGTTAAAAATAGACATTGAAATTATGATATCTTCTTACTGTACCCTAATGGATTGCTTCTGTGTATTATTTTCTGAAATCCACTGCATTAGAGGTCTTCTACCTCCTGGGAGTATCTTGGGTAGGTGTCCAGGCAAGTGGGGTCCTAGTAACTGCATCATTCTTCTACCATATTTGAAAATGTTAAGACAACAAAAAGGCACTACTTGAGTGTTTTAAAGCTGCCTATGAAAATTCTTGCGCTCTGCTCTACCCTCATGTACAGCAAAGAAGTAATAAAGCAGCCTTGGCCAAATGGCTCAGTTGGTTAGAATATCATCCTGATATGCAGTTTGCCGGTTCGATCCCCAGTCAGGGCACATACAGGGACAGATCGATGTTTCTGTCTCTCTTTCTCCCTTCCTCTCTCTAAAATCAATAAATAAAAATTTTAAAAAAGAAAGCAGCAGAAACAATATTTGGTAAATATTATGCTAAGTGAAACAAACCAGTCACATAAGTACAAATACCTCATGATTTCAATTATATGAGATGTCTAAAATAGTTAAACTAATATAATCAGAAAGTAGAATGGTGGTTGCCAGGTGCTGGAGATATTTAAAATGGGAGTGACTCATCAATGGGCATAAAGTCTCAATTATATAAGATGAATACAGTCTAGAGATCTGCTATACAACATTGTGCCTGCAGTTACCCATAGTATATTGTACGCTGAAATATTTGTGAATAGGGCATATCTCATATTAAGTGTTCTTACCTTCATAATAAAGTAAAATTTATAAAACATTATTATTAGGCCTGCTATTCTACAGTTCTGGGTATATGTGTACAATATTCATACCCATGTTTTTAAGAAACTAATAACAGCACTTTCTGTTATACGACTTTCCCCACTACCCTTACTTTCATTAAGAGGAATAGCCAACAGCAGCACAATCTTTGTATTTTATTAATGAAATAATGTTCGTTTTATTATTAAATGCAGCTATTCTAAATTATTGATACTGTAGCTGTTGTGCAAAGTTTAATTGAGCATCGCCAAAGCAAGGTAGGTAAAAAAAAATTCAAATTTTATAGTGATTATTGCTTGAAGTGAAACAATAGCATAAATCCTTAAAAACAAGTCTTATTTTAGTTAATAAAGTACCTTTCCATTTATATTTGTTGCAAAGATACATTTTCAAGGAAAACATTTATTGATGACAATTACACTGTTCATTACAAACCCACAATAAAGATAATTTCAAGAAATCTTTAGTATTTAGAGAAATTCTAAAATCATTTGCATAAATGCTTAAATTTTTCAAAATGGAAATAGCTCTTTTCATTATCGTTGTAAAAATTTTATAGAGATATGGACCTTTAGGTCATTTTCAATCTTTTATTATTATATAAATCTGGCTAATTCTCTTAAGCCAGAGGGCACTGACTCAAACGTTGCAAAGACATAATTCATTAGTAATGCAATTAAGACAAACCCACTGAGATTCAGCTGCATGTTTTTTGTGACAGAGACAGAGAGAGACAGAGAGAGGGACAGATAGGGACAGACAGATAGGAAGGGAGAGAGATGAGAAGCATCAATTCTTCGTTGTGGCACCTTAGTTGTTCACTGATTGCTTTCTCACATGTGCCTTGACCAGGGGGCTACAGCAGACCAAGCGACCCCTTGCTCAAGCCAGCGACCTTGGGCTCAAGCCAGCAACAATAGGGTCATGTCTATGATCCCACAGTCAAGCTGGCAAACCTGTGCTCAAGCCGGCCACCTCAGGGTTTTGAATCTGGGTCCTTTGCATATCAGCCCAATGCTCTATCCACTGCACCACCACCTGGTCAGGCAAACACCCTTAGAATTCTACATACTGGAAACTGCACAATTAATTTATTACAGTCCTGTGTTGAATAATGATGTTTTGGTCAACTACAGGCAACATATACAACTGTAGTTCCACAAGGTTATAATGGAGCTGAAAAATTCTTATCACCTAGTGATGTTATAGTCATCACAGTGTCATAGCACATTACTTTTATATGGTGTAAACAAATTACCAAACTATCAGTCATATAAAAGTATAGCAATACATTTATGTACAGTATACAGTACTTGATAATGATAATAAACAACTGTTACTGGATTCTGTATTTACTATATTATATATAACTTTTATCATTATTTTATTTACAGTGTACTTTTTCTACTTAGAGTTTGATATAAAACAGTATGTCAAGTTATGCAGGCAACAACAGCCTCATAGTTCTCGTGTTTTCCACATCTCCTGATTGCATCATTTTCTCCTGTGATTGATTTAATCTCATATTGTTTTGTACAGTAACATGCTGTACAGGTTTGTAACCAAGGAGCAATAGGCTATTATACCATATTGCCTATGTGTGTAGTAGGCTATATCATCTAGGTTTGTGTAAGTGTATTCTATGATATTTGCAAAAAAAATTGTCTAATTACATATTTTTCAGAACATATCCCAGTCATTAAGTATCACGTGACTTATTAAAATAATAAACAGGATACATTAAAATATAACAAAGTTAACATACACTGAATCAGTCACCATTAAGCTGTATTAAAGAAGAAAACTTGACTCAATTCCATATTAGAAAAATTGGGGTAACTACCCACAAACAGGTCATATGGGCCAAGACTATATATGGGACTTCACTGGTGTATTGCCCTTGCTCTAGAGAGTGTCCAAAGAGGTGAAAACCTTGTAGGACAAAGAAGACCAATGTAACAGACCCTACCAAATAAAAAATCCAGTCTTCCCAGTGTAACCCATGCATACAATTCCCATGTAACTACAGTATTCACTGATTCCACATCCGCAGATTCAACAAGCATTGATTTTCAGTTGAAGAATGCAGAACGCATGGATATAAAGGGCCAAATAAGGCCCTTGAGTATCTGTAGATTTTGATATTCAGAGTAGAGGGAAGGGTCACTGGAGCCAATCACCTTTGAATACCAAGGGATGATTGTACTCTGTGCCAAAGACGTGATGGTGAATAAGAAAAATAAAAGGCCTGCTTTCACTAAGCTTCGTGTAAATGATTGCTTGGAGAATTTTTTTTTCAAAACAGAGATCACCACGTGTTATTCCATTATCTTCATTCATCTACCTACTCCAATTTTACAATTATAAGAATATTTTAATATACTTCATACACCAAAAGTTTATTATAAAATAAGAATAAAATGCTCACTTAAGACACATTGTAATTATTTAGCCTTTCAGGATGATTTTTCACATGAATTCTAACATATTTAAAAATAAAAGAGGATAAAAATATAACTAAACCTTTAACTTTTATTATTCTTGGCTATTAACCCTTTGAGTAGTGAGTTTTTTTCATGCTCGCTAACCACTGGAAGTGAGTTTTTTTTTTTCAAAATATGAAATTAGTTCCAGTTACAGTTTTATTAACTTAAAATCATGTTTGTTTCATAATCAATTTATGGAAACAAGAAGAGCATACATATGCCTTTTTTAAATGTTGCCTTACACATTTTTAAAATAAATCGATTGTACTCTGGATGGTCAGGAGGCATGAAGACGTACATGAATGTTCCTACTACTCAAAGGGTTAAACCAGTCTGTTAAATACTAAGACAAGCTCCAAAGACCACTTTATTTTAAATTATGAATTTAACATCAAAAACAAATATTCATTAAATGGCTTTCAAAAGGGGAATCTTGCATTTCATAAATATTTATATGTCATTTTAATATTGATTTGAAGTCAAAATGACATTTAACAGAGAATATTTTTCAGCTTCAAAAGATGAAAGGCTGGTCCTGTCAGTCTATAATAGTTGCTGAGAAGAAAACAATCTACTAGCTAATACTTAGTCCCCAATCTTGGTATCACCAGAAAAATCGGGCACACCCTACATGGACTAAGACTACAGTAATCAAAAAGGCATTGCTCCCTGTTATCGAAATAAACAAGGTAAGATGAACAAATTGATAGGGATTTATGATTTAATATAATGACAAGTGGATATTCTGTGGCAATTTCAAGGACAGCTGCTATCACATTCATATATCACCATCACAAAGTTTCCATGCTTTGCTATGGAAAATTTGTCTTCCTCCTCATATAATAGGGTTGGAGAGGGAGATAATGAGAAGTTAAAGAGGTAGAGGAAAAGACATCCAAAGAGTTGAAGATTAGGATAGTGTCAATGTTGAAAGAATATATCATAACACTTCTGAATATCTAAGCTGGAAGAAAATGAGAAATGGAGAGGGATTCAATTAATAGCCTACAGGGGATAATATAATGTACATAGTTTAATTAACTTCAACTTTAATGATTTTTTTTCAAAATAATATGAACAGTGCACCAAGCTTGGCCTATTGCCAAATCTCTCCTTCTTTGAACTAATTAAAAGAGAAAGGATATAGGAAAGTCACAGAAACAAAAGTATATAATTGCCAAATTATGCTAACATTATAAAGTACAGTGCCTGCATTATAAGGTTTTATAAATGTAAAGGTTTACAACAACATCTGTCCTCTCTCCTTACAGCATCCTCTGAAAGTCCAGCTCTAGGCCTTGGGCTCGATTTTAGGTACCGAATCTCTAGGTTCTGTTTTAAAATAGTTGGTTAGGTTTAAAGCAACAGATTATTTTCCTAGCAATTATTCTTAGCCCCTAATTATTTTAAAGTTAAAAATGTGTATGACCTCAAAAGGGCTTTAAAAATAACCCAAAATTACCTGGTTGAAATGACTGCTCAAAAAATAAACTTTCGCTTAATGGTTCCTTTATTCTTTTTTCCTCTTCTTCCTTTTGTTGTTCTTTTGCAGAAGGGAGAAGAGTAGCCACAACCTCTTTCCTTCCTAAAGCCTTCCTCTGACTTTGCTCAGAAACTTGAAGGCGAAATTTGTCTATTACACCATAGTGACAGGATCGAACATCTCTATGACGAATCACACTGAAAACATTTAAAAATAACAAATACTATTTAGATTTCTGGGAACCTGTCAAACAGAATTCAGCAAAAGATTTCATACAGTAAAACAATATTAAATGACTATAATCAAATACTTAAGTACAGAAATTTGTTAATGATACTAAAAATAAATCACAATATAACCAAAAAAGATATGGAGCATTCTAAAATATTTTATAAAAGCACATACTCTAAACATAGAATAAAAGTCCTAAGTTAAAGAATGATAGGTAAGGAAAATTCCTTTTGGCAATGATATTTTATTCTGGATATCTGTGTGCAGTAATATTTACTAAATAAGTGCCCTAGCCAGTTGGTTCAGTGATAGAGCATCAGCCAAGCATGTGGAAGCCTCGAGTTCAATTCCCGATCAGGGCACACAGGAGAAGTGACCATCTGCTTTTCCACCCCTCCCTCTTCCATCTCTTTCTCTCCCCCTCTCACAGCCATGGCTTGATTGGCTTGAGAGAAGTTAATCCTGGGTGCTGAGGATGACTCCATGGCCTTGCTTCAGGTGCTAAAATAACTCGGTTGCTGAGCAACAGAGCAGCTGCTCCAGATGGGCAGAGCATCTCCCCATAGGGGGCTTGCTGGGTGGATCCCAGTTGGGGCACATGCAAGAGTCTGTCTCTCCACCTCCCCACTTCCCCGCCTCTCATTTATTAAAAAAAAAAGATTACTAAATAAGGTATATGAAATTGTTTCTTCTCCTACAAAAATCTCATACATTTCTATTGCCACTTTATTGTTAATTAACAAACCTCACCCAGACTTAAAATTGAAATCCATGAATGCAGATAAAAATAGGTATTAGCATAAGTAATCTAGTTTGACCAATCCAACAGAAGGCTAACAATATACTTCTGTATCTCTCTAAAGAGAAGAGTATAACACACTTTAATTTTTACAAGTTACCTGCAATTCCATACATTTTGCTTCATTCTTAATAGAAAACACAGAACAATTAGGTCATTGGTAACATAATATTTGGCTAGAGACTACATTTCTTTGGAATAGTCCTTGCTAGTTTTGTACTGAATGAAAGTCAAAGGAAAAGTGAATAAACATCCTTAAAGATACATCATGTTAAGGCTTTAAGTTTAGTCAAAAGAAAAGACATCTTCTCATTCTCACAGAAAATTTAAACAAATACCGTTTACTTGGTGGCTTAAATTAAGGGCTGATGAAATGAATCCACCTGGTCACCAAAAGTTCTAATGTGAAAATTAAATATGAACAGCTTGAACAAACAAGAATTTATCTGACACTCTAAGAAGAAGTGATCTGGAAGAGCTCAGATAACCTTTTACAGATAAATTGTTATGCACTTGCTTCCTGTTTGTATAGATTAACTTCCAAACTTATTAGCTGAGTCATTCAGATGAATTTATATAACCATTGTTCTGAGAATATAGTACTATTAGTTTCCCAAATGTCACTATAATAGCAAAATGTTCCAAAGAAAACTAAATTCCTTATTATAGTTAGAGAAATTTAAAGAAGGAAGTTAGTACAGCGATTTTCAACCTTTTCATCTCATGGCACACATAAACTAATTACTATACTAAAATTCTGTGTCACACCAAAAAATCTATTTTTTACCCATCTGAAAAAAAATAGGTATAATTTTGATTAATTCACACTGGACAGCTACTGTTGTGCTGGCTACTGTCATACTTTTATTTGACAATCTAAGAAAAAAAGAGGTCAGTGCCCCTAACTAAATCATCAGGTATTGCATGTTTTAAAAATTCTTGTGGCACACCGGTTGAAAATCGCTGAGTTAGAACTTGACCTTTATAAATGTCCATTATGACTAAAAGCACAACAATGAGGAAATATTCTTGGAAATATTAACACAGACATCAATTCCAACATAGTGAAATATTATTAAGTATTTGGTTGACCCTCTTAGAATTTCTTAACAAGAATTTTCTTCCTTTTAATTAAATACATTGGTGTGACATTGGCTAATAAAATGATATAGGTTTCAAGTGTATAATTCTCTAATGCCTCATCTGTATATTGCATTGTGTGCCTACTACCCACAGTCAAGTCCTCTTTCATCACAATATGTTTGACCCTTTTACCTTGTACTACCTCCCTCTGGAATTTTGAAAGACTAAAACCTTCAGTAAAAATTTAAAGTATAATAAATGCCTATGTGGAACAGCTTCAAGAAAAAAACTCTTTTCAAGTTAAACACATAAATATTAACACACTTAAAAGATGTTACTAAGAAGTGATTGGGACTTACATATCCACACAACACTGAGGCTTTACCGCACCTGCAGCATCAACAACAACATACTTATTTGGAGTAGTACATAAAACTGAAAGAAAAAGTCACAAAGGCCATTAGTATTTTTTTAAAAATTAGTTTCTACAAATATAAAATTAGTAAGGACTAGTTAATATCCATCAAATAGACCTACCTTTGAATAGTTCAAAGGAGGAGACTCACCTTTGAACTTTAAGGCAAACTCATAGGGATTATATAGAGTCAACACTTGCTTATGTGTTGACTGGTCATCTGCATAAAATATTAGCTCAGTGGGAAACACAAAAACTGGAAGATTTCCTTTCACTAATTCTAGCTGTCTTTTTTGTTGATGCATTGGCACTGAATCCCCCTTGCTGCAGCTTCTGTTCTTACAGTCTCAAATCTATTTTGGACTTTTCTTAAAGTCAGTTAAAAATTCCAAAGCATTTTGGCAATCTAGAAAGAGAAGAGAGAAAGAAAACTGAATGTGAATGATAGCTGTTTTCATTTGTTGTCTTGCCACAAAAAGTATATTCAGCATGCAATAAAATAAGCCCCCAAATCATTTAAACACGCCTTTTGACTTTTCCTCTTGTCTTAGTTATGTAGCTTTTACTGAACTGGGCAAAGAGATTTATACATGTTCCTTTCACATTCAAGATTTCAATTTATAGTAAATAACAATATTTGAATGAATGAATAAAGGCTTTGCACCTCAAATTAACCACTCCCTTTCAAAGAGACAAGATTAGAAAGATACCACTCTTTTTAAACCTCAGACTTTTTTAAGTAGAAGAAAGTAAGTACTGTTATCACTAATTTTATGTGAGTCAATCAGAACTCTAAAAGACTAAAATAATATAAAACAAAATAAATTTCCATGATTTATGGGAGAAAAACATGAGAATCACTTTCCACTCATTTCAACAATGCTTTAGTTAGTGCCTTCAGGTAGCATGGATGGGATAGGTCTTTTAATCTTTTTTCCTAGTCAAACCCAAGAAAAGCAAAAATGTCTGGAAGAGAAACCAAATATCCAATTTTTTAAAAGCTGTCCAAAGAGAGTTTTCTATGAAAATTGAAAGTCAGTAAGTGAGCCTTGGCTTGCAAGTGGCACTGTGCCTCCCCTCCTACGCCAAGTGCACAGACTTCACTAGAGCTGTTTTCTTCCAACTTCAAAAGCCTTTCTGGATTCCTCTTGGAGTTCTTGAATATGTTCCAGACAGTTGTAACTGGCAGAAGTCTGACTGTCTGATAAGTGAAATGTTTCTGTATTTCTTTCCTAAATCTAATTTTAAGCAACAATATTATTTAGCTAGCAACCAAAGTGTGACTTTTTCAGATAAAATGCCAAAGCTAAAACATACAATCACAGAATATGTCTGATTTTCACCCTGTAGATCACACCTTTAAAATCGGTCATAAAACATTTAATACTTTGTGTTAAGGTTCTCATACATTCAAAAAGAAATATAACAAATTATTAATTGTTTTTTATTTTACCAGTTATTGGGGCTCATGTACTCTGATTCTATGAAAATATTTCCACCTTTTATCAAATAGGATACTGTATAGTGAAGTATGCACATTTTTATCTTTTTCTTTCAGCTGAGTGCCTATTATAGGCCTGTCACTATGTCAGGAGCTGCACAAAGATACAAAGACAAATCATGTACAGGCCCTGTCCTCAAGAATCTCAAGTCTCATTGATAAAACAGAATAAGTATTTAAGCTACCTTTATTGTAATACATACTGTTGTATATGAAGTACAAGGGAATTAGAAGACTTCATAAACAATTCTTCCTGGAAGAGAGGTCAAGAGATGGCATTTGAGGTAGTTCTTAAGAAAAGAAGGAGACATACTTCTGTGCTGGGGGTGTGGAGTGGGGGTGGCTAGGTAGGGCATTCAGACCTAGGGAACAACAGCATAAGCAAATGTTGCAGAAACAGGAAGGTAAAGGAGACTGTTGAAAAGGTTGTCATAATTCACAGGCTCTCCTAGATAATCATGCTACTTTATATCCACATATTTCATAGCATGTAGCTCACAACAGTGTTCATTTTTTTTTTTACCAAAAAGACCTATCAACATATTTATTTGTAATAATATTTAACGTTTGTATAATTCATAACAAATTGCAAACTTTTCATTAGTTACATATACTAAATGAATTAATATATGTAAAACTTTTAGCACTTAATCTAGGCCAGGCAACAGTCTAAGTATTTGTTGTTGTTATTAAATTAGGAAGAGACCAATTAAGACAAAAAGGGTCAGCAGGCTTCCTGTTTCCTAGTCTAGTATTCTTTCTGCTCTATCAAAATAACTGTCCATTTCAATAAAATAAAACTCAGATTATTCTGAAATGCACATGAATAAATAATTCTAATTTTGAGTTTTATTTGCCATAAATTTCTTTTTTTCCCCTAAGACTATACATGTTTGTATTTGGAAAATGTGCTCTCAGAACATTAGTATTTTATTTTCTTTCAATAAAAAAAATCATAAGCTCTATAATTACTTTCTTAGTAAGTCTGGCTATTAGGAATAAAACATCCAAGTTTGACATCACTAAATAAAATCCAACATATTTTAATACTGTTAGGATGAGAATTTAAGCTTTTGATAAAAGGTAGAATTTCTGATTTGTGAAAGATAGTTTAGTCAATAAATGTTGATAAAATTAGTATCCCATCTAGGGTGAAAAAGGTTAAATTTATCCCTCACTCTTTTAAAATTCCAAAATTTTATTAGGGTAAATTCAAAATGAATCAAAGCTTTAAATGTAAAGAAATAAAACACTAGAAACCATGGGAAATCTCTTTTAAAAATAATCTTAGGCTTTCTAACAAACAGAAACAAAAAAATATTGCTAAATTCAACTAATCTTAAAACTTTAAAAATTCTGCATGGCAAAATATGTTTTTCAATAGTAATTTTTTTTTTTTGTATTTTTCCAAAGCTGGAAATGGGGAGGCAGTCAGACTCCCGCATGCGCCCGACCGGGATCCACCTGGCATGCCCACCAGGGGGCGATGCTCTGCCCATCTGGGGTATCGCTCTGCTGCAACCAGAGCCATTCTAGTGCATGAGGCAGAGACCACAGAGCCATCCTCAGCGCCTGGGCCAACTTTGCTCCAATGGAGCCTTGGCTGCAGGAGGGGAAGAGAGAGACAGAGAGGAAGGAGAGGGGGAGGGGTGGAGAAGCAGATGGGCGCTTCTCCTGTGTGCCCTGGCCAGGAATCGAACCCGGACTCCTGCACGCCAGGCCGACGCTCTACCACTGAGCCAACTGGCCAGGGTTTCAATGGTAATTTTAACTTACTTTTTAGAGAGAGAGAAACGGAGGGGGGGCATTGATCTAGTTTTCCACTTATTCATGCATTCAATGGTTGTTTCAAGTATGTGCCCTCACTGAGGCTTGAGCCTGCAAACTTGACCCTTAGGGGACAATGCTCTAACCAACTGAGCTAGTCAACCAAGGTGCAAAACACTTTTTAAGCAAAGCCAAAAGAACATTTTCAATTCATATCATAGGTAATGTCTAATTTTCCTACTATATCTAAAGGACCTACAAATCATTATGAAAAAGATGACTCAATATAAAAATGAGCAAACAATAAAATATTTATAGAAAGGACATACAGATTTTTCTTAAACTTAAGATTGTGTGACCTTACAAGAGAAATACAAACTAAAGCTATATACTAAAATAAATGTTTTTACCTGTCAGATTGTCAAAAATAAAAAAGTTTGATAACACATGTTGGGAGCAATCACGCATGCTCTTAACATT
The DNA here is from genome assembly GCF_036850995.1 of Saccopteryx leptura. Classification (NCBI taxonomy): domain Eukaryota; kingdom Metazoa; phylum Chordata; class Mammalia; order Chiroptera; family Emballonuridae; genus Saccopteryx; species Saccopteryx leptura. The sequence goes on from NC_089516.1 coordinate 131,132,394, forward strand.
GCTGGCATGGATATAAATTGGCACTTCCACTATACCTGCCAAATTTAAATGCATATACCCTCATATCTAGAGATTCTATTTCTAGGAATTTATCCAGTATAAATATTCCTGCTGTGTGAAATAGTGCATGTGAAAATTTTTTGTTTGTTTTTGTTTCTCTTTTATCACTGAGGATTAAATAAAGTTCATGTGAAGCACATGGAATAAAATCTGACACTCAATAATAGTAATTTGTTGTGTCAATAGCAAAATATTGGAAACATCCCACTGTTCATTAATAGTACATTCATTAAATAATATAATATAGTGCACATATAAAACCAAACTTGGTGTCATTGGAAAAAAGTGTAAAGATGGGGTTTTGCGGGGCCCTTCAGAAGTCAGGGCCCAGGGCATGTGCCCAGTGCATCCCCATTAAATCTGCCTCAGCCTGCTCCCTTGACCTTACTGTGAAAAGCAAGTTTTTCTTTGTGTATTAGCCCTTTTCCATTTGTTGTTTATTCACTCACCTGTCTTTGTTATCCTCCAGTAAATGGGTATGGCCCAACACTTAAAAAATAATAATATGATATAGCCTTTTGTTGGGATACCAGATATCTGTCAAGAATTAAGAGGACACTCTCTGGGTAGTGTGCATTAGGACTGATCTTCAAATGTAGCATTCAGTGAGAAAAGCAATGTGCAAAACAGAGTGTAAAGTATGCTGCCATTTGTGTGGAAAAGGGAGATAAAAGAATATGTAAAGCTATTTTGTTGGATATGCGTAAAACATCTGGAAGGATAACCAGGGTCACCCCTGGAGAGACAGGAGTTTGAGAGTTTTCTCCAGATACCCTTTGTATCTATTGAATTCTCAATGCTATGAACACCTATTCAAAACCATTTTTTTAATTCAAATTAAACAACATTGCTGAGACTTAATTTCAAAAAGATGCCAGTTTTGAAATACAAGAAGCAATTTAGAAACAATGTATGAAACATCTGCTAATTGTATTTCCAATTTATGATCTTCTAATAACATTGAAAACCTTAAAACTGTGTGTAAAATAGAATTACAATTATTTAAAATAATTTTACATGCAACAAACTCATTGCAATGAGGAAAACAAAAGTTTATTTACGATGACTTACAGACTTAAGAAAATGTTAAAACTTTTTGTTATAAAAAAGTAAACAATGGTTTATAAATTTAGCCAGGAAATTAAAATTAACCATACAGAAGAAGTGCTAAACTCTTGGTTCTAACTTTAAGGAGAAGTTAGTTGTCACAGGTCAGAGTAGAAATTTTACTAGCTTTATATATTGGCTTAGTAGAAATTCTCATTCTTTTAATTTTCAGGCTTTCTTTTTAACAGTTGAATATGTACACATTTTCTCACGAATTGTGAATAGGCTGTTAATCCCCTGGTCACCATAGTGTTTATTTTTAGCAGTTTATTATTTCTTTTCATATTCCTGTGTCCATTTCTCACTTATCTTGGCTAAGATAAAAGTTGCCTCCTAAACTTCAACTAGTGGAAATTAGGGAGGACTTAGCACCAGGTCACCAGTGCAATATTAGAGACTGCCAACAAACCTAATGAAGCTAACACTTGCCTTTGATAGTTTTCTTGAGACTAACATTTTCTATTCTTCTTGCTCCAGTTATACTGCAAAATGTTCAAGTGCAAAAGTTCTGGGGAGAGATTAATACTAAGCCATTAAAACCTTCCTGAAAATGTGTTTATAAAGCTGCTTTCACAAGAGCATGCACAAAGTCAAAGAATGTGAGCTCCTGACCCTTATCATTTTACTGTTGAGCAGTGCAGGCCCAGTGTGAGTAGAGGACTTACAAAGGTATCGGTGGCCAGACTCTGGTCTCACACTTCCCTATACAGTCATCATTTCCTTTGTGTTTCAATTCAAAAGTCCTGCCTCCCTGATGCTGACATCCATGCACAACCGCAACTGTACAAAATTTCCCTGCTTTTCCAGAGAGTTCTCAAAGGATGATCCAAAATTCAAGTCTTTATATGTTTTCAGTATTATAAAGAAAAAAAATCAAGAGACAATTCCACTTACTAAGTTGTGCACACTTTCTTTTTCTGATTATAAAAGAATACTTATAGTTGTCAATAACTATTCATTAGGGCATTAATAACCAAGGTTTATCTTATTCAATCTCTCTGGACGTCAAAATTTTCCTCATTCTTCAAAGCCTAATTCAAATTCCCTCTCCTTGCAAGCTTCTTTTACTAGCCCGATTTACATAGATCTCACTTATTTTATTATACTATTTTTAATACTTACTGTATGGATTGGCTATTTTGACATTTGTTTTGTGTGGATTAATTTTGACTCCCCAGACTTCAGACATAATGCCATATTGTTTTCCTGTGAGTTTTTTCTCTTTTTTTTTTTCATCCTTCATATACCCAAGCTCAGTGTTAGACTCTTAGCAGGTACTGAGCTTGGCAGTTAATCTAGAGATGTCTACTAACTTTTGTCTCCTTCATCAAGGAACACTCCCTTCCCTGTAGTGTAACACACTTATCCAAACACAGGCAACAGACCCCCATTACAGTAACAGTCGATCTATAGTGGCTACTTGCCAGGAGTTGGGGTAAGAGGAAAACAGACAATAAGCAATCCCATATGCCTCTCTCCCATCCTTCCCTTTTTCCCTTCCATCTCCCTCCCATCATCTCCTCTGGTTCTTCAGTGCTCAACTGTGCCAGCAGTGTTTAGATCTAAGGCCTCAACATATCCCCATACCTTCGACCTTACAGGACAGTGCAGCTGGGAACTGGTGCTGCAGGAAATTACCTTGTCCTTTCCTTCTAATCTAACGAAATGCAATCCTGAGTGAAATTTCAAAGAAAACGCAATGTGTATACACCACTTTGTGACCAGTTTGCAAACGACTCTCCCACAAAAAAGAGCCTAAACACAACGAATTCCTCACGCATACTTTCCACCACCAGTCCAGGGAGACCAGTACCACAAAAGTGTAATTATTTTCTGTTTCCTTCACTTTAGATTGACCAGAGGAAGAAAAAGATGATACTCCGAGATAAACAGGGGAGTTTCAACGTCGTTTACCACCATTGATTCAAAAATTTAAACACCACAGAAAACACTTTAAAAGCATATTGTCATTTGCTCCTCCTTTTTTTGAGGCTGCAAGAAAAATAAAATGAATTAAGCGAAACTTAGGTATTCTTGTACTAAAGTGGTTCAACGTTTGAAACAGAGATGATTCAAAGCACAGACTTCCCCATAAACTAGTGACCTATGTATGTGGCTTCAGAGCAGCTGCTACTTACTACTTACTTGTCCCTGCTTCTCATGTTTACTCTGATCAGTGTTTCTAGCTCCACTTCCAGGCCTACTCCCTTTTATCTGGGCACAGGGGCTATCTTCTTCTTCCACACTTGGTGCAGTCCTTGCCAATGGCCAACTAAACATGAAATAGTTAGCAGTAAGATCTTTTGCTTTACTCTCAATCGTATTAAAACCTTTTTCCTTCCCATTTCACAGAGTTCTCTGCCTATTGGAATTTCAGTATCATCTATTGGGATTTTTAATGGCTGGTATATTCTTAAAGTCAAATCTTTCACAAATGATGTTATAATATTCATTTACATTTTTAATTTTTAAATGGCTTAATGCTCAATATCAGGCAGTTTTGTTTTTATATATTTTCTAGGCTTTTTGTATAATTTAGTATCTTACTAATGGGATTGAGTGCTATAAATGATATATAGTGATAGTCTATTACATATTCAAGATGTAAAGTTGAGTAGTGTATGCTTTATTCATTTAAAAATAAGGATACCCTCCAGAAATATCTTTTTTAAAACATTTCTTTTAAACTACTTATTTTCAACATTTGTTTTATAATATCTCAATGTCTTCAGTTATTTCAAGATGTATGTGCAATTCTCAAAGCAAAATCCATATTAATTATTTATATGAAATATATATATACTTTCAAAAGTTTTAGAATCAAGTTCATTAAAAAATATTTACTGAGCACTTATATACTAGGCACTGTGCTAAAGAATGTGGAGAAACTGCCTGACCTGTGGTGACGCAGTGGATCAAGCATTGACCTGGAATGCTGAGGTCACCAGTTCAAAAGCCTGGGCTTGCCTGGTCAAGGCACATATGGGAGTTGATGCTTCCTGCTCCTCCCCCCTTCTCTCTCTCTCTCTCTCTCTCTCTGTCTCTCTTCTCTAAAATAAATAAATAAATAAATTAATTAATTAATTAATAAAATAATTTGGCCTGACCTGTGGTGGCGCAGTGCATAAAGTGTACCCTGGAATGCTGAGGCCACTGGTCTAAAACCTTCTCTCTCTCTCTCTCTCTCCTCTCTCTCTAAAAATGAATAAATAAAATCTAAGAAAGAAAGAAGGTGATGGTCTGCCTTAAACAGGAGTTTGCACTAGATGTGGAGAGAGGGGTGAATTCCAGGAAAAATCTGTGTAGAGACATCAAAGGGAGTATTAAAATGAGCTTTCACACTGGATATGGTTAAAAAAATGGTATCTATGGGGGAGTGGCTGAAAAGGAGAGCTGGAGGCAGATGGAGACAAATCTTGTAAACCAAGTTTGAGGGTTTAGACTTGATTATAGATGCAAGTGTTTCACAATATGTGGTGCTGGAACAGCAGCAGCAGTTTCACCTGACAACTTGTTAGAAATGCAAGTTCTTGCGTCACGAACTAGCCCTACTGAATCAGAAATTCTGGGGTTGAGGCCCTCCAGACGATTCTGATGCATACTACACGTTGAGAATCACAGCTGCAGGCAATGGGAACCTCCAGAAGATCTTAAGCAGTGCACTGAGTAGATAAAATTTGAAGGAGGAAACCAGTTGCTATTGACCAGTTAAGCACAGCACTTAACTCCAGAGTAGTGATAGTGAGAAAAGAAAAAAAAAAGTTGTTGATTGTGGCATGGAATAATGATGAGGACCTAGACTACAGCAGTAAAAATGGGAAGGAAACACATTTTAGAGATGTTTGGCAAGTGACAAGGATAGATCCACACAAAGGTGTAACTAAAATGGTTTTTATATAAAAGCATGTTGCACTCTTGTTGAATGTATTGACTACTAGATGTTTTAAGAAAGAAATGATCCACATAGACCATAGAATAAGGGAAAGTCAAGAGCAATTTCTATGTGTTCCATAATCTCAAGAACAAAGGGTATCTTGGCTGGTATGTAAATCTAATAGTCTGCTTGTCAGTTCTATTTCTCATTGTTAATTTAGTAAACTGGCATTCACATATTAACAGAAATATTTTGTGAGTTTGGTTAGTGTGAATCAGTCCCTGAGACTAATAGATAATTTCTGCATGTGCTGGAAAAATTGAAGTTCAAACCCTGAAAAGCTAAAAAAAAATTAAAAATAAAGATACATAGATTCTGTTGATCTAACCAAGGTATTACCAAGGTAAAGCCCTGCTAAAGCCACCTTCATTTATAGTAACTTTACCAGTGATCACATAGCCCACTTATTTCAAGAAAAAGTTTTAATGAGTGAAAGAATCAGACTTTGTACTGTGCCGTGAAAGTCAAGAAAATCAAGCGGAATTGTCATTTTTAATTTTGGAGGCAGGATTTAGCTGAGGAAATTTTCAATTTCCTGATGGAAAAGAGAGGTACAGGTCAACCTATTTGGCTAATTTACCTAATGACAGTTTTTCAGAGTGAAATTTCCATTTCTATTAGGACTCTGGATACCTCTTCATACTTACGGCATGTTCTTTTAGTTGATACCAATATCTTGGCTTATTTGACTATCTTCTTTTGGCCAAAAATAATTCCCAATCAAAAACTGCACTATTTTATGGAAGTGGAGAACTATAAAAGACCCTGGAGTTTAAAACAAAACTTTAATATTACAGATGAAATGGAGGGCCTCAAAAAATAAATCACTTGCCTGACCTTTGGTGACACAATGGATAGAGCATCAACCTGGAATGCTGAAGTTGCTGGTTCAAAACCCTGGGCTTGCCTGGGCAAGGCACACACAGGAAGCAACTATGAGTTGATGCTTCCTGCTGCTCTTCCCCATCCCCACCTTTCTCTCTGTCTTGCCTCTTTCAAAAAATGAATAAATAAAGTCTTTAAAAAAGAAAAATCAATTATCTGTTTATTGTAGGGCAACGTTCTCCACAATGCTACAAGGTGGCAAAACAAGACTAAGAGCAATACTGATAACCTGTCTCTTTAAATTTTAGACAATATTTTAAATTCCTCTATTTTCTATCTTAAACCTTTCAAAAATAGAAAAATAGCAAATCACTTACTTTGTTGGGCTGTTAGAGAATGAGGAAGCTTTTCTCGTACTTTCCTGTTTTATGTTTTCAGGAATTGGAGTTAAATGTAAAAGTTCCTTAAGAAAAAAGGAGCCTGACCTGTGGTGGCACAGTGGATAGAACTGTCGACCTGGAACAGTGAAGTCCCTGGTTTGAAACCAGGACTTGCCAGGCTCAAGACACATGCGAGAAACAACTACTATGAGTTGATGCTTCCTGTTCCTCCTCTTCCTTCTTTTTTCCTTCCTTCTTTTTTTATTTCTCTCTCTCTTCCCACCCCCTTCTTAAAATCAATAAATATCCCTGGTCAGATAGCTTGGTTGGTTAGCGTTGTTCCGAAGCACAGAGGTTGCTGGTTCCACCCCTGGTCAGGGCACATACAGGAACAGATCTATGTTCCTGTCTCTCTCTTCCATCCTCTCTCACTAAAATCAATAAATAAAAATTATAAAAAAATAAATTTAAAAAATAATAAATAAAATTTATAAATTAAAATATTTGGAGAGAAAATGTGCATGAACAGTTTAAAGGGAGAAACATGCATTTTTATAAGCTATTTGTTTTATTTTCTGTCATTGCCTATAAAGGGGTAACTTTATACTGAATATCATGCATTATATTTAATTATATATCACATGTAAAGGGAATGTGTCATAACTACCCTTCACAGATTTGAAAAATTCCATATTTTCAAATACCTGGTATTTGAGTAAACCTCTTATTTTGAGAGTTCTAGAAATGTTTCAGAAACTAATTTTAACTCGCATTGTTTGAGTATGTAGAGCTGAACAACTTGAAAGGCACATTTGACCCCATTTTTCAAATTTATCAGTTATATCACCAAATATAACATAAGGTAAAAGTTGATGTCTACTCCTTATACAATATCCTGTATAGAGCATCTTTTTTTTGTTATTCTCCACAGAAATATTTAGTAAAAGGTGAAATATTTGCACGACCTGAAGAGAAATTAGAATATCCTGTATATAGCATCTTACAGTCAGAGAGATTTCCCAGAACTTCCAAGAAATGTCGACAAGATTTTCATCATCAAGAATATATTAAACCCCATGTGTGCCCCGCCAGAAAAAGTAGACTTTTTGCTGTCTGGAATTCACAGTAAGAATAATGCATTCCTAAAGAACAGGACTGCTTTTCCAAAAGATCCAAAGGACCTTTTTTTTTTTTTAGTTTTTTTTTAGTTTTTTTTTAGTTTTGCGTCGATCTCATTTCCTCTCAAAGGTCAAAAATCTAGGACTGTTTTCACCTAATATTTGCTCTCTTGCTTCCCAACATGAGAGGTGTCTTTGAGTCTGCTGGTGTACAAATGCTACTACAGTCCTCAGAGGACAGATGTCAGTTACTTTACCTAGAATGGGAAATGGCAGAACATTGATTAAGGGCGAGGGGACAGAGGAGGGAGTATCAAACTGTCTGTCCTAGGATTTCTGCTCCACCTGATTGGTCCAGGCCCAGCCTTTCCATCCCCTATCCCCACACAGGCCGGCTCCTAGCGAAACCGGTCATGTGAGCCTGTTTACAGCTGAGCAGCTGGTGCAACCAAGAGGATCCGTGCGGAAGTCCTGGAAAGGGAAAGCCTACAGGCCACGTACTCCCTACACCTCCTGCCATTATTCCAAGAAGGCGTTCGCTCTCCCTGCCTGCCTTCCACCCCACTTTCATGTCTTTCTAGCCACCCCGGGATGCCTGGCTCCAGCCCTGCCGATTTCTTTCAAGTTGCTCAATGCGGGGACCAGCAGGGCTGGAGGAAGGAGGAAAAGGCAAGCACAGTGTCACCCCGAACAGGGACTCAACCTCTGTCCCCCAGCCCTCCTCAAAACAATCGCCAAAGAGTTGTCCCCGGAGTCACATCCCCGTGGTAACCGAATTCTGTCGTATAGGCACAGTGAAGATCTGTCTCCAACCGGGCAGAGAGAGACACACACACAGGCTGATCATATCTACGTACCAGGCTGGGATCCGCGTACGGCGGAGCAACTGACAGAGATGGAGCAGAAAAGACTGATTCTTTCCAACTCCCACCCACATTCTAGCGGCACGAAGCCCTGCTGTCAATCAACAAGCCAAGCTCAGGGTTTGGGGACTGCTCTTTCTTTCTACAGGCTTTCTCAGCAACGTAAATGTCCACGTTTTCCCTAAGTCGGAGGAAGAGGGTGACGGGATGGTGGGGGACTCTCACCTCAGTAACACCAGCTCCTCGGAAAGCAGCTGTTAACTGCTCCTCCGGTCCTTTGTCAGCGTCTCTAGGCTGCACAGCCTGCTGGGATACCGGCGGACTCAAGTGCCACCTCTCCGCCCTCTAGCATGAGAGCTGCTGTTGGGGTGGAAGTAGGGGGAAGGGAGAAGAGGTGGAGCCGGGGACGGGGCCGGATCAGAGGGCGGGATTTTCTTACTGCCACCTGGCCTTTCCGGTTTCTTCCTTTTTGATACAACAAACTTCTTCCCTGTGTTTGATCTGCCACTCCCCTCTCTTTTTTCTCTTCTCCCAATACTCTTTCGGGAGACTGGAAACTTTTACAGAGGTGCCACCTGCTTTTGCACTGTTATGCAGCCATCCTCCACTCCTCCCGTTTCTTACTTCCCTACACACAAATCCAGCGAGTACCCAAGGCTAGTTGATTTTATAGTACTTCTGAGGCATGTCTTATTGACAACTCTTCTCCACTCCATCCTCAGTGCTACAAGCTCTTATTAAGCCCAATGACCCTTTGCTCACTTAGCCTCTTGTTTGGACTCTCTCTTTTCACTCTTGCCTTTGTCTACCATCTCCCAGACAGCAACCAGAGGGATTTCTCTAAGATGTATAGGAGTATTATTATTCTGCTTAAAACCTTTTTAATGTCTCAGAAGTACCTACACCCCTTAGCATGGTATATAGGGCCCTCTGTAATCCTTTTCTGGTGCACCCAATACTTTAAACTAATAAACTGGATGTCCATCAAAGACAACAGGACCTGAGATAACTCAACTAGAACTGGCTACCTCAAATCTTCCCAGTCTGTAATCTTCATAGACCCCTTGGAAGTATGATCAATGACAGGATTTTCAAAAATTAAATTTTCATGATTTCAGAAAGGAAGATTAACTTGCAACTGCTACAGGTTCCCCTCCCAACAAGTATAAGGCCCAAAAATTCTCCTCAGTTGTCCAAATGAGCAATGAGCTGCGAGCAGATCTTCCCTGTGTTCAAGCTACTGATGTCTTTGCTCACAGATTCCCTTCATTTATAATGTCCTTCTCTGTCTTTGGAATACTACCTATTTTTTCAAGGCCCAGGGGAAATGCCATGTCCTCAAATAAACCTTCCACAATCTTCCTGAGAACTATTTTTGTAATTGTTGAATTTAAATATGGTTGGTATACAATATTATATTAGTTATGTTAGTTTCATGTGTACAATGTTGTGATTCACCATTTTTATATCATGCAATGTGATCACCCCACTAATTCTAGTAATCATCTTTCACCAGGCAAACATATAACAGTATTATTAACTATATTCCCCTTATCTCTCTCTCTCTCTTTTTTTTTTTTTACCAGTACTCCATCTCCTACTCGCTGGCAACCATTCTTTTGGTCTCTTTCTATGAGTATGTTTTTGTTTTGTTTGTTCATTTGTTTTGTTTTTAAGTTCCACATATAAGTGAAACCATACAGTATTTGTCTTTACCTGTTTGACCTATTTCACTTAGCATAATACCTTCTAGGTTCATCTATGTTGTTGCAAATAGCAAAAGTTCATTCTTTTTATGGCTGCATAATTCTATTCTTTATCTATTCATTTATCAATAGACACCTGTGTTGCTTCCATATCTTGGCTATTGTAAGTAATACTGCAGTATACATAGGGATGCATATATCTTTTTGATATAGTGTTTTTGTTTTCTTCAGATAAATACCCAGAAGTGGAACTGCTGGCTTTTATGGTAGATCTATTTTTAGTTTTTTGAGGAATCTCCATACTGTTTTCCATACCAGCTACACCAATATGCAGTCCCACCAACACTGCACATGGGTTCCCTTTTCTCCTTATCCTTTTTTTTTTTTTAGATTTTTCAAAAACTGTGTTTTATTATACAATTATTCAACATAAATTTGGAGGATTATCCAATATAGAGTTAACATAACCATCTGGACTAAACCACCCTATTAATTCCTCCCTCTCTCTCTTTCTCTCTCCTGGAGTAGGTATAAAGGACACACATTGTACCTAAACTCCCAGGTGGGTGCTGCCATGCCCATGCTCTCCTTGGAGGCGTGGTGGGCTCTCACTCCCTGGTGCTGCTGAGGCTGTTGTGGTGGAATGGATTCATATTAAGGGATCTCATTGGAGCGAGGCTCAGAGCCTCTAGCGGTATCTGGATCTGTAGGCAGAAGGCAGAGTCTGCCCTGCAATGGGGCCGGTGCCAGCGAGCATGACAGCCCTGGCCCTTATATTCTTTTTTTTTTAATTAAATTTAATGCAGTGACATTGATAAATCAGGGTACATATGTTGAGAGAAAACATCTCCAGATTATTTTGACCTTTGATTGTGCTGTGTACCCCTCACCCAGAGTCAAATTGTCTTCTGTCACCTTCTATCTGGTTTTCTCTGTGCCCCTCCCCTCCCTCACCCCCTCTCTCCTTCCTCGCCCCATCCGCCCTCCCCCCACCCCCCCACCCCCATTACCATCACATTCTTGTTCCTGTCTCTGAGTCTCATTTTTATGTCCTATCTATCTATGGATTCATATAGTTCTTAGTTTTTTCTGATTTACTTATTTCATTCCGTATAATGTTATCAAGGTCCATCCATGTTATTGTAAATGATCCGATGTCATCATTTCTTATGGCCGAGTAGTATTCCATAGTATATATGTACCAAAGCTTTTTAATCCACTCGTCCTCTGACGGGCACTTGGGCTGTTTCCAGATCTTTGCTATTGTGAACAATGCTGCCACAAACATGGGGGTGCATTTCTCCTTTTGGAGCCGTTTTATGATGTTCTTGGGGTATATTCCTAAAAGTGAGATAGCTGGGTCAAAAGGCAGTTCGATTTTCAGTTTTTTGAGGACTCTCCATACTGTTTCCCACAGTGGCTGCACCAGTCTGCATTCCCACCAGCAGTGCAGGAGGGTTCCCTTTTCGACAAATCCTCGCCAGCACTTATTCTGTGTTGTTTTGTTGATGAGCACCATTCTGGCTGGTGTGAGGTGATATCTCATTGTGGTTTTAATTTGCATTTCTCTAATGATTAGTGATGTTGAGCATTTTTTCATATGCCTATTGGCCATCTGTATGTCCTCTTTGGAAAAGTGTCTATTCATTTCTTTTTCCCATTTTTTGATTGGATTGTTTGTCTTCCTGGTGTTGAGATTTACAAGTTCTTTATAAATTTTGGTTATTAACCCCTTATCAGACGTATTGTCAAATATGTTCTCCCATTGTGTAGTTTGTCTTTTTGTTCTGTTCTTATTGTCTTTAGCTGTGCAAAAGCTTTTCAGTTTGATATAGTCCCATTTATTTATCTTGTCTTTTATTTCACTTCCCTGTGGAGATAAATCAGCAAATATATTGCTCCGAGAGATGTTGGAGAGCTTCCTACCTATGTTTTCTTCTAAGATGCTTATGGTTTCACGGCCTACATTTAAGTCTTTTATCCATTTTGAGTTTCTTTTTGTGAGTGGTGTAAGCTGGTGATCTAGTTTCATTTTTTTGCAGGTAGCTCTCCAATTTTCCCAACATTATTTGTTAAAGAGGCTGTCTTTACTCCATTGTATTTCCTTCCCTCCTTTGTCAAATATCAGTTGTCCATAGAGCTGTGGGTTTATTTCTGGGTTCTCTGTTCTGTTCCATTGATCTATATGCCTGTTCTTATGCCAGTACCAGGCTGTTTTGAGTACAATGGCCTTGTAGTATAACTTGATATCAGGAAGTGTAATACCTCCCACTTTATTCTTCTTTTTTAAGATTGCTGAGGCTATTTGTGTTCTTTTTTGGTTCCATAATTTTTTGGAATATGTGATCTATATCTTTGAAATATGTCATTGGTATTTTAATTGGTATGGTGTTGAATTTATAGATTGCTTTGGGTAATATAGACATTTTAATGATGTTTATTCTTCCTAATCCTGAGCACGGTATATGCTTCCACTTGTTTGTATCTTCCTTGATTTCTTTTATCAATGCTTTGTAATTTTCCGAGTACAAGTCTTTAGTTTCCTTGGTTAAGTTTACTCCTAGGTACTTTATTTTTTTGGTTGTAATAGTGAAGTGGCTTGATTCCTTAATTTCTCTTTCTGACTGTTCATTGTTGGCATATAAAAATGCTTCTGATTTCTGAGTATTGATTTTATATCTTGCCACTTTGCTGAATTTATTTATCAGGTCCAGTAGTTTTTTGACTGAGACTTTAGGGTTTTCTATATACAATATCATATAATCTGCAAATAATGATAGTTTTACTTCTTCTTTTCCAAATTGAATGCCATTTATTTCTTCTTTTTGTCTGATTGCTGTGGCTAGGACGTCCAGGACTATGTTAAATAAGAGTGGTGAAATGGGGCACCCCTGCCTTGTTCCTGATCTTAAGGGGATTGCTTTTAATTTTTGCCCATTGAGTATGATGTTGGCTGTGGGTTTCTCATAGATGGCTTTTATCATGTTGAGGCATGTTCCCTGTATTCTCACTTTGCTGAGAGTTTTTTTGTTTGTTTGTTTGTTTTTTTGTTGTGTTTTTTTTTTTTTTTTTTGTATTTTTTCTGAAGCTGGAAACGGGGAGAGACAGTCAGACAGACTCCCGCATGTGCCCGACTGGGATCCACCCGGCATGCCCACCAGGGCGCGATGCTCTGCCCCTCCGGGGCATCACTCTGTTGCGACCAGAGTCACTCTAGCGCCTGGGGCAGAGGCCAAGGAGCCATCCCCAGCGCCCGGGCCATCTTTGCTCCAATGGAGCCTCGGCTGCAGGAGGGGAAGAGAGAGACAGAGAGGAAGGAGAGGGGGAGGGGTGGAGAAGCAGACGGGCGCTTCTCCTATGTGCCCTGGCTAGGAATCGAACCCGGGACTTCTGCATGCCAGGCCGACGCTCTACCACTGAGCCAACCAGCCAGGGCTTTGCTGAGAGTTTCGATCATGAATGGGTGCTGGATTTTATCAAATTCTTTTTCTGGATCTATTGAAATAATCAGATGGTTTTTCTCCTTCTTTTTGTTTATGTGATGAATCACATTGATTGATTTATGAATATTGTACCAGCCTTGCCTCCCCAGAATAAATCCCACTTGATCATGGTGTATGATTTTTTCCATATATTTTTGGATCCGGTTTGCTAATATTTTGTTGAGGATTTTAGCATCTATATTCATCAGAGACATTGGCCTATAATTTTCTTTCTTTGTGTTGTCTTTGCCTGATTTTGGAATCAGAATTATGCTCGCCTCATAAAAGGAGTTTCCTTCCTCTTGAATTTTTTGAAATAGTTTGAGAAGGATAGGAGTTAGTTCTTTGAATATTTGGTAGAATTCAGTTGTGAAGCCATCAGGCCCCGGACTTTTTTTGGTGAGAGTTTTTTGATAACCGTTTCGATCTCATTTGGTGTAATTGGTCTGTTTAGGTTTTCTGATTCTTCCAGATTGATTTTTGGAAGATTGTATATTTCAAGGACTTTGTCCATTTCATCTAGGTTGTCTAGTTTTTTGGCATACAGTTCTTCATAGTATTTTCTTACAATATTTTGTATTTCTGTTGTGTCAGTTGTTATTTCTCCACTCTCATTTCTAATTTTATTTATTTGAGTCCTCTCTCTCTTTTTCTTGGTGATTCTAGTTAAAGGTTCATCAATTTTGTTTACCTTTTCAAAGAACCAGCTCCTAGTTTCATTGATCCTCTGTATTGTTTCTTTAGCCTCTATGTCATTTATTTCTGCTCTGATCTTTATTATTTCCTTCCTTCTACTTCATTTGGGCTTTACTTGCTGTTCTTTTTCGAGTTCTTTTAGAAGCAAGGTAAGGTTGTTTATTTGAGCTTTCTCTAGCTTCTTAAAGTGTGCCTGTAGTGCTATGAACTTCCCTCTCAGTACTCCTTTTGCTGTGTCCCATAAATTTTGAGTTGTTGTATGCTCATTGTCATTCGTTTCTAGGAATTTTTTTATTTCTTCTTTGATCTCATTCTTAATCCGTTCGTTATTTAACAACCTGCTATTTAGTTTCCATGTGTTTGAGAATTTTTGAGCTTTTCTGTTGTGGTTCATTTCTAGTTTCATGCCGTTGTGATCAGAGAAAGTGCTTGATATGATTTCAATCTTCTTAAATTTGTTGAGACCACTTTTGTGCCCTAACATGTGGTCTATCCTAGAGAATGTACCATGAGCACTTGAAAAGAATGTATATTCTGCTGCTTTAGGGTGAAAGGTTCTGAAGATCTCTATTAAATTGAGTTGATCTAGTGTGTCCTTTAAGTCTGCTGTTTCTTTGTTAATTTTCTTTCTTGAGGATCTATCTAGTGATGTTAGTGGGTTATTGAAATCCCCTACTATTATAGTATTGCTGTTGATCTTGCCCTTTAAGTCTATCAAAGTCTGCTTTATATATTTAGGTGCTCCTATATTAAGTGCATAGATATTTATAATAGTTATATCTTCTTGCTGGATTACTCCCTTTATCATTATGTAGTGGCCTTCTTTATCTCTTACTATATCCTTTGTTTTAATTTTTTTAATTTTAATTTATTTTATTTAATTTATTCATTTTAGAGAGGAGAGAGAAGGGGAGAGAGAGAGAGAGGAGAGAGAGACAGGGGGGAGGAGCTGGAAGCATCAACTCCCATATGTGCCTTGACCAGGCAAGCCCAGGGTTTCGAACCGGCGACCTCAGCATTTCCAGGTCGACGCTTTATCCACTGCACCACCACAAGTCAGGCTATATCCTTTGTTTTAAAGTCCAATTTGTCTGATATAAGTATTGCTACCCCAGCTTTTTTTTTTTTTTTTCATTTCCATTTGCATGAAATGTTTTTTTTCCATCCTTTTACCTTCAATCTATGTGTATCTTTTGTTTTAAGGTGTGTCTCTTGTAGACAGCATATGTATGGGTCCTGTTTTCTTATCCATGCAGCTACCCTATGTCTTTTGATTGGAACATTTAATCCATTTACATTTAAGGTTATTATTGACATGTAGTTGTTTATTGCCATTTTATTCTGTAAAGCTGTATTTCTTTTTTGCTATATTTTTTCCCACTTTGATCTGTTTACAACAGGCCCCTTAACATTTCCTGCAGCATTGGTCTGGTTGTAATGATTTCCTTGAGTTGTTTTTTGTCTGGGAAGCTTTTTATTTCTCCTTCAATTTTAAATGATAGCCTTGCTGGATAAAGTAGTCTTGGTTGTAGGTTCTTGTTCTGCATTACTTTGAGTATTTCTTGTCATTCCCTTCTGGCCTCAAGTGTTTCTGTTGAGAAGTCAGATGTCATCCTTATGGGGGCTCCTTTGTAGATGATAGCTTTTTTTTCTCTCTCAGCTTTTAATATTTTCTCTTTATCACTTAGCTTTGGTATTTTAATTATGATGGGTCTTGGTGTAGGTTTCTTTGGGTTTCTCTTTAATGGAGTCCTCTGTGCTTCTTGAACTTGTGAGAGTTTCTCCTGCATTAATTTAGGGAAGTTTTCAGCTATGATATGATTAACCAAAGTCTCTATCCCTTGTTCTTTTTCTTCTTCTTCAGGAACCCCTATGATGCAGATGTTATTTCTCTTCATGTTGTCACAGAGCTCTCTAAGAGTTTTCTCAGACTTTTTGAGTCTCTTTTCTTTTTTCTTCCCTGCTTTCATACCTTCATTCCAGTTGTCCTCCAACTCGCTGATTCGATCCTCAGCTCTATCTATCCTGTTTTTAATTCCTTCCATTGTGGTCTTTATTTCTGATATTGTATTTGTCATCTCTGACTGATTATTTTTTATATTTGCTATTTCTTTATTTAGGTGTTCATAATGACTATCCATTGTTGTACTAAGATCCCTAAGCATCCTTATAATCATTATTTTGAACTCTGCATCTGGAAGTTTGATTATGTCCATATAACTCAGTTCATCTCCTAAAGGTTTCATTTGGATTGCACTTTTTTTGTCTTCTCATTGTCTGTGTTTTCTTTGTAGAGTTGGTTGAATCTAGGCTTGGTGTTGTCTGCCTCTAGTTTTCAGTTGTGTTATTTCTAGTTCTTCTTGGGTTGGTATCAGCTATTATTTGTAATCCACTTTTGGATTTGGGCAGCTTTGAAGTCTTGATTTGTTTGTTTTCTTAACAGGTGATAGTCTTGTTTACTGATCTCAGCAGGGGGCTTCCTTGAAACTTTATCCAGGAATGCGGTGGGTGTAACCTGAGACTCTGAAGGCCTCTTCCACCAACTAATCTCTCTGGGAGCAGGGTGTTTTCTCAGCTTCAGTAGGGGTTTCTCAGCTCCATGGAGACCTGAGTTACTGCCCCTTCTCCCTACTTCTTGTTTTCAGGTGTGTCTTGTTGCACTGATTGGAGCTGGAGAGATATCTGGAGATCTCTGATCCGGAAGCAATTCAGTACTGTTTTGTAGGTAAGGATCAGTCCCTTCCCCAGCTATGGCTGCCTCCAGCATGGATTAGTTAGCTTTTTTTAGATCGTCTCCTGCATTTCTTAGCCCCTCACAGTCTGTTCCTCTCTCTTTCCTTTCCACTTGGGAGATAAGCTGGTCTTTTCAACATACCTTGCTCTCTGGTCGCCAGGCAAGTGGCTGTGAGCAGTATTTTCTGCTCTTTTCCCTGGAGTGAGATCCCATCTGGGCTCTCAGCCTCACCCCCTCCATGCCTGTAAGCAGGGGAGATTCAGGCGCTCCCTACCAGGTGTTGTGGTTTCTTCTCTGCTCCTTGGTTTTTGATAGCTGTTCTTGTAGTCCAGAGTTGGTTTTTCATGCTTATTTTTCCTAAATTGATTTGTATTCCAGTTTGGTGGTGTGAGCTGGGTGTCTGTGCATCTGCCTGCTCCGATGCCATCTTCAGGTCCCTCTCCCTATCCTTACCAACATATTATATGTTGACTTTTTGATAATAGCCATTCTCACAGGTTTGAGGTGGTAAAATCTCATTCTGCTTTTGATTTGCATTTCTGTGATGATTAGTGATGTTGAGCATCTTTTCAAATCTGTTGGCCACTTGTGTGTCTTCTTTGCAGAAATGTCTCTTCGTGTCCTCTGCCATTTCTGAATAGGATTGTTTATTTTTGTTGCTGTTATTCAGTTATATGAGTTCTTTATATATTTTGGAAATCAATTCCTTATTAGATATATCATTTCATAATATACTCTCCCATTCAGTAGGCTGTGGTTTTGGGGAATAGATACATGCAAAAAAAGTGACACTGGATCGTTCTTCTTACACCATATACAAAAATAAACTCAAAATAGATTAAAACTTAAATATAAGACCTGAAACCATAAAACCCCTAGACAAAAACATGGGTAGTAAACTTTTGAAATCAGTCTGATTTTTATCATATATTTTAAATTATTTATTTATTTATTTATTTATTTATTTATTATAGTGAGAGAGACAGAGAGAGAGGGACAGATAGGGACAAACAGATAGGAAGGGAGAGAGATGAGATCAATTTTTCATTGTGGTACCTTAGTTGTTCATTGACTGCTTTCTCATATGTGCTTTGTCTGGTAGTCTCCAGCCAAGCCAGTGACCCCATGCTCAAGCTGGTGAGCCCACGCCCAAGCCAGATGAGCTCACACTCAAACCAGCAACCTGAGGGTTTCAAACATAAGTCCTCCGCATTCCAGATTGATGCTCTAACCACTGTACCACCAACTAATCAGGCAAAAAAAAATGGTTTTTTTTTACAGAGAGAGAGAGTCAGAGAGAGAGAGAGAGATAGGGACAGACAGACAGGAATGGAGAGAGACGAGAAGCATCAACCATCAGTTTTTTTGTTGCAACACCTTAGTTGTTCATTCATTGCTTTCTCATATGTGCCTTGACCATGGGCCTTCAGCAGATGGAGTGACCCCTTGCTCGAGCCAGCAACCTTGGGTCCAAGCTGGTGAGCTTTGCTCAAACCAGATGAGATCACGCTCAAGCTGGTGACCTTGGGGTCTCAAACCTGAGTCCTCCACATCCCAGTCTGATACTCTATCCACTGCACCACCACCTGGTCAGGCAGGCAAAATTTTATTTATTTTTAATGATTTTTGTAGAAAGAGAAAAACATCAATTTGTTGTTCCATTCATTTATGCATTCATTGCTTGATTCTTTTTATTTAATAAATAAATTTTTATTAATTTTAATGGGGTGACATCAATAAATCAGGGTACATATATTCAAAGAAAACATGTCCAGGTTATCTTGTCATTCAATTCTGTTGCATACCCATCACCCAAAGTCAGATTGTCCTCCATCACCTTCTATCTAATTTTCTTTGTGCCCCTGCCCCTCCCCCTCCCCTCTCCCTCTTTCCCTACCCCCGCCCCCTGTAACCATCACACTCTTGTCCATGTCTCTTAGTCTCGTTTTTATGTCCCACCAATATGTGGAATCCTGCAGTTCTTGTTTTTTTTCTGATTTACTTACTTCACTCCGTAAAATGTTATCAAGCTCCCTCCATTTTGTTGTAAGTGATCCGATATCATCATTTCTTATGGCTGAATAGTATACCATGGTGTATATGTGCCACATCTTCTTTTTCCAGTCTTCTGGTTTTTTTTTTTTTTTACAGTGATTAAAGCCTTTAAGCAAACTCTTGGCCAATACAGCAAGAATCCATAAAAGAGTAGTGTCCTTATCATGTTCACCAAGTCCAAGTTGGCCCCAACACCATGCCAAATCATTGCTTGATTCTTGTATGTGCCCTGATCAGGGGTTGAACCCACAACCTTGGCATATCGGAACACTTTTATAGTAATGTCTTTTTTGATATGTCTCCTTGACTGAGAGAAGCAAAAGCAAAAATAAACAAATGGGACTTCCATGAGAAATGTTAACTCGTATTCCATCATCACAGAATATTGTTCATTCTGCTTTGCAGTTTTCCCTGACTTATGCAATTATGAGTCATATAAATGTCTTCCTATCTTTCCTAAATAGACTATGAATTTCTCGGATGCCAGCACTAATGCCTGATCCAGAAAAAACATTAGTGCAATTGGGTGAAATGAAGTCCTTCAATTACACAGCATCTGAGGTCCTAAGTAGGCTCAGAAAGGATCCTAAGCCATGATTCATATAACAACCACCCTTCCTTCACTAGGTCATCTCCATCTTGACCCAGTCATGTGTCATTTTGCAAGCATAAACTGGTTAGGCAGCAAGAATTGCAAAGGGACCAAAGCTTGTACTTCCCTTGCAGGTCAGACTGGTTTGTGGTACAGTATGTGGTCGTGGAAAATGTAAAACTGGTACATTTCACATGAAAATTCAGTGTAGAAAAATTTACTGGTGCCATAGAAAATAACTGAGTTTCCAAATGCAGACATATATTTTACCTTTGGGAAGTTTTGGGACTCCTATTTTCCCAGGCTACCCTTGGACTCCATACCCCTTCAGACCTTGTATTCTGCATTGTAAAGCATTCTTTTACAAAATAGGCATCTTGTATTGTGTTGTTCTTTCATCATTTAATATGTATTTGTTTTCTCTCCAATTATATTACAAACCATACCATGGCAGGGTTTCCTCATTCCTAAAATGGGGACAAGAATCCTTGATCTATACTTTTAACAGTTTACCAGGCTGTTAAAATATTCTATTGTGGTAATATTTATAGTATATGTGATAATATCAATATAGGGTGCTCTTCAAATATAAAGTCTGTTTTATTATTACAATTTTAAAAACCTTTATAGTCTATTACTTAGGTATGTGTGTTTGAGATTCCACATTTGTAATCAAAGCCTTTATTGTGAATTCCAGCATAATGTTTTCAATCACAATGTTCCAAATTTGCCACAGAATAAGAATCACCGGGAGCTGTTGTTAAAAAAACACATTTCCATAATTTACCCCAGATCTACTGAATAGAAATTTCCAGGTAAGATTTTGTTCCAACAATTCTAAAATATGGATTTGTCTATACCACCAATTCTCTGACACCAGCTGGGTATCCTACAATTGAACTAGATTTAAATTTTTTTATTTATTTTATTTTTCAAAGAGAGTTTATATTCTATATTATCTTGTATTAGTTTTAGGTCTGCAGCAAAATATCCTCCCCCCTGATATTTTTTGTACTTACATACACCATACATAGTTATTATAATATTATTGACTATACTTTCTATACTGTACTTTATAGTACAGTATGTTCCTGTGACTAATTTGTAAGTACTAACTTGTATTTATCAATCCCTTCAGATTTTTCATCCAGCCCCCAAGCCCCTCCCTACTGGTAATCATCAGTCTACTCTGTATCTATTAATCTGCTTGTATTTTGTTCATTTATTTATTTATTGTATTCTTTAAATTCCACACATAAGTGAAATTGTGTGGTATTTGTCTTTCTTTAACTGACTTATTTCACTTAACACAATACCCTGTAGGTCCATCCATGGCTCTCACTAGTAAGATTTCCTTCTTTTTATGGCAAAGTAGTATTCCATTGTGTATATGTACTACAAATTCTTTATTCACTCATCTACTGATGGGAAGTTAAGCTGTTTCCATATCTTGACTATTGTAAATAACATTGCAAAGAACACAGGTATTCATAGTCTTTCAAATTAGTGTTTTGGGTTTCTTCAGATACATACTCATAAGTGGAATCATAGGGTCCAATTCAACTGAATTTTTACAATATCCACTGAGAAATAATGTAATATGCCATAGGTAAAAGGGTCAGTTCCACAAGACTACCCTCTACTTCAGTTGCCAATCACAAGTCCAGCTTGTTACCTGTGTTGTACTTCTGATCTATTGGCTATAAATCAGAGGTTGTTCTCATAGCTCCCTCCTTGGGTTCAATTAATTTGCTGGAGCAGCTCACAGGACTCAGAAAATCAGTATACTCTCTAGATTACCAGTTTATTATGAATGATATTAAAAGACAAGAATCAATAACCAGAAGAAGAGACACATAAGCAAGGTCCCAAACAAAGGAACTTCTGTTCCTGTGGATTTTGAGGCCCAAGATGGCAGAAAGTGGAGGAATTCTGGTTCACCATCCTAGAAGCTCTCTAAACCTTGTATTTTGGGGATTTTATGGAGGCTTCATTACATAGGCATGATTTATTAAATCATTGACCACTGGTAATTGATTCGACCTCGGTCCCTTACCCCTCCCGGGAGGTCGGTGGGTGCGATGGGACTAAAAATTCCACCTCTCCAATCACATGGTTGTTTCAACCAGGGGGTTGGCAACCAGCTCTCCCATCCTTAGGTGTGGTACAAAGGTCATCTCATTAAAATAAACTCAGGTGTGGTTGAAAGGGATTATGAATATCTAGACACCTTTTTCTGCTCTCATCACTTAGGAAATCCCAAAGATTTTAGGAGCACTGTGCTAGAAACAGGAGGAAGACCAAATAAAGATTTATTATGAATCACAATATCACACCAGAAGAAAAATAAGGTCAGCAGTACTATTAAGAATGACACCAGGTGATTCATATCCTCAGGCAAGTCTAGAAGACACTGCCATTACCAGTTATTCACATATTAGGGAGAATTAGTTTAGGATTCTTTCTGGGAAAGACCTTTCATACAAAAAGAAAAATGAAACCGAACTTGGGATGAGGCTCCAGAATGGCAAACAAACTTCAGTCTGCATTACAACTGTGCCTGCAACTAGTATAAGCAAAACCTTTCCCTTGATCTCCTGTCCTTGCCCTATGCTCTCAAAAACACTCTTGAGGCTATACGGCTTGTGGTGAATCTGATTTACCTGCCAAAGTCTTACAGAGAGGCCTTTACTGCCTCATTCCAATTGGCAATTTCCCAGGTTTTGAGAGCAAGAGTCCCTTTAAGTCCCTTTCTTCAGAGTTCCCCCACCTCTCTTGGAAGACTTTTCTCACAGCAATTAAACACTTTGTCATAGTTTTCCTATTTGTATCTGAGGTGGTGAGGACTAGTTTTATCTACCTTTGCATCCCAAGACGGGGCACTGTGCCTTATGTACTGTAGATGTTGATATTGAGCTGCCCTGTGAAATTGTTTGCTGTCTGACTCACCTACTTGACTGGGAGCTCACTGAGGGCAGGCACAGTTCAACTCTGTATCCTCATGTCTTAGCCTCATGCCATGCACAGAATTATCAGTCAGCAAATGTTTGTTGAAGAGTGAATGGTCTCCTTTTTGGTACAGCCCTCATTTCTGACATCCATAGAAAGGCAGTCTGCTAGGCTTAAGCATTGGCCATCTTGGGATTAAGACTCAGGGAGAATTTATGGCTTATAATCTCCATATAGGCATGCTACTTTGGACCTGATATTACTTTGGAAAGGACTTCCTGTGAAGAGTGGGGAGTATTGCCTAGTTCTACCATTACCTTGAGTCAAAACCTGGGAGTGGAAGATGTGGTTAAAACAGGGCTGACCACCAAGGTTTCAGCCACATTCTTATCCACTGACAATGCAGAAACATGGCAAATCTAGGCATGCAAAGGTATTAAAGGTCATACATTTAATTCCATTCTGTTCAGACATATTGCATTGCTATTCCATTTGGGAAGCCTTTACCTAGAGTTCCTCTCTTCTTCATTCTTAACATTTTTTGGGGGGGAAATTAGGTAATAAGAATTGTAACTGTGAGCATTTGGTTGCAGAACAGACAAGAAAGCCAGTTTTAATTAGAGTACTTTTTGCAAAAATAGGAAATGATTTCCATTGTCCCACTATTAGCTGTATGACCTTTCTTCATGAGGGGCTTCAAATTTCACCCACCTGTACAATAAGGTTGCTGGACTACAATAAGTCTGTGGTATGCCTGGATAGAACTTTCCATTCAAGGTCTTGGAAATACACTTTCTCTTTCCCTGATTCCCCGCTCAAACTTACTGAAAAATAAAACATAAAAATTGTTCTGGGTCCTGAATGTTTGGCTCAGCAGTAAAGCATTGGCCTAGAGTGTGGAAGTCCTGAGCTTGATTCCTGGTCAGGCAGGGCACAGAGGAGAAACAACTATCTGCTTCTCCACCCTACTCCCTTCTCTCTTTCTCTCTTCCTCCTCCAGCAGCCATGGCCCCAGGCACTGAAGATGGCTCCCTGGCTTAGCCTCCAGTGCTAAAATGGCTTGGTTGTTGAGCAATAGAGCAACAGCTCTAGATAGGCAGAGCATCACCTCATAGGGAGCTTGCCAGGTGGATCCCAGTCAGGGTGCATGCGAAAGTCTGTCTCTTTGTCTCCCCACCTCTCATTTACTCACTTAAGAAAAAAAATGTCCTGTACTCCCCCCATACTCCACTATATGTATAATAACTAAAAATTACTAAATTAATAGTCAAACCCTTTTTTAAAATTGTCTGCTAGATATCAACCTTATGCATGAGTTATTTTTATTCTTTAAATAATGGGAGCATTTTCCATGTACCAGGAGCTTGAGTTGGCCTGAGTGACACCAAGAAGAGCCTATGACTTAGTGACCTTATGAGCAGATCTAAGAATGGTTTTTACCTTCTTTTGTGAATACCTAGGCACCTGTACTCTTTGCACCTGTTAGGTTACAACACTGTTACACAATTCTCTTTATTTGTTATGCCACAGAAAATTGACTAAGAAAAGGAGATGGTCTTAAAGGAAGCATAGCATTAAAGGAAAAGAAGCAAAAGTGAGGAATTCCTGTTAACTTCAGAAGATGACTGCAGAATAAGGCAGGTGAGGCAGTATGGTTTACTAGAAGAAGCATGGGGTCATGAGCTATGGAAACTGGGGTAAGTTGTTGAAATTCTCTGAGCTTAGATTCTTCATCTGTAAAACCTTCCCCTTCCTTCAGATGATGGCCTGAACATAACGCATGTTCGTAAAGAGGCTAGCGCATAGAAGACACTCAGTACACATTACTTATTATTATGAAGAATTTAAGAATTTGACAAAGAAATAAAGTCCATGGACCACTGACACTAAGCAACTTTGTTGTAACAATTCAAAGGGAGTCCTCACTATCTAATGATGGTGTATCCCAGATACTGGCTCGAGTCACCGTAATTTCTATCCATAATATCTCAGCACTCACCAAAGGATTTTTATGTTTTTAAAGCTTCATACACTCTCAGACACTCATGCATGACATTTTGGTTCTGTCCTGCATTAAATTCATATAAATTTTGTCATTTCTCACAAGAAATCCAGGCCACTTAGCATTTTTTAACTCAGTAGCCTTACTGAAAATTCTAAGAAATGTTGGGGACGTACCACATCACGTCTTTGGTAGATTTCTGCTATCTGGCTGTATTCATCCTTTCACTATGTTCCTTTCCAAAACTTGTAATTCAATCCTTCATGATTAACTTCTTGGCTTCTCTCATAAACAGCAGACCAATCTAGGATTTTCTATCTAGTAATCTAGTAGGCGCTCAATAAAATAAACTTCTATGTAAAGCTTAAAATTGCACTAAGACATTTTCTTTTAGATTTTATTTATTCATTTTTAGAGAGAGAAGAGTGAGAGAGATAGAAAGAGAGAGACAGAAGGGAGTAGGAGCAGGAAGCATCAACTCCCATATGTGCCTTGACCAGGCAAGCCCAGGGTTTCGAATCAGCAACCTCAGTGTTCAACGTTTTATCCATTGCACCACCACAGGTCAGGCCTGCAGTAAGACTTTTGAGGTACCCTGTTGAGGGAAAATGCCAAAGGGCAGCACTAAAATTTCATTAAGCATTCAAGATGTACAACTTCTCACACTCACCTATTGATCTACTCACTTCACGGGCAAATTTGGAAGGCAGACTGAACTAATATACTTGAAAACTACGTTTTTAAGGTAAGCATGCACATGCCATAGCACATCTGGGAATGTTTCATCACAGAAGCACAGATTATTTCATTGACTAGGATGAGCAAGCCAAGGCAGGGAGATCCTGCAATAACACATACTTAAGATTTAGCTTGTATATAATTACACTTTACTTTAGCCCATATGATTTTGTACTTCAAAGGTAACCAGCCCTGTAATCCAGTTTTAAGTATTTTTCCAAATGACGACTGCAGAAAGCAGGTATACTATAGTTTTGTGCTGTGGTTTAAGAGCATGGTTAAGAGC
Organism: Saccopteryx leptura; assembly: GCF_036850995.1. NCBI lineage: Eukaryota > Metazoa > Chordata > Mammalia > Chiroptera > Emballonuridae > Saccopteryx > Saccopteryx leptura. The sequence continues at coordinate 131,157,921 of NC_089516.1, forward strand.
CATTCAGATCTGGGTGAAAACCTCATCGTTGACACTTGCTAGCTGTGTGTGACTTTGGGCAAGTTTTACTATTGTAGCCTTAGTTTTTGTATCTGTAAAATGGGACACTATATAAATATTGAGGTTATCTGTATAACTCTACAAAATGCATTTTTAATGTTGGCTTTTGGAGTGAAATCAAAGTGTAGATACATATTTAGAGTCAGTAACTTTACAAAATAAATGAAATCCAACATTGAAAACACCTAAACTCCATGTAGAAGAAGCCAAATCTAGTTTAATTTGGTTAAACACAGCAAACAAGCTGCTAGTCTTTGAAGCAAAACCCCCAAAGAAAACCACATTTAACTAACAAAAACTAAGTTACAGATGATTATGTCATCAAAATACACTTTATTGGCCAATGGTATCTTAAGCTGGGATACTCAAGCTTGTGTTAACTGAATGTTCTCAGCAGTGATGGAGAGCCTGTAATTGCCTTTCCTTTGTGATTACACAGGGCCAAAGAGTTTTGCGTGCAGTGCTACTCTTCTGTGGTCTAATGCAAGCCTACAAAAAATAGACCAAAAAAACCCTCCAAAAACAAATAAAAATCCTCATTACTACAGCAATTTCCCCATAAGCAAATCAAACCACTTTCTTGGCTTTAGTCATCTATTAGTGCTGCAGCATTTTAAGTAAAATTGACAACAACAGAAGTGATTAGTTGTGTCATACTACCTTAAAAACCTCATGACACCTGCCTGGGTAGCTCAGTTTGTTAGAGCGTCATCCCAGTGTGCCAAAGTTTCAGGTTTGATCTCTACTCAGGGCACACATAAGAATCAACCAATGAATGCATAAATGAGTATAACAGCAAGTTAATGGTTTTTTTCTCTCCTTTCTTTTCACTCTAAAAAAATCAATTAAAATTTTTTTTAAGACCTCACAAAAAACCAAGAGATTTTATGCAGATTAAAACTGTAGAGGCCCTGGCCAGTTGGCTCAGTGGTAGAGCATCAGCCTGGCGTGTGGAAGTCCCGGGTTCGATTCCCGGCCAGGGCACAGAGCAGAGGCGTCCATCTGCTTCTCCACCCCTCCCCCTCTCCTTCCTCTCTGTCTCTCTCTTCCCCTCCTGCAGCCGAGGCTCCATTGGAGCAAAAGATGGCCCGGGCACTGGGGATGGCTCTGTGGCCTTTGCCCCAGGTGCTAGAGTGGCTCTGGTCGTGACAGAGCGACGCCCCGGATGGGCAGAGCATCGCCCCCTGGTGGGCGTGCTGGGTGGATCCCGGTCGGGCTCATGCGGGAGTCTGACTGCCTCCCCGTTTCCAGCTTCAGAAAAATGTAAAAAAAATTTTTTTAAAAAACTGTAGAGATTATTCAGGTATAAGTAACAAATTTCTTTATTTTGTTTGGTTGGATGAGTATTTTAAAATATTTAAACCAAAAACAATCTTGGCTTTTTTTGGTCCCATTGTTAGTACTAATCTCAGAGTCTTTTTCGTTTGTTTGTTTGGTTGAGAGTTTTGTTTTTGTTTTTTTGTTTTTTTGTTTTTTTTTGAGAGAGAGAGAGAGAGAGAGAGATTGATTTGTTGTTCCACTTATTTTTTTTATAACCTCTTTTTTTTTCTTTTTTCTTTTTTTCTTTTTTAAATTTTTTTTCAAATTTATTTATTCATTTTTAGAGAGGAGAAAGAGAGAGAGAGACAGAGAGGGAGAGAGAGACACAGAGAGAGAAGGGGGGAGGAGCTGGAAGCATCAACTCCCGTATGTGCCTTGACCAGGCAAGCCCAGGGTTTCAAACTGGCGACCTCAGCATTTCCAGGTCGATGCTTTATCCACTGCACCACCACAGGTCAGGCCTGTTGTTCCACTTATTATGTATTCATTGGTTGAGTCTTGTATGTGTCCTGACCAGGGAATTGAACCCACAACTTTGGTGTATTGGTACAATGCTCTAACCATCTGAACTACACTGCCAAGGCCTTAACAATCTTTCTTTTAAATTCTTGTTCTGTTTATAACACTTAATAATGACTTTTTGCCACCAAATAGGTGTCCTGGTAAAAAGCCCCTACAATTTAAAATAACTCCAAAGGTTAGAAACTTGGTAAGTTCATTTCGAGGCGGCAATCATTTCCATCTCTTAAAAGTTATGGATTTGCACACTGCTTTGGGAAAGACATTCTTTTGTTCTGAAAAAACTGTCTGAGGTGTCCTTTAGTCTAACAATGTATAAGGCCATCAGTTTCTACCTATCCTATGCCATTCCATCCCCCATATCTTCATGATATGATTACCTTGCGGTCTTTATTTTTTTCCCAAACCTTAGCTGAATTTCAGAGGCATGAGTTTGATCCTCATAGAGGCCAGCAGGACTAAGTCTAGGGTAGCTTGCAGGTTTATTTTCAGAGGTTCTTTTCCAACTCTAATCCCCTCAAGTCATATATCCCCTAGCCCCACCTCCCAAATATACTTCTCACCACAATACTCTGTTTCTTCTCTTGCTATTCGAAGTTCCACTCTTCCCCCAGCAAACAAAAACTTCCATCATGCCTTTTCTAGAATGGCTGTTATATAGCTATTACACCCCTTTATACCTTCAATGCCTTTTCTGAGCATTTTCCCACCTTTTTACCTTAATGGAAATCTGATTATCCTCTGAGGACACTATTTCCTTTACAGCTCTGTTGAATGATGCCTTGTTTGTCTCTCTACACACCATGTTCCATAGACTGGGAAGTAGGGTTGTTGTTCTTCACATTGGGGAATGCCATTTTTAAATCATTATTCTTTCCTTTGAAGTCCATACTGTTTATTTCTGTTAACACTTTCCCATTTTGGTCCCTGTTAATTACTGAACTTCTGGTCACTCTTCTGTATCCACTAGAGACCTTAACAGCAGGCTGTTAGTATTCATCTCTACCACAAGCTTTGACATTCATCCTGGGAGCCTTCAGTGTCCACATGGCTATCCCACCCATTGCCTTGGTCATTCTATCTCTTGACATATGACCCTCTTCTCGCCTCAGCCACTTACTTCAACAGTTACATCCTTGTAATCAACAGAAATTTATCTTATCAATAACTAAGCCTTGGATAAACCTCATTGGCTAAGAAACTGCCACTGTGCAAAGCTAACAGAAATTTATCTAAATTCAAAATTATATTTCCTGATCAATCTTACCATTATGTCATTTCCCCCTTAATTTTTCCAACTACTCTGTTTTGTTTTCAATGAAGACATTTGATTCACTGGCAACATTGATTATATTCCTATTCTATGCTGAAAGAACCCAACATTTTCCCACTACCCACCTCTTAGGGAAAGTGACTTTACTCACCAGCTTAGTGGTAAATCCTGATTAATTTTTAAGGATTATTTTCTAATTGTGGTTCCTGGGAGTGCCTTTCCAAGGTCCCACAAGATCAAAACTATTTGTTTATAATAGTCATTATTCTTCCTTTTTTTGTTTGTTTTACTGTGTGTATGTTTTCACTGATGATACAAAAACAATAGTGGGTAAAACTGTTGGTGCAATAGCACAAGTCAAGGTACTGGTATCAGATTGCACTAATAATCATTGTACTTTTCATCACCACACACTTGAAGAAAGAAAAATAAAATCCTATTGTATATGAACAGGCAGTAAGAAGTATTAACTTTATTAAATATTAACCTGTGAAGTAGTGTCTTATGCTTCTTTGGATAAAAACCCAGATATGGAAGCCCTGGGTCATTAAGTAGTTCCATTTTTTGAGGAACTTCCATACTGTTTTCTACCTGAAACATTATTTCAAAACAACAAATGAATCCTTATGTTCATTGCAGTGTTACTTGCAATAGCCAAGTTATAGAAGCAACCCAAATTCCCATCAATAGACTAGTGGGTAAGAAAGTGAAATATTATTTGGCCATAAAAAATAATAAACCTAGCCCTGGCCAGTTGGCTCAGTGGTAGAGCATCGACCTGGTGTGCAGAAGTCCCAGGTTCGATTCCCGGCCAGGGCACACAGGAGAGGTACCCATCTGCTTCTCCACCCCTCCCCCTCTCCTTCCTCTCTGTCTCTCTCTTCCCCTCCCGCAGCCAGGGCTCCATTGGAGCAAAGTTGGCCCAGGCACTGAGGATGGCTCTGTGGCCTCTGCCTCAGGCGCTAGAATGGCTCTGGTCACAACAGAGCGACATCCTGGATGGGCAGAGCATCACCCCCTGATGGCGTGCCAGGTGGATCCCGGTCGGGTGCATGCGGGAGTCTGTCTGACTGCCTCCCCGTTTCCAGCTTCAGAAAACAAAAAACAAAAACAAAAACAAAAAACAAAAAAATAATAAACCTTATCATTTGTGAAAATATGAATAGATCTAGAGGATATTGTGATAAATGAAATAAGTCAGTCATAGAAAGATGAGTACCATCTTATATGTGAAATCTAATGAACAAAATAAGAAAAATTAAAACATTCATATACATACAACTGACTGGTGGTTTCAGGAAAGAAGAGGGTTAGGAGGCTGGGTAAATAAATTGAAGGGAATAATAAATACAATTTGGATGTATAATTTCACTAATCCCTTAATCTTCTCTGATTCCATCAACTCATCCCCTTTTCTCTGACAGCTGTCCCTTTGCTCCCTGTGACCCTGCCTCTGCCACAGATAACAGGACAGCAAATCCCAGAAAGAAGGGAGAAAAGAGTTAGGGGGAGGAGGGAAAAGGAGTGTAATGGGGGACATAAGGATGGGGGGTGAAGGTGTTATATTTAGTGGGACAAGTGAATCTATGTTAACATAATAAATTAAAATTAATAAAAAATAAAAAAATATCTAAAAAAATAAAAAAGAAACACAATTTTGTAGTTCCAAAATAGTCACAGAAGTGTAAAGTATAGCATACAGAAGTCAATATTGTAATAACTATGTATGGTGCCAGGTGGGTATTGGAAATATCAGGGGAACACTTTGTAAGATATATGACTGTCTAACCGCTACGCTGTACACCTGAAACCAATACAAGATAATATAAAAAATAAATTGAACTTGAAAAAAATAAACTAAACTAAAAAAAAATCTCAACCCTTGAGTAAGGTCTTCTTAATATTCTGTGTGACAAAATATGAAGTACACATAAAGCACTTCTGCATAAAAAAGTATGACGGTCAACTTTCAGGCTAGATGATGGCACATGTAAACATGTTATTTGCATCCTCCTACAACCACATCAAAAATACAACTAAACTACAGAGCAACAACTATCACTCAGAACTGCTTGAAATCTAGGTGAATGGAAGTCCTACAACTAAGGATATAAAAAAGAAGCCACATCAAGACTGATAGGAACAGTGGAGAAATACAAAGGGCTGGTCCTACACCCATGTATGGTGGATAAAAATAAGGAAGGCTATCTCAGCTACAGAGACCCCCCTTTAGGAGTGAGAGTCAGCCCTACACCAAGCTCTCCAGCCCAGGGTTCCAGTGCTGGGAAGAAAATCCCCATAACTTCTAGCAGTAAAATGTCCTGGAGATTGTTGCTGAGTGAGAAGGAGAGTGGCTGGAGTCCCAAGCAGTTCCTCTTAAAAGGCTCGTGCATGGACTTAGTTAGACTCACTGCTTCTGAGCTCCAGAGTTGGGACAACTGCTTGAAAAGCACCAGAAAAATACAAGGAAGAGCTGAATTATCCAGCATCACGGCGAGACCTGAGGGGCAACTTTCTACCAGACAGAAGTGCTGGCAGAGGCCACTGCTCTTTGATGATCAATCTCCCCCACAGGACTGGCAAGTGGGTGCCATATCTAAAACTCCATCAACCAGGCTCACATTGTTTTACCCACCCAGGTGATTCCCTGAGACTCTGTCCCAATCAACTTTCTGGGCTACCTATGCTATTTTCAGTGGCTTTTCCATATGAATTGCCTGTCTTGGCTCATGCTTCAGATTTTTCTAAAATCTCTCAAGGAAAGAGTATATGGTCTTATCATGCCCCATTCCTCTCACAAAGAGCCACCAGTCCCAGAACTCATAGCAGCCAACCTTAGTTCACAGCTTGGCCTCACCTGGGAACCTCCAAGTCCACTATAAGTAACAGCTACTTTTAGATTGCTTTGTAGCTCATGCCATGTGGCCATTGGCAGAATACAAATAACAGTTAACCTTGGTTTGCACCTCCTAGGAAGCCCCAAAGTCAGTGCACCCAGTGGACAGCTTTAAACCATGTCAAAGCATCACCACCCAACCACTTCCATAAGTGACACACTCAAGGAGTAGACTCAGTGAGCACCAAAGCCCTGTTGGAATAAGTTCTGCATGGAGGTTGGTAGTCAGTAGTTGCAGCCAATCCTTGTAGCTGATAAACCTGGAGGTTCATACCTCTTATTGATGTGTCAATGACAATCAAGGCTCAACTACAATAGGAGGGTATATACAACCCTCATGGGGGGTGTTGGAGGAAAGCCAAAGCACCGAGTGACTTTCTGTTCCCATCCTGAGAAGGTGAAGGTAGGGCCAAGCATACATGACTGAAGGCAATCTCGTCCAGGGAAGGCCTCAAGGATGCGATGCTTGGTCCTGCTGAAGCTTTCTGCAGGTCAGGAATCAGACAGAAGATGGTGTGGTGTTATGTCTCAGAAAGGGCAAGAGCAATTTAATCAGATTTGCAAAACTAAATGATAAAATTATATACTGTATTCTGCTTGTTAGTTTCTCATGCATGATGTCATGTTTCTGCTTAATAAATTGTATAACTGATCTCTCTAAGGCACCTCAATCCTGGAGAGATTGGGGTCTTCCACTTGTAATATTGTTGCTGCCTCATTCCTTTGTGGCTCCTCTTCATGAGACCCTGAATACTAACAACAGGGGTGCACCTCAAGTGCCCAGCTTTGGCGATCAAGAAGGTTGTGCCACTGGGCCTTATAGAACACCTATTAAATTAGGTCATTCTACCAAGCCTGGGAGATGTCACAGCTCTAGCTAATACATAGAAACACAAGGAGGCTGCCAAAATGAGAAGACAAGGAAACATGTCCCAAATGAAAGAAAAGAACTAAACAAAATGGAGACAAGCAGCCTACTAGCTACAGAGTTCAAAACACTGGTTATAAGGATGCTCAATGAACTCAATGAAAACCTCAAGAGCACAAAAAAGGACCAGTCATAAATGAAGGGGTACATTAACTGAAAAGAAGAATAATTTACAAAGAATCAACAGTAGAGTAGATGAAAGTGAGAATCAAATTAGTGATTTGGAATATAAGGAAGGAAAAAGCACCCAATCAGCACAACAAAAAAATTTTAAGAAAAAATGAAGATGGTGTAAGGAAGTTGGGACAACTTCAAGCATACCAACATTTGCATTATGTGAGTTCTGGAAGGAGACAGAACAAGGGATTGAAAACTTATTGAAAAAATGACAGCCTGACCTGGAATACTGAAGGTGCTGGTGTGTAACCCTGGGCTTGCCTGGCCAAGTCACATATGGGAAGGAACTGTAAGATGATGCTTCTCCACTCCTCCCCTTGCCTTTCTCTCTCACACTCTCTCTAAAATCAATAATTAAAATATTAAAAAGAATACAATGGTCCTCATCTATCATGGGGGCTAGGTTCCAGAAGCCCCCACGATAGGTGAAAATCCATGAAGTAGTGACCTTATATTTATTTTATTATTTATATATATTTTAAGGCTTTATAATCCTCCCCATACTGTTATTAACCTTTCCCACACTCTTATAAATACTTCCTATGCTCTTAAACACTTTCTACACTCTAAAACCTACATAATTTTAACAACATATAAAATTATATATAGGTACTAACCAATGAATACTAAAAATATATATATTGTATTTTTCTGAAGCTGGAAATGGGGAGAGACAGTCAGACAGACTCCCGCATGCGCCCGACCGGGATCCACCCGGCACGCCCACCAGGGGGCGACGCTCTGCCCACCAGGGGGCGATGCTCTGCCCCTCCGGGGCGTCACTCTTTTGTGACCAGAGCCACTCTAGCGCCTGGGGCAGAGGCCGAGGAGCCATCCCCAGCGCCCGGGCCATATTTGCTCCATTGGAGCCTCGCTGCGGGAGGGGAAGAGAGAGACAGAGAGGAAGGAGAGGGGGAGGGGTGGAGAAGCAGATGGGTGCTTCTCCTGTGTGCCCTGGCCGAGAATCGAACCTGGGACTTCTGCACGCCAGGCCGATGCTCTACCACTGAGCCAACCGGCCAGGGCCAATACTAATATATTTTAATTAATATTTTTATATTGTTTTCAATTTTTTTAGTCTAGAAAAACTTTTATTTTACTACAACAATAATTAAAATAACAAGTACATAAAAATACCTATATACCGCAAAATCCCACAATATAGTGAAAAATCCGCAATACAAAATTATGCATACAATTTAAAAATCCATGATACAGTGAGACTGAGAAAAGTAAACTGTGATATGGTGAGAGACAACTGTCATAACATAAAACTTCCCAAACTTACTAAAGGAAATGCACATACAAGTCCATGAAAAATAGAGAGTCCCAAACAGGATGAATCCAAAGAGACCCACACCAAGACACATCATAATTAAAATGCAAAAGGTTAAAGACAAAGAGAGAATCTTAAAAGCAACATGGAGGAGAAGGAGTAGCTAGTTACCTACAAGGGTGTCAGCTGATTTCTCAGCAAAATCTTTGCAGGCCAGAAAAGAGTGACAAGAAATATTCAAAGTGATGAAAAGCAAGAACATGCAACCAAAATTAATCTATCTTGCAAAGCTATCATTTAGAATCAAAGGACAGATGAAGAGCTTCCCAGACAACAAAAAGTTGAAGGAATTTACCACCACTAAACCAGTAGTATGTGAAATGTTAAAGTGTCTTCTTTAAGAAGAAGAAGAAAAAAGATTTAAAAAGTATGAAGCATAAAGTGACAATAAATACATATCTATCAACAATTGAACCTAAAAAGCAAAATAAATGAAGTAGAACAGAAAATGATACAGAGAATATCTTAACAGCTGCCAGATGGGATGGGGCTTGAGAGAGGGATGGTGGAAAAAGTTGAAGGGATTAAGAAGCACAAATTGGTTGTTTCAGAATATTCATGGGGATGTAAAGTACAGCATAAGGAATATAGTCAATATTCTATTGTAATAACTATGCATGGTGTTGGATGGGTGGGAGATTTATCAGGATGATCACTTATTAAGCTATGGAATATCCAAACATTGGGGTGTACACCTGAAACTAAAATAATAATGTATGTCAACTGTAATTTAAACATAAAAAAGTTAAAAATAAAGTATGATAGTCATTTCAAAGCAATTAACTTGCTCAGTTGAGTTACAAACCAAACTTGCTGCTTTTTACAAAGAACTCCATTTTTATTTGAAAGAAAGAGTTATTGACAAATTATTATTTAGACATAAGTATTTGGCATATTTTTTCTTTTTTTTTTTCAAGCTTATGTAAGGTTCATTAACAGTTATGTTCATAAGTTTGCAGGAAGGTAATAAAAATATATGTAACTGTAGAAAAAATGTATTTTTTTTCAGAGACAGAGAGAGAGAGTCAGAGAGAGGGATAGATAGGGACAGACAGACAGGAACGGAGAGAGATGAGAAGCATCAATCATTAGTTTTTTGTTGTGACACCTTAGTTGTTCATTGATTGCTTTCTGATATGTGCCTTGACCATGGGGCTATATCAAACTGAGTAACCCCTTGCTCAAGCCAGCGACCTTGGGTCCAAGCTGGTGAGCTTTGCTCAAACCAGATGAGCCCACACTCAAGCTGGCGACCTCAGGGTCTCGAACCTGGGTCCTCCACATTCCAGTCCGATGCTTTATCCACTGTGCCACCACCTGGTCAGGTGAAAAAAAGTATTTTGATTTATAGTTTACAAAACCATTTTAGTAACATGTGCCCCAGAAAAATCTTTAGTTCAATCTTTTTTTTCTTTTCTTTTTAAATTAATTTTAATGGCGTGACATTGATAAATCAGGGTACATATGTTCAGAGAAAACAGCTCTAGGTTATTTTGACATTTGCTTATGCTGCATTCCCATCACCCAAAGTCCAATTGTCTTCCGTCACCTTCTAACTGGTTTTCTTTGTGCCCCTCCCCTCTCCCAACCTCCTCCCTCTCCTCCCCCCCACCCCGTAACCCCCACACTCTTGTCCATGTCTCTGAGTCTCATTTTTATGTCCCACCAAGTTCAATCTTAATATTACAAAATATATTCACTTTGCTCATAGTTAACAAATAACTACCAAAAACCACCACCAGCACCCCTGCAGACACATTACAAAATTCATAGATTCCTATGACAACGATGATGATTTTTAGAAGCTTTTTCTGCACTCAGAAGTTCAATTTCCTCCAATCCAACACTGCTAGTTGTATGAGTGGTTATGGGCTGGATAAAGCAATTTAACGACCCCACCTTCTTTTCGATGACACTCTTCAATTCATAACTTCCATCCTCACAGGCAGCAATGAACCTTAGGAATGAAGTGATACTGCTCTGTACCAGCTTGAACGCTGCATATGGAGTTGACCTGAGTGATGGAAACTAGTTCATCGAGCTTCACAGGGCCAGTGAGTTCACAGGAGTGAGTAATGGAGGCCACATCCAAAATGGGCTTTGGAAGCAAGAGGAAAGTTTGCTCAACACAAACAATCCAACTCTGGACTCAGAGAGCATCTCTGAATAAGAAGCTGTGAGGGGAAGCCTTGCTGAGCACTTCCAGAACTTCCTGGTCCAGAACACATGAGGTCACACAGACTGGCAAGGTTTTGGGGAAGCAGAGTTATTTTCATCCTGCTTTTTCAGGGTAACATCAGTCACCATCAGCCAAATCTCCCTCTGCTCCACAAGAAGCAAACTCTTTAGCTGGAGAATTTCTCTTAAGAAAGGGGGAATTGGAGGCTGTTAAAGCTTAGAAATAGGGTCTTCTTCAATTATATCAACTTGGCCCATATACGGATGAGCAGGGAGGATGTAACAGAAGCTCTTCACAGGTCTGGCAATGGCCAGGTGCTTTTAGAGGCATCACTGGAGGCCACATAGTATCAATTAAACTTGAAAGACCTGCTGTCCAATGTAGTGGCAGAAACACCCATAATTGCAAGCAAAATCTATTAGCCCATATTTCTTGATATAAACATTTTTTTAATTTAAAAATGTCTCCATATATATGGTAAATTCTGTCCCCTACTAAAAGAAATGATATTTGTCTTTCAATCTGTCAAGCTTAGCTAGAAAGTTCACGTGTCTCTTTTTTATAATCCTATGTTGATATGATATGAAATTCAGGATGCAAAAATCAATTTAATAAGCATTATTAAATAATTTCACAAATATGCAGATTCTTGGATAAATGGTTTTAATTATAGATGGACATTTAGTGTGGGGAGATGAATACTGTGTATACACCAAAGAACTTAACAGAAGATGTGTTTGCACTGATTTCTGGTAACCAACTTGTTTTCTGTGAATCTTTAAAAAACCGAATTCCAAATCTTCCAGCTCCTGGAGAAGGCTTTTCTCCTTTTGAATTTTCTTGAACTTATTTTTTTAAGCTGTTTTTCATTTGTATTTTATTATTTCAATTGTTTGCTCTCCATTTCTTCCTTAGGTTCTTGATTTTTTTTTATTTTTTTTTCTGTCTAGCTCAGGTTCTCCAGAAGTTGACTGAGAGATAGTATTTTGTGCTGAGCTCTGTGGGACAGGAGTAGGTGCCAAATCTGTACTCTGTCAATTCTTGCTTCCTGCTTTGCAGCTTTCTTAGCCTCATGCTTCCTTTAATTTTTTAAATATTTATTTTTATTTAGGCAAATTTAACAGGGTGACATTGGTCAACTAGAGTACATAGATTTAGAGAAAACATCTCCACATCATTTGGACAGTTGATTATACTGTATACCCATCGCCCAAAGTCAAATCATCCTCCATCACCTTATATGTGTTTCTGTTTATGCGCCTCCCTTCCCCTCCATCTGGTAACCACTGCACTCTGATCTATGTCCATGAGTATCAATTTTGTGTCCCACCTATGTATGGAATCATATAGCTCTTAGCTCTTTCTGATTTACTTATTTCACTAAGTATAATGTTATCAAGGTCCATTCATGTTGTTGTAAATGATGCTATGTCATCATTTCTTATGGCTGAGTAGTATTCCATAGTATATATGTACCACATCTTCTTTATCCAATCCTTTATTAAAGGGCATTTTGGTTGTTTCAGTTGTTCCCATGTCTTGGCTACCATGAACAATGCTGTGATGAACATAGGAGTGCATGTGTCCTTATGTACCAATGTTTTTGAGTTTTTGGGGTATATACCCAGTAGAGGGATTGCTGGGTCATATGGTAGTTCTATTCTTAATTTTTTGAGAAACCACCATACTTTATTCGATAATGGTTGTACTACTTTACATTCCCACTAGCAGTGAATGAGGGTTCCTTTTTCTCCACAGCCTCTCCAACGCTTGTTATTACCTGTCTTGTTGATAATAGCCAGTCTAATAGGTATGAGGTGGTATCTCATTGTAGGTTTTTTTTAGATTTTATTTATTCATTTTTTAGAGAGAAAGGAGAGAGAGAGCAAGAGCGAGAACGAGAAAGAGAGAGAGAGAGAGAGAGAGAGAGAGAGAGAGAGAAGGGGGGAGGAGCAGGAAACATCAACTCCCATGTGTGCCTTGACCAGGCAAGCCCAGGGCTTTGAACCTCATTGTAGTTTTGATTTGTATTTCTCTAATAGTTAGTGAAGATAAACATCTTTTCATATATCTGTTGGCCATTTGTATTTCTTTCTGGGAGAAGTGTCTATTCATGTCCTCTTCTCATTTTTTTTTTTGGATTGTTTGCTTGTTTGTTGTTGAGTTTTGTAAGTTCTTACTATATTTTGGATATTAGGCCCTTATCTGTGCTGTTGTTTGAAAATATCATCTTCCATTTAGTTGGCTGTCTGTTTGTTTTGTTGTCAGTTTCTTTTGCTGTGCAGAAGCTTCTTAATTTGATGTAGTCTCATTCATTTATCTTTGACTTTACTTCCTTTATCTTTGGGGCCAAATTCATAAAATGTTCTTCATGACTAAGGTCCATGAGTTTAGTACTTATGTTTTCTTCTATGTACTTTATTGTTTCAGATCTTATATTTAGGTCTTTGACCCATTTTGAATTAATTTTTGTGCAAAGAGACAAAATGTAGTCAAGTTTCATTCTTTTGCATGTGGCTTTCCAATTTTCCCAGCACCATTTATTAAAGAGGCTTTCTTTTCTCCATTGTGTGTTTTTGGCTCCTTTATCAAAGGTGATTTGACCATATATATGTGGTTTTATTTCTGGACTCTTGGATTCTGTTTCACTGGCCTGTGTGTCTATTTTTCTCCCAATACCATGCTGTTTTGATTATCATGGCTCTGTAGTATAATTTAAGTCAGGTATTGTAATGCTTCCAGCTCCCCCCCCCCCCGCTTAGGATTACTTTAGTTATTCAGAACTTTTTACATTTCCGTATAAACCTGATGATTTTTTTGTTCCATTTCTTTAAAAAATGACTGTAATTTTGATAAGAATTGCATTAAATTTGTATATTGCTTTGGGTAATATGGCCATTTTAACTATATTTATTCTTCCTATCCAAGAACAAGAAATTTTTTTCCATTTTATTGTGTCTTTTTTTAATTTCCTTTAATAATGCTTTGTAGTTTTCATCATAGAGGTCCTTTACAGTCTTTGCTATGTTTATTCCTAGGTTTTTTGTTGTTGTTGCTACTCTAAAAGGGATTATTATTTTGAGTTCATTTTCCGAAGTTTCGTTGTTAGCATATAAGAAAGCAATAGACACCTGTATATTAATTTTCTATCCTGCAACTTTACCATATTAGTTTATTGTTTCTAATAACCTTTCTGTGGAGTCTTTGGGGTTTTCTCTATACAGGATTATGCCATCTGCAAAAAATAAAACTTTTAGTTCTTCTTTCCCAATGTGAATGCCTTTTATTTCTTTCTGTTGTCTGATTGCTCTAGCTAGAGCTTCCAGCCCTATGCTGAATAGAAGTGGAGAGAGTGAGCAGCCTTATCTTGTTTCTGATTTTAGGGGAAAAGTTTTCAGTTTTTTAGCATTTAATATGATGTTATCTGATGGTTTGTCATAAATGTTCTTTATTATGTTGAGATATTTTCCTTCTATACTCATTATGTTGAGTGTTTTAAACATAAAAAGGATGTTGTGCTTTATCAAATGCCTGTTCTGCATCTATTCATAGGATCATATGGTTTTATTTCTTTGTTTTGTTGATATCGTGTATTACGTTAATTGTTTTACGTATGTTGAACCATCCTTGTGTTTCTGGGAGAATCCCACTTGATCATGATGTATTATTTTTTAATGTGTTGTATTCGATTTGCTAGTATTTTGTTTAGGATTTTTGTATCTGTATTCATTAGAGATATTGGTCTGTAGTTTTCTTTTTTTGTGCTGTCCTTGCCAGGTTTTGGTATGAGGGTTATGTTGGCCTCATAAAATGTGTTGGAAGTATTGCTTCTTCTTCAATTTTTTGAAAGACTTTGAGAAGAATAGGAACCAAACCTTCTTTGAATGTTTAGTAGAAATCACTAGTATATCCATCTGTCTCTGGACTTTTATTTTTGGGGATGTTTTTGACAGTTGTTTCTATTTCTTCCCTGCTTATGGGTTTATTTAGGCTTTGTAATTCTTCATGATTCAGTCTAGGAAGATTGTATTGTTCTTGGAACTTATCCATTTCTTCTAGAGTGTTGAATTTGGTGGTATATAGTTTTTCATAGTATTCTACAATAGTCCTTTGTATATCTATAATATCTGTGGTAATTCCTCCTCTTTAATTTCAGATTTTGTTTATATGAGTCTTTTCTCTTTTTTTCTTAGTGAATCTTGTCAGGGGTTTGTCAATTTTGTTGAGTTTTTCAAAGAACCCACTCTTCATTGTATTGATTTTTTCTATAGTTTTTTTGTTTTCTATTTCATTTGTTTCTACTCTAATTTTTATTATTTCCTTTCTTCTGCTGGTTTTGGGTTGCTTTTGTTCTTCTTTTCCTAGTTCTTTAAGATGTGATGTTCAGTTCTTTATTTGGGCTCTCTTCGGTTTGTTCATATAAGCCTGTAATGGTATGAACTTCCCTCTTATTACTGCTTTTGCTGCATCACAGAGATTCTGATATGTCATGTTGTCATTTTCGTTTGTCTGTATATATTTTTTAATCTCTGCTTTTATTTCTTCTTTGACCCAGTCATTTTTAGAAGTATGTTGTTTAACTTACACATTTTTGTGGGTTTGTTTACTTCTTTTTTTTGCAGTTGAATTCTAGTTTCAAAGCCTTATGGTCATAGAATATGCTTGGTATAATTTCAATTTTTCTGAATTTGTTGATGTTAGTTTTGTGGTCCAGCATGTGGTCCATTCTTGAGAATGTTTTATATACACTAAAGAAAAATGTATACTCTGACATTCTGGGATGAAATGTCCTGTAGATGTCTATTATCTCTAGTTGTTCTAGTGTTTCACTTAAGGCCAATATTTCTTTATTGATTTTCTGTTTGGATGAACCATCTAAAGACAACAATGGTGCATTGAGATCTCCAAGTATGATTGTATTTTTGTCAGTTTGTATTTTTAGATCAATTAGTAGATGTCTTATATATTTTGGTGCTCCCTGGTTTGGTGCATATATATTAAGAAGTGTTATGTCTTCTTGATTCAATGTCCCCTTTATCATTATATAGTGACCATCTTTGTCTTTGATTACCTTTGCTGTCTTGTAGTCAGCATTGTTAGATATGAGTATGATGACACCTGCCTTTCTTTGGATGTTATTCGCTTGGAGAATAATTTTCCAACCTTTCACTTTGAACCTATTTTTATCCTTATAGCTTACATGTGTCTCTTGAAGGCAGCATACAGTTGGGTTTTTCTTCTTGATCCAATCTGCTACTCTGTGCCTCTTTATTGGTGAGTTCAATCCATTTACATTTAGTGTAATTATTGACACTTGAAGATTTCTTATTGCCATTTTATATACTACTTTCTGATAGCTCTGTGTCTTTTTTATTTCTTCTTTTTTGTTTTTCTGTCATTTGTTTTTGTTTGGTGGAATTCCATACTTCTATCTTCTGTTTCTTCTTCTTTTTTTTAAGCTATGTGTTTCAGTAGTGGCATTTTCAGGGGTGGTTACCATTAGCTTATTAAAAGAAAAATTATCATATTGATTAGAGTTCATTATCTCATAAGTGCTTCTGCACTCCATCCTCCTTTGCCACTGCTGATCTTTATCCTCTCCCCTTTAATGTTATTGTTGTCACAGATTATTCTTGTTTTTATTGTGGTCTTGTTGAAGATTTTACTTGTAATTTTGTTTTGTTCTTTGTATCTGGTCAAATAACTTACTTTAGTATTTCCCGTAGTGGGGGTTTTCTGATGATAAATTTCCTCAGTTTCTCTATTTCTGTAAATGTTTTTATTTCCCCCTCATATTTGAAGGATAGTTTTGACAGATATAGTATTCTTGGCTGGTAGTTCTTTTCCTTCAATACTTTAAATGTTGGCGTCCACTCTCTTCTGGCTTGTAGAGTTTCTGCTGAGAAATCCTATGATAATCTAATGGGCCTTCCTTTATATGTTATATTTTTATTTTCCCTAGCTGCCTTGAGGATTTTTTCTGTTATTGACTTGTGATAATTTCATTACGATGTGCCTTGGAGTAGGTCTGTTTGGGTTGGGGCAACTCGATGTTCTGTTTGCTTCTTGGATTCAAGGCTCTAACTTTTTCCACAGGCTTGGGAAGTTGTCATCCATCATCTGTTTTAATATGTTTTCCATTCCCTTTTCCCTCTCTTCTTCTTCTAATATACCCATTATTCTTATATTGCTCTTTCTGATGAAGTCAGACAATTCTTGCTGGGCTTTCTCATTTTTTTTTGTATTTTTCCAAAGCCAGAAATGGGGAGGCAGTCAGACAGACTCCCGCATGCGCCTGACCGGGATCCACCCGGCACGCTTACCAGGGGGTGATGCTCTGCCCATCCAGGGCGTCGCTCTGTTGCAACCAGAGCCACTCTAGCACCTGAAGCAGAGGCCACAGAGCCATCCTCAGCGCCCAGGCCATCTTTGCTCCAATGGAGCCTTGGCTGCGAGAGGGGAAGAGAGAGACAGAGAGAAAGGAGAGGGGGAGGGGTGGAGAAGCAGATGGGCGCTTCTCCTGTGTGCCTTGGCCGGGAATCGAACCCGGGACTCCTGCATGCCAGGCCGACGCTCTACCACTGAGCCAACCGGCCAGGGCTTTTTTTTTTAAATTTGTGAGTCTCTCTCTTCTTCTCTCTGTAGTATCTCTAGTTGCCTGTCCTCAATGTCACTAATTCTCTCTTCTGCCTTCCCTGTTCTATTAGCTAAGCTTGTTACCTCATTTTTCAGTTAATGTATTGGTGTATTCATCTGTGTTTGGTTCCTTTTTATAGTTTCAATTTCCTTAGTGAAGTACTCTTTTTAGTTCATTAAGTTGTTTTTGGAGATCACTAAATTGCCTTTCAATGTTTTCTTGTATCTTATTGAGTACTTTTAGAACTTCAGTTTTGAAGTCGTTTAGCTCTGTGGTTTCCATGTAATTGAGATTTTTGGGGGGGAGATTTTTCATTATCTATCTGAGCTACGTCTCTGTCTTGTATATCCATATTTGATTTCTTTTTTCTTGATGGCATTTGATAGTGGTATTGTTAATAATAGTAACAATAGATAACTTTGTCTATCTGGTGTGTGTATATTTCAAGTTTATCTGAGGTTTTTTCTTTGTGTATAGTTGTAGAATTTGTTGAAATTTCAAGGGGAGTGATCAGGAGTATCTCTCACACCGCTATTTCTCTGACATCACTCTGCTAGCATATTTTTTTTTCATAAATGAAAGAAGTGAGCTTGTACCTAAAAAGAGCAATATTTGTTCTCAACAGCTGTCACCTGTTACAAGTGTTTCTGACATATCAAGAAGAATCAGGATGAAAATCAAAAAGTGTACATTAGATGTAGAAACATGAAGGTCTTATCAACATTCTCAAAAGATTTCAGTAAATGGTGGGTGTGGAATAAAGATAAAAGTAAACCAATAGATGAGTGGAAAGTAAAAAAAATGGAAGCAGTAAGAATTGACAACTCTCTGGAGAAGTTTTGCAATTAAGTGGAAAAATGATAACTGGAAGGAGAATTGAAGTCAAGGAAACTGTTCTAAAGATTTGAAAGTCTTGAGCATGTATAAATAATGATGGGATAGAGAAAACAGAGGCAGTGACTATAGGTACAGAGAGAGTAAATAGTGGGCAAGATTTAGGAGAAGATGTTGGGATTTAGATCTTAGTTTATGATAGTGGTGGTGGTGGTAGCGGCAGTGGGGTGGTGTATGTTTGTGTGTTGGCTGGGTAGATGTAGTAGAAATTTTGAAGAAGATGGAAAAAGTATAAAATTGTCATTGCAGAAAGTGAGAAAACAAATAGTCCAGAGAAACAAAATAGTCCTGTCAGGTATTGTTGATCTCATCTATTCCCATTACATCTACCATTTTATCTTTAGTCTCTGCATTTCCTCTTACATCCAGGATCACATATCTAATTGACCATTGGATATCTTCACTTGGGTATCATACAAGAATTTTAGTCACCATATCCAAAATCAAACTCAAGCTTTCTCCCAAACCAGGTCTACTACTCGTGTTTCTTATTCCAGTGAATGATACCATCCTCCATCTTTAAAAAAAAATATTTTAGAGATAAAAAAGAACAGCAAGAGAAAAAAAATTGAGTTGTTGCCCCACTTATTTTTGCATTCATTGGTTGAGTTCTTGTATGTGCCATGACCAGGGATGAAACCCACAATCTTGGCATATCAGAACACTTTAACCAACTGAGCCACCTAGCCAGGGCCACCATCCTCCATCTTGCTACAGAAAAGAGAATTTTAAGAGTCACACTTGTTTTATCCATTGTCCTCACCCTTTCTATTCCATCTATCACCAAATATTATTGATTTGATTTCCTTAACATATCTTAAATCTATGCACATCACCCATTATCCTACTACTACCATAATTCAGACCAGTATGATCTTGCATCTGGACTACTGCCATATCCTTCTACCTGTATCTCTTACCTTTTTATTCATTTTTCCGTAGGCAGAGTGATATTTTTCTAAGGCAAATATCATGTCACACCTCTGTTTAAAACCCATCAATAGCTATTCATTGCCTGCAGGATAAAGAATAAAACAATAACTCTTCTTCTTCTATTCCACTTCCACCTTCTGTCAAACAGCTCATATTTCCAATCTCCTCATCTTTTCCTACGTTTTTCCCTCACAACACTTTTCTCCTTCTAACAGTCTATAAACTTTATGAAAACTGTCATTTATTCTGTCTCCCCTCCTTTAAAATGAGATCCCCTCCATGAGGCAATGCATCTTTGTTTTATGCACAGATATGGGCTGAACTGTGGCCTCCCAAAAATTTGTATGTTGAAGTCCTAACCTCCAGTACCACAAAAGATGATTATATTTGGAGAGAGGGCCTTTGAAGGGGCAATTAAATTATAAAATAAGGTCATGTAGGTGGACCCTAATTCAATATGACTGGCACCCTTATAAGATGAGGAAACTAGGACAGAGACACACACAGAGGGAAGACCATGTGAAGACACAAGACAGTCATCTACAAACCAAGGAGGGAAGCCTCAGAAGGAACCAACCCTGCTGACATCTTGACTTCCAACTTCTAGCAAATGTGAGAAATTAAATGTATGCTGTTTAAGCCCCCCCAGTCTGTGGTATTTTGTTATGGTAGCCCTAGCAATGAATACAATCTAGAACAACTCCTGACACATACTAAGCATTCAGCAAATACTAACTAACAGAATAGGTGAATGTGAAGCCCTGCATGCTCTGGCTTCTTTCCTTTCTTATATCATCTGCTACTTTTTCTTATGAACTCTCAACTCATTCAAGTAAGACTTTACTGTATTATTCAAACATGTCATACCTTGCCCCTATCAGAAAATTTGTACATTGTCCTCTCTACCTGTAGTGTTCTTGGTTTCCAACCCATTAACCCTCCCCCCACATCAGCATCACAATTTCCCACTGCTCATTCTTCAGGTCTCAAATTCAAGTAAAAAATACTTTTTACCCTGGTCAGTAGCTTATTTGGTTAGAGCATCATTCCAATAAGACAAGTTATGGGTTTAATTCTCTGGTCAGGGCACATACATGGATCAACCAATGAAGGCATAAATAGGTGGAACAACAAATCAAGGTCTATCTGTCTGTCTCTCTCCCTTCCTCTTTCTCTAAAATCAATCAAGAAACAAAAGATAACTTTCAAACAGATTAAAATTTAATAGATCTACAATAATCTGCAATTATTTAAAGTGTACACTGTGGTAAGTTTCAACATAAGTATACATCCATGAAATCATCACCAAAATCAAGATAATAAACATATAAATCACCCCCCCCCGAATTTTCTCATGAGCCTGTTTAATCCTTGTCTCCTCTCCTTATCCTACTCTGCAATTAACCCTTGATGAAATTTTTTTCACTAAAGATTAGTTTACATTTTTTAAACCCCTTCATTGAGGTATAATTGACATGTAAAAAAGCTGTACATATTTAACATATATAGTTTGAATTTTTAGCATTTTTCATAAATGGAATCATATAGTACAGGGGGTCTTTGGTTTTTGACAGTCTCGACATATGATGTTTTGAATTAACGACACTCACTCTCAAAGAAATTTAAGATATTGAGACATGAGTGTTTCGGCTTACACTGTTAGCATTGTACATATGGACTATGTGGATGAACTAATTTGATTGCATGCGGGTATGAGTGAGGGAGTTGGCATCCCCCAGTACGCTTACCTACACCATTTTAGACTGAAAAGGGCAAGTGTTCCATTTGTGTTGCTTTGTTTGGTAACTTTTTTGGCCCTTATTATGGCTCCTAAACTGTATTAGGATAGGTAAGTGACTTAGTCTGGGGTGTGTTTCGACTTAAGTCACTGTCATAGGAATGAAACTGTGTTGTAAACCGAGGACTGGCTATACATCCTTTTTATTTTTGTCTGGCTTCTTTAATTCAGAATAATGATCTTGAGATTAATCTATGGTGTTGTATGGGTTGATAGTTCATTTCTTTTCTTAAGTAGCATTCCATTGTATAGATGAACCAAAGTTTGCTTTATTTATTCACCACTTGATGGAGACTTGGGCTGTTTATACTTTGCAGCTATTACAAATAAAGCTGCTATGAGCATTTGTGTCAAAGCAACTTTAATTTTATTATTTTTTCCGGGAAATATTTTCTGTCTTCTGGATTAAGTTATGTTCTCCTGTTCTGCTCTGTCATGTATTCATTTCTTTTTTCTCTGTAAGTGTGTTTTTGCTTAGGGCAAATCTTGTGTTAGTTGGGAAGATTGATTTTTGATAAATCACTCCAGAAAGAGTGAGAAGCACAGTGAGACAAGCATAATGAATTTTTCTCTTGAGTAGGATGGAGATAAGGGGAAAGAAAAACAAAACCTTTCGATTTGTGTTATAATTTGACAAATACATGTTATTTGAACAATTTCTAGTGTATCAGGCTTTTCTTTTGAGAATTGGTAAGAGATAACATCAATTTAACTACATTTTCTTTTTAAATCAAAAGGATCTAGTGGTGTAATTTCTGCTTTTTATGGGTCCTACCTTTTATGTAACTTTCCTATATCCTTTATCCAAATACCCACTAGCTAAGATCTTCTACTCAAACTGTTCTCCTTTTATTCTCTCCCCTGAAACAAATAAACCCCATTTCTTTTCATTATTCTAATTTCTTCCTCTCCAAGCACTTTTTCCTCCTCCATTACTGGCTGCTAGATTTGATCCAGCAGCTCAGAAGCTTCCAACTTAATGAAGGTGAGAGACGCACCCAGTAGCCTGGCTCAAGTTCCAGGCATACAGAGTCTTGTTTCCAACCCTGCCAATCCTAAAAATATATCAAGCATTGGCAGGTGGTTAGGCTATTTTCAACTTTAGGGGCCTCAGGAATCAAAGGATTCATGCCAGCTCAGGAAGCAAAAGAGTAAGCCCTTTTTGGAGGACTTCAGATAAAAACAGCTGTCTTGTGGCATGAGTACAACTGATTCTTAATTTTCTATTTATTTACATTGCCAGTTGTTTCCCTTTTTAGGCTCAATCATATTTTCAATTTCTACTCTAAAACGTGAACCTGAGACAGCATGCACAGGTATTGGAAGGCTAAGGTGAGAAGCCAGGGAAATATTTTTTCCATCTTGCCCAACTCCCTTTAGTTCTCAGGTTACAGAAGAGCTCTGAAGTTTCCCTACAGTTTTGGACTTAAGCATCTGCATGTCTAGAAAGTGGGTCATGATGCCTGTTTCTGCTGGCAAAATTAAAGGACTATTATTATCATCCCCATTTTATACAAGAGGAAACCTTAGGAACAGAAATGTTAAATAACTTGTCCAACTAGAAAGTGGTAACTAGAAAGGGACAAAGCCAGGTACAGGATACAAACTCATCTGTAGGACTCCAAAGCTTATGTTCTTAATCACTAGTGTTTACAAAACTGCAGTTCTCAAATTGTCTCTCAGAGCTTTCTTAAGTGGATGACCACTTTATGACCACATACTGATATGTAATTTCAACATCAGAATCTGCATTTCTATTTAAAGTCATATTAGTACAAAGAGCAATGTTTTGATTGTTTTGAATCCAAAAGAAAAGAACAGAGGTGGACCTAATACATAAATAATATACGTACTCCAAATTAAGGCAACTAATACCATAATTTAATCAGAGGATGTGTTTTAATAAATCATATACCAATATTGGGGAAAATTTTATATTTTCAGCAAAACAACATCATCCATCATATTAAATTGTTACTGATTGAGTTTTATTTATTTTGTAGTTTTGTTTGCATTTAATATGCATAATCAATCTGGTTTTATATTTGTTTAACTACTATAAACGTGAGGAATTTATGTCTCGTTTTATGTTAGCATATATCGGAGTAATACTATAATAAAAGATCAACACTGACTGTCTGAAGGACTTATTTTTCAAATATAAAGTGTCTATACATTGCTCATATGTGAGAAATGGTTGTACAGGGATTGAGGATAATATAATATTATTTTTGAAGATAATATAACTGTGAAGAGCTTCATGACTGTCTAGGGATAAATGTTACTGAAATTTGTTTTTTGCCTGACTGATGGTGGTGCCGTGGATAGAACGCTTACCTGGGGTGCTGAGGTCACAGGTTTGAAACTCCGAGGTCACTAGCTTGGGTGCAGATTTGCCAGCTTGGGTGTGGGGTGGCCGGCTTGAGTGCAGAATCATCAACATGATCCCCAGGTTGCTGGCTTTAGTCCAGGGGTCCCCAAACTACGGCCCGCGGGCTGCATGTGGCCCCCTGAGGCTATTTATCTGGCCCCTGCTGCACTTCCGGAAGGGGAACCTCTTTCATTGGTGGTCAGTGAGAGTACTGTATGTGGCGTCGCTCACGTATAGTACTACTCCCGGTGACGCAGGACGCATGCATCACGGCTCCGGAAGTGCATCATATGACGCACATCCAATCTGTGGCTGCAGTGCCCCACATTGAAATACTGGACAGTTTGTTGATTTAAATTTACTTGTTCTTTATTTTAAATATTGTATTTGTTCCCGTTTTGTTTTTTTACTTTAAAATAAGATATGTGCAGTGTGCATAGGGATTTTTTTTTTTTTTTGCATTTTTCTGAAGCTGGAAACTGGGAGAGACAGTCAGACAGACTCCCACATGCGCCCGACCGGGATCCACCCGGCACGCCCACCAGGGGCTACGCTCTGCCCACCAGGGGGCGATGCTCTGCCCATCCTGGGCATCGCCATGTTGCAACCAGAGCCACTCTAGCGCCTGAGGCAGAGGCCACAGAGCCATCTCCAGCGCCCGGGCCATCTTTGCTCCAATGGAGCCTTGGCTACGGGAGGGGAAGAGAGAGACAGAGAGGAAGGCGCAGTGGAGGGGTGGAGAAGCAAATGGGCGCTTCTCCTGTGTGCCCTGGCCGGGAATCGAACCCGGGTCCTCCGCACGCTAGGCCGACGCTCTACCTCTGAGCCAACCAGCCAGGGCTGCATAGGGATTTGTTCATAGTTTTGTGGTTTTTTTTATAGTCCGGCCCTCCAATGGTCTGAGGGACAGTGAACTGGCCCCCTGTGTAAAAAGTTTGGGGACCCCTGCTTTAGTCCAAAGGTTGCTGGTTTGAAGCCTAAGGTCTCTGTCTTGAGCCTAAGGTTACTGACTTGAGCAAGGGGTCACTAACCAACTTGATCCCCTCGGTCAAGGCACATATGAGAAGCAACCCATGAGCAACTAAGGTGACAAAACTACGAGTTGATGTTTTCTATCTCCCTCTCTCCACTCTTTCTCTCTCTCTCCCTTCCTGTCTGTCTCTCTGCCTCTCTCTCTCTCTCTCTCTCTCTCTCTCTCTAAAAAAGGTAATTTGGTTTCTGTTGCTGTTATTATCTTAGAGATATCTCAAGAGTACAAAGTGACCTCTCTTCAATCACTGGTGCATGTAAGCAATAAAGCTACAGTTTTTTGGTATCTCTTGACTGTTCAGTCTAGCTACTGTATCTTAGTAATTTGTGTTTTATGTCATTTATAATAGATTATTTGTATTATTTATCAGTTATTTCTCCAAACAAAAATAATGCAGTAGTAGGATTTGTGGCAAGAAAAGAGAAAAGTGAAGGAAGTGTACTTATTTTCTTTCACTTCCTATAAATTGTATGTTATTTCCTTTCTCTCTATTTCTATTTCTTGTCAAGCCTGGAATTACAGGTAGTTATGAAATTGAGCAAAAGTGGTATAGAATGATTTTCCACTCCCTGCTCTACTCAAAAAAAAGAAATGGAACCCAATCAATGTTCCTCAAGAAGAACTAGAAGTCCCCATTTCATCCTCAGAGTAAAGGGAAATGTTTGAAGCAACGCAGACTGGAACTCCAATTCTGGCTTTGCAAATTTTTAAGCTACCCAATCTTCAGTTAGTAATAACTTTGCTGAGCCTCAGTTTCTTTATATGTAAAATTGGAATAAGATAATAATATTATTTCCAATCTCATAGAGTTGTAGTGAAGTTTAAAGTAAATGAGATTATGTATGAATAGTGCTTATCACAAAGGCGGTGCTCAAGAAGCAGTCATTATTATCTTCTAATCTCTTCCCCAACAGCACTGCACAAATGTTTGATTAAGTTACTAATTCCCTCTCACCACAAAACATATTTTATTTTCTCTGTCCTAATTCTTTTAGGGAAGACACATGGAGAAATGCTTAAAATATAATTTTAAACTTGCCTGGCCAGTGGTGATGCAGTGGACAGAGTGTCAACCTGGGAGGCTGAGGTCTCAGGTTTAAAATCTTACGGTTGCAGGCTTGAGCTTGGGCTCATCCAGCTTGAGCGCAAGCTCACGAGCCTGAGCACGGTGTTGCCGGCTTGAGCATGGGATCATCGATATGAAATATTTCAGTAAGGCATACCGAAGTAGCCACAAATATATTATTAAGTTATAATCCGTACTAAGCAGGCTTTACTGGGTAATGTTCCTTGGTCCTTTTATTGTGCTCTAAAGGGAAAATATTCAGAACATTTTGAAGCATCATGCTTGTCAAATAAACATAAAATAAAGGGGTGGTTTAGCAATGGGTAAATTGTCATTCATGCTTCAACATATGAATCTAATAAAGCTGCTGTAGAGACCCTGACAAGTAAATTTATGAAAATTTTGTTCTTGAAATAATTTACCTTCTAGTGTATAAACCATGGACTTCACTCCAAACTTTTGTATTTAGACGTTTGAAGTTTTGGGTGTACCTTGAAAGAGTTTAAGGTACTTAAACTCTTCTCATTTTACAAATAAGAAAACTAGGCCTAGTTTTGGGATGTGCCTTGTCCAAGGTCACATTTGTATTTCTATCTCTCAACATCCCCATCCCAATAACTCCCTACACCCATATAGCACTTTAGAGTTTTCCAAGTGTTTTTGACATACCTGCTGGTGTCTTAGTTTTTCTACGCATAAATTTGGATAATTATGAACACTATCTCATTCCAGGGTAATGTAAGAATTAAATGAGATAACTTAGCCTTCAGGAAGTGTTAGCTAATATTGTTATGGGGGTTTTTTTTACACAGAGAGAGGGATAGATAGGGACAGATAGACAGGAACAGAGAAAGATGAGAAGCATCAATCATTAGTTTTACGTTGTGACAACTTAGTTGTTCATTGATTGCTTTCTCATATGTGCCTTGACCATGGGGCTACTGCAGACCAAGTGACCCTTTGCTCAAGCCAGCGACCTTGGGTCCAAGCTGGTGAGCCTTGTTCAAACCAGATGAGCCTGTGTTCAAGCTGGTGACCTCGGGGTCTTGAACCTGGGTCCTCTGTATCCCGGTCCGACTCTCTATCCACTGTGCCACTGCCTGGTCAGGCTAATATTGGTATTTTTATTGTGATGATTATCTCATGAAGTGTTTTATACAACTTTGTAATAGTCAACATAGGCCATCATTTTACCTGAGAGCATACTGAAAGGCAGAGGAGTTAAGTGGCTCTCCTGACTTGTAACTAGCCCAGTCATATCTGGAACTCTGATATTTTGATATTCACATCTGATATTCTGCCACCTAGTGAATGCATTGACCCACAGTTTCAAGGTTCTTTCAAACTGTAAAATTATATAGTTTCTATAGAAAGGGGTCCCAGGGTCAGGCTTTTAAAAACTTTTAATCTCTTTTGTCTCAGGGAACAAGAAAGTGATAAAGGGTTGGGCTAACAGTAGATGACCCTGAAGGGAGCCAGCTTTCTAACACTAATAAGCCAGTGGTGTCCCATATACTGCATTTAATTTACACAAATTCAACTGTGTGTGTGTGTGTTGCCACTCTCCCCCCGCCCAATACAGAAAAATAAAAGAAATACGAAGAGCCCTGGCCGGTTGGCTCAGTGGTAGAGTGTCGGCCTGGCATGCAGGAGTCCCAGGTTTGATTCCCAGCCAGGGAACACAGGAGAAGTGCCCATCTGCTTCTCCACCCCTCCCCCTCTCCTTCCTCTCTGTCTCTCTCTTCCCCTCCTGCAGCCAAGGCTTCATTGGAGCAAAGATGGCCAGGGCCCTGCGAACGGCTCTGTGGCCTCGGCCTCAGGTGCTAGAATGGCTCTGGATGCAACAGAGCGATGCCCCAGAGGGGCAGAGCATCGCCCCCTGGTGGACATGCCGGGTGGAACCCGGTCGGACGCATGTGGGAGTCTGTCTGACTGCCTCCCTGTTTCCAGCTTCGTATAAAAAAAAGAAAAGTAAAAAAAAGAAATATGAAGAACAATTCCACTTGCCATATGTTACAATATGAACATGAAATAGAGGTAAATCAGCTGTTCAGGATATACACAAAAGCATGGATAGTGTACATTATGGGAAATTTGTAGTGGTTTTCAAGAATAAATTTAATGTGATTTTGACTTGACATATTGACTGTATAACTTAACTTTTGCATTAGAAAATCACTACTACTGTTAATAATAATAATAACATTAATGCTAGATATCACATTACCACTGCCACTAATAGCTACTACCATTTACTGAACTACATGCCAAAGTTGTGTGTTATCTCATTTAATTATCATAAAAATTCTATAAGGTATGTATTTTTTTTCTTCTTTTTTCTGAAGCTGGAAACGGGGAGAGACAGACAGACTCCCGCATGTGCCCAACCGGGATCCACCCGGCACGCCCACCAGGGCCGATGCTCTACCCACCAGGGGGCGATGCTCTGCCCCTCCGGGGCGTCGCTCTGCCATGGCCAGAGCCACTCCAGCACCTGGGGCAGAGGCCAAGGAGCCATCCCCAGTGCCCAGGCCATCTTTGCTCCAATGGAACCTCGCTGCGGGAGGGCTGCGGGAGGGGAAGAGAGAGACAGAGAGGAAGGAGGGGTGGTGGAGAAGCAAATGGGCGCTTCTCCTATGTGCCCTGGCCAGGAATCGAACCCGGGTCCCCCGCACGCCACGCCAACGATCTACCGCTGAGCCAACCGGCCAGGGCCTATAAGGTATGTATTTAATTATCCCCATTTTAAGTGGGAATTTATAATAATTGTAATACTAATAATAGCTACAACTTCTTTAATATATAAAAACTCAGAGAAATCACTTGCCCAATTGTCCTCCACATCAGACCCAGAAGTACAGCCCATATTGGTAAGACTACACAGACATCACTCATAAAATGTGAAAGGCCCTGAGAAGTGATTTCTTATTGGTCATATATCTCTATGGGAATTTGTGTCTAAAAGCCCTGAAATATCATTAGGGCACTACACATTTACTTGAGAACAGCATTTAAATACTGGTCAAGACCAAAATGGCTTGCCTATTATCCTGGAAGCATTGAACTAATTGTTTTCTCTAAATCTATTTGTATGACACTGTTAAAAAATTTTTTGTAAGGTATCTATAGTTTTTCTATTAATGAAAGTCTGTTCAATTCTGAAGCAATGAGTAAAGTTTCAAAAATCAAATAACTTGAGAAACTCTGAAAAGTATTTTTTCATAGGTTTTAAACTGATTTCCATTATTCAGTGTGCTTGAAATTTGGAGGCCAGTTCCTGTGCTAAAGCCCTGGGTGACCATGAAACCTCCCACCCCTACTCTCTATGGTCCTCATCTTTCTTTTCTGAAAATTGAGATCATATCCATGTATCTATAATTGTATAAATTGAAATATTCCTGTATTTTCTTAAATATCTGGGTTATTCCAGTCCTTTTAAGTGGCTTAATTTTTATATTAACAGTTACTAATTCTAAATATTTCCTATGATATGAAAAGTAAAACTTTCACAGAAATCTTCCAGATTTGAGGGATGTTGTTTTTCACAGAAATACATTTGTGCCACCAAATATAGAACAAGTTGCAGACCGAAGGACTAACTGCTAAGGCCCATCAACACTGAGTGTAAAAACAGAAATTTTAGGAATGATTGTAGAAACTTTTTTGAAAATATTTTCCATTTTATGAGCTTTATGTTACAGATTAAATATATTTCATACTTTATCTTCCTAAGAATCTAATTTAGCTGACTCCTTCATATTCATTGTACTTTATAATCATATCTTTATTTATACAAGAAATTTCTCATATTCTGATTGCTTCTCTGGTTTTATATATGTAGGGAGAGAGGAAGGGAGAGAGAGAGAGAGAGAGAGAGAGACAAGAACATTGGTCTATCCCTGTATGTGCCCTGATTTGGGATCAAACTGGCAACCTTTGTGCTTCAGAGTGACACTTTGACCAACTGAGGTATCCGGGCAGGGTTAAATAAAGAAACTTTTCTAAAATGATTTTTAAAATTAATTTTAATTTATTATGTTAACATAGATTTAAGTGTCCCACTGAATACAACACCCTCTCCCACGTCCCTATCTATGCCCCTTTTACCCCCCCTTCCCCCAAATCCCACCCCCCTTCCCTCTGGAACCTGCTGTCCCGCTATCTGTATCTCTGTGTTATTCCCTACTATTATAGTATTGCTGTTGATCTCACCCTTTATGTCCATCAAAGTCTGCTTTATATATTTAGGTGCTCCTATATTAGGCGCATAGATATTTATAATGGTTATCTATTCCTGTTGGATTGCTCCCTTTATCATTATGTAGTGACCTTCTTTATCCCTTACAATAACCTTTGTTTTAAAGTCTACTTTGTCAGATATAAGTATCACTACCCCAGCTTTTTTTCATTTCCATTTGCATGAAATATTTTTTCTATCCTTTTACTTTCAGTCTATGTATATCTTTTGTTTTGAGGTGTGTTTCTTGTAGACAGCATATGTACGGGTCTTGTTTTCTTATCCATTCAGCTACCCTATGTCTTTTGATTGGAGCATTTAATCCATTTACATTTAAGGTTATTATTGATATGTAGTTGTTTATTGCCATTTTTTTCTTTAAATCTACATTCCTCTTTTACTAGATTTTTTCCTGTTTGTTCTGTCTACTGCAGGCCCCTTAACATTTCTTGCAGTATTCGTTTTGTTGTGATGAATTCCTTGAGTTTCTTTTGGGAGGAGGGTGAAGGGTTTTATTTCTCCTTCAATTTTAAACGATAGCCTTGCAGAATAAAGAAGTCTTGGTTGTAGGTTCTTGTTCTGCATTACTTTGAATATTTCTTGCCATTCCCTTCTGGCCTCAAGTGTTTCTGTTGAAAAGTCTGATGTCATCCTTACAGGGGCTCCTTTGTAGGTGATTGGCTGCTTTTCTCTTGCAGCTTTTAGTATACTTTATCTCTTAGCTTTGGTGTTTTGATTATGATGTGTCTTGGTTGAGGTCTCTTTGGGTTCTTTTTTAGTGGGATTCTCTCTGCTTCTTAAACCTGTGTGACTCCTGTATCAATTTAGGAAAATTTTCAGCTATAATTTCAACAATCAGGTTCTCTATCCCTTGTCCTTTCTCTTCTCTTTCAGGAACCCCTATTATGTGGATATTGTTTCTCTTCATGTTGTCTCAGAGCTCTCTTAGAGTTTCCACAGACTTTTTGATCCTCTTTTCTTTTTGCTGTTCTGCTTCTGTGCTTTCGCTTATCTTGTCCTCTAAGTCACTGATTCAATCCTCTGCTTCATCCAGCCTGCTTTTACTTCCTTCTAGTGTAGTCTTCATTTCTGATATTGTGTTTGTCATTTCTGTCTGGTTCTTTTTTATGATTTCAGTATCCTTTTTAAAAAATTTTTTTTAATAATTTTATTTTTTTAATGGGGCAACATCGATAAATCAGGATACATATATTCAAAGATAACAAGTCCAGGTTATCTTGTCATTCAATTATGTTGCATACCCATCACCCAAAGTCAGATTGTCCTCTGTCACCTTCTATCTAGTTTTCTTTGTGCCCCTCCCCCTCCCCCTTTCCCTTTCCCTCTCCCCCCTCCCCCTGTAACCACCACACTCTTATCAATGTCTCTTAGTCTCACTTTTATGTCCCACCTACGTATGGAATAATGCAGTTCCTGTTTTTTTCTGATTTTCAGTATCCTTTTTGATGCTTACAGTTTCTTTATTTAGATACTTATTAAGTCTATCCATTGTAGGTTTGATATCCTTAAGCATCCTAACAATCATTACTTTATACTCTGCACCTGGTAATTTAATTACTTTCATTTTAGTCAGATCTTTTTCTGGGGATTTTTCTTGTTGATTCATATGGCTTAAGTTCCTCTATCTTCCCATTGTTTCTGTGTGTGGCATGTAGGCTTGTTCAAGTTGTGGTCTCCTTAACTAGTAGAGCCACTTTAAAGTCTTAAATTGCTTGCTTTCAGTTTGCTTAACTCAGCAGGAGCTTGTTTACTGATTTCAGCAGGGGGCTTATTTGAAACTGTATCCAGGATCGCGGTGGGTGTGACCTCTCAGAATCTGAAGGCATGTTCTGCCAGTTGCTCTCAGGTGGTGGGGCATGTTCTTGGTATCAGAAGGGGGAGGTGTATCTCAGGTCTCCCTGGAAACCTGAGTTACTGGCCCTCTCCCTTACTTCCTGATTTCCGCTGTGTCTTTCACGCTGATTGGAGCTGGAGATTTTTTTGGAGGTGGGACACCCAGAACCACTTTATGCTTGTGCTACGTGGAGGGATCACCTCCTCCCCCAGCATTCCTCTCTGTGTCACCGTTTATCTTGCTCTCCCCACTTTCCTCGAGCGAGACAAGTTAGTCCTCTCATCCCTCTTCACCCCTGTAGCCCCAGGCAAGTTGGCTGTGAGCAAAATTTTCTGCTCTGTCCCTTTAAGGCATCCCAGCCACTTCCCACATACAGCACTTTAGCTCTTCTCCCCACTCAATGCTGTCCGTCTGTCTCCTCCATTCCCTGGATTTCTAGGTGAGGTCTCTGGTTCTGAGACTGAGGGCCCTCGTCTCTCAGGGTCTCTCTCCTTGTAATGAGAGCTCTTCTGGGCCCTCATACTCAGCCTCCTCTCACTCTTGGGAGCAGGGAAACCCCCACCATGCCCCTGCACTTCCTACTAGGATTGATATGGATGGATTCTTCTGTGGGTAGTGTGAAAGGGGCCAATCTGTGTATAAGAATCAGCTTCCTTCTGCTTAGAGCTGACAGCAGTTCCATAAAAGCCCCCATCTCCATAAGATTTGCCTCCACTTTTCAGTTTCTCCACTTCTTCTTGTAGCTCTTCCCAGAGTTTTCTGTAGAAAGACTGTAGTGTGGGCCCAGACTGGTTTCACCCAACCAATCACTCTACAGTTTGCAAGCTTGTTGGGTTAGGTAGCTGAGGTTGGGAATACATCATTAGTGGGACCCCCTACTTCATAGGTCTCTTGGGCAGTAGCTCAGTACAGGGATTGTGACCCCTACTCCAGAGCCTAATCCCTCAGCCACTGCTGGATACTCAAATTTTATTTCTCTCCTACAAGGTGAGCAGCAGGTTCAGATTGAGTGGGGCCAACAGTCCCCTCTGCAGATATTCTTACAGTTATGAGACCCTGGTCTCAATGAGGAAGACTGAGAGAGTCATCTCCTGGGGCTGACTGTGCCTCCCAGAAAGTGGCTATGCCCCTCGACCAGATCGAACAATGGGCTCACAGGGGCCCACACTTTGAATATCAATGCTCCAAGCCTCTCTACTTTCCCCCTTTGGAGTCTATCCCAGCAGGGTAGGATATCCAGCACCCAGGCCAGCTGACCATGTATTTCCACCCTATTCAATGCACATGAGCCACTAAGCAGGTGCTGATTACACACAGAAGAACTCACCTCAGCTGGGCCAGGTTTGAGAAGCCTTTCATTAGGATATCACCCTAGCAAGGGTTGTTAGGTTATGAACCGATGCTCTCTGCAGCTGACCACTGGATGTGCCAGCTCTGTGCCTCCCTGGCAGAAAACTGGTTCAAACCAGTGGGAGAAAGTACCCATGACTGGCCCTCAGCAACCTTCTTGGAGCTATAAGCAATCTAGAGTTTGTGGCTGCCTCTGCTGGGCCCAGGTGCACATGGAAATATCAGCTGCACACCTATGCTGGTTTTTACCCACACTGGGCCTGGGAGAAAGTCCACTTAAGAGGCCAAGTTTCCATGAGTCCTTCCTTCTGTAGCCTCTGTCTGCTGACTGCTTCTTGATATCTAGAGTCTAGAGCCTGTTGTAATTCAGGAGTTAGGAGTGGTGGTGGGTGTGGCTCTGCCCCTCAGCCCCAAGTTTCAGTCTGTCTAGACTTTTTCACAGACCTCAGTAGGTTGTGGCCCCAGGAGTCCAGTGGGTGTGGCGTCTGAGACCCAGAGGTGTGGTCTGCCCACCCACAGTTTCAACTGAATCTCCTGTGAGCTGAAAGCACCAGTCATAGGCTGGGGAGAATGTGGGGGTGTAGCTCTAGCCTCAGCACCAGAAAACTGAGTCACTGATGTACCCCCTTCTTCGTGGCTTCTCAGAACGACATTTCACTCTGACTGGAGCAGGAGAGACCCCCTAGGGTGGAACAGTTGCCTTTCCCCAGCCTAATGGCACTCCGAGGGGACACTCTGCCCAAGAAAGATAGTGACTGCAGTACTGGAAAATGACTCAGCACTGGGGTTAGGGTGGCCGTCCCCCACTGTGTCTCTCTGTGGGCCTCCAAGTTTACACTTTCCTCCTGCAACTCCAGTCCTCTCAGCTCTTTCTCCCCTGGAGCCCCAGGTAAGCAGCTGTGAATGAGATTTTCTATGCAGGCCCTTTAAGACGGAGTCTGAGTCTCAGAAAGCTGTCTCTTTCTTGCAGACAGAAACCCAGCTCTTTTCACCACCAAATTCTGTCTGGGCACTTCTTCTAGGCTCTGGAGCTCTAGGAAGGCACTCCAGGCCTGGAGCTGAGCACCCACACTTCTTAGAGTAACCCTCCAACAGTGAGAGTCCCTCCAGACCCTCTACCACCCCTTGATCCTGGGATCTGGGCAGCCCTTTCTGCTTCTCCACCCTTCTTACCAGTCTTGGTGTGGCTTCTTCTTTGATCCTTGGTTATAACATCCTCATCATTTAGTCCAAAGGCAGTTTTTCAAGATGATTGTTCTTAAATTAAGTTGTAATCCAATTTTGTCCTGGGAGATGGCAGTAAGAATGCCTGCCTACTCAGTTGCCATCTTGGAATCTCCAAAAAACTTTTTAAATATACTTTTTTCCCTGGCTGGGTAGTTCCATTTGTTAAAAGTGTCTTCCCAACACACCAAGGTTTTAGGTTGGATCTCTGGTCAGGGGAGTACATACAAGAATCAACCAATGAGCCTAACCAGGCAGTGGCGCAGTGGATAGAGCTTCGGACTGGGATGTGGAGGACCCAGTTTCGAGACCCCAAGATTGTCAGCTTGAGCGCAAGTTCATCTGGTTTGAGCAAAGCTCACCAGCTTGGACCTAAGATCGCTGGCTCAAGCAAGGGGTTGCTCGGTCTGCTGTAGCCTCACAGTCAAGTCACATATGAAAAAGCAATCAACGAACAGCTAAGGTGTTGAAACGAAAAACTGATGATTGATGTTTCTTATCTCTCTCCATTCCTCTCTGTCTGTCCCTATCTATCCTTCTCTCTGACACTCTCTCTGTCTCTGTAAAAAAAAGAAAAAAAGAAAAAAAAGAATCAACCAATGACTGCATAAATGGAACAACAAGTTAATCTCTGAAATCAATAAATAAAAGAAAACATTTTGATTTTCTGAATCTTTTATTCTGCTTCCTTCAGGATCAGGTTCCCTCAAATACTCAGTGTTCCTTGGTTTATTGTTTATGTTTATGACTAGAGGACTCTGATGAATGGGAGAAATAGCTTTAACTTTGTATAGAGCTATTTCTCCAATATCATACTTCTAGAAAATGTTGTCTGACTGCAGCCTCTGTATAAGTAGATGGGTTCCCCAGTAAACAGGCTTCCTTTGGTGTACTGAGAGAGAAGCCAGCTCAGGTCATCTTCTGAACATCCCCAATTTCAATGCAAGGAGGACTTTATTCTGAGTGTATTTTGCCCATGAATAATGCTTCCTGTTTTCTCTCTGAGATTGCTATGGAGGTTAGAGGTAAATTCCATGCTCTGTTCTTCTCTCTCCCTTATCTCCATACTCATTCCTAGGGTTTACCCAAAGTAAATTTTCCACTTTTTTAAGAAAGCAGTTACTGACATGAGTGCTGGTTACAAATACTTCCACTTTTGCACAAAGGAAACAGGAAGGAACCTTCTATCCCTGCTGTTCTATCCCAACTTCTATCCCTCAACCTACCCTTCCCTCTGTACTTGTCAATTACAAGACCTATGAGCTACTCTTATGAGTGTTTTGAGGGTGAGGGTCATATTTCATTTACTATTGTGAATTCAGAACCTAGGAACAGTATCTGGCACAGAGTAGGTGCTCATGAAGTACTTGTTTCTTGATTGAGTGACAAGTGGACAGGGACCAAATTATGAAGAGCCTTGGTTCCAAGTTATCTTTTTTTCTTTCTTTCTTTCTTTCTTTCTTTCTTTCTTTCTTTCTTTCTTTCTTTCTTTCTTTCTTTCTTTCTTTCTTCTTTCTTTCTTTCTTTCTTTCTTTCTTTCTTTCTTTCTTTCTTTCTTTCTTTCTTTCCTTTTTTTTTTGGTCAGAGACAGACAGGAAGGGAGAGAGATGAGAAGAATTAACTTGCAGTTGCATTACTTTAGTTGTTCACTGACCGCTTTTCATATGTGCCTTGACTGGGGCGGAGCTCCAGCCAAACCAGTGACCCCTTCTCAAGCCAGAAACCTTGGGATTCAAGCCACTAACCTTTGTGCTCAAGCCAGCTACCATGGGATTATGTCTTTGATCCTGTGCTCAAGCCAGTGACCTCAGGGTTTCAAACCTGGGTCTCAGAGTCCCAGGTTGACACTCTACCCACTACACCACCACCAGTTAAATGGTATCAAGTTATCTTATCCTGAAAAAAAAAGTAGTCATTTAAGTGTTTTATTTTATTTTATTTTATTTTAGTGAAAGGAGGGGAGGCAGAGACAGACTCCTGTATGCGCCCTGACAAGGATCCACCTGGCAAGACCACTTAGTGGGTAATGTTCTGCCCATCTGAGGTCTTTGCTCCATTGCAACAGGAGCCATTTTTTTAGAGCCTGAGGCAGAGGCCATGGAGCCATCCTCAGCACCTGAGACCAACTCGCTGTAATTGAGCCTTGGTTGCAGGAGGGGAGGAGAAAGAGAGAAAGAGAGAGAGAGAGAAAAAAAAATGAGAGGGGGAAGGGTGGAGAAGCTGATGGTCACTTCTCCTGTGTGCCCTGACTGAGAATCAAACCTGGGACATCTACATGCCAGGCCAACACTCTACCACTGAGCCAAAGGGCCAGGGCATTTTGTTTGTTTGGCAAGGGAATGTCCTGGTTATATCTGTGGTTTTAAAAGATTATTTTGACTGCAGGGTGGGCAATGAAGAGGCATAGAGACAAGTTAGAAAACTGTTTCAGTTACCTAATGAGAGGTGATGGTGAGTACTCAAACTAAATTTGTGGTAATAGGAATAGAGAGAAGGGGATTCATTCAAACAAATACTTATCAAGCACCTAGTAGGTGACAGGTATAGTTCTAGATGTTGGTGCTATAGCAGTGAAGAAACAGAGTTCTACTCTCATGGAGCTCACGTTCTAATGAAGGAATGAAGAAAAAAAAAACAAAGGGGTGGAGGATGGGTAAAAAAAGCTGAAAGGGGCCCTGGCCGGTTTGCTCAGTGGTAGAGCGTCGGCCTGGCGTGCAGAAGTTCTGGGTTCAATTCCTGGCCAGGGCACACAGGAGAAGCGCCCATCTGCTTCTCCACCCCTCCCCCTCTCCTTCCTCTCTGTCTCTCTCTTCCCCTCCCGCAGCCGAGGCTCCACTGGAGCAAAAGCTGGCCCGGGTGCTGGGGATGGCTCCTTGGCCTCTGCCCCAGGCGCTAGAGTGGCTCTGGTCGCGACAGAGCGACGCCCTGGATGGGCAGAGCATCGCCCCCTGGTGGGCGTGCCAGATGGGTCCCGGTCAGGCGCATGCGGGAGTCTGTCTGACTGCCTCCCCGTTTCCAGCTTCAGGAATAAAAAAAAAAGGTAAAAGGGAATATAGTTAATAATATTGTGATAAGTTTGCTCAGTGACTAATAGACTTCGTGTGATGATCGCATTATAAAGTGTATAGATGTCAAATCATTATGTATTACCCTGAAACTGGTATACTATTTTATATCAACTATACCTAAATTGGAAAAAAAAATTAGGCCTTGGCCAGTTGGCTCAGTGGTAGAGCATTGGCCTGGCATATGGCTGTCCTGGGTTTGATTCCTGGTCCGGGCACACAGGAGAAGCAACCGTCTGCTTCTCCACCTCTCCCCCTGTCTCTTCTCTCTCTCTCTCTATCTCTTTCTTGCCCTCCCACAAGCACGGCTTAGTTGGAGCAAGTTGGCCCCGGTTCTAAGGATGGTTCCATGGCCATGGAGGAAGAGGGTCACAAGACAAGGAATGTGATAGCCTCTAGAAACTGGAAAAAGGCAGAGAAACAGAGTCTACCCTAGAAACTCCACAAGGGAATGAAGCCCTGTACCTAAATTGGATCAGCAAAAGTAAACCCACTAAAAAAGATCAGAAGATCATGGGCCTTCCTCTTTCTGATTTCAAAGTTCTCATCAGTAAAATGGTGGATGTTTAGAAGGTCAATGATATTCAAATGTTTTTTAGTCACTGATGGTTAACTTTATGTGTCAACTTGTCTGGGACACAAAGTACCTGGATATTTAATCAAACACTATTTTGAGTGTTTCTGTGAGATGTGTTTGGATGGATTAACATTTAAATTGGTAGACTGAGCAAAGAAGATTGCCCTTCTTAATATGAGTGGGCCTAATCCAATTAGTTGAACACCTGAATAAAACAAAAAAAATGACCTTTCCCAAATAAGAAAGAGCCTGACCAGGTGGTGGCACAGTGGATAGAGCGTCGGACTGGGATGTGGAAGGACCCAGGTTCGAGACCCCGAGATCGCCAGCTTGAGCGCGGGCTCAACTGGTTTGAGCAAAACTCACTAGCTTGGACCCAAGGTCGCTGGCTCAAGCAAGGGGTTACTCGGTCTGCTGAATGCCCGCGGTCAAGGCACATATGAGAAAGCAACCAATGAACAACTAAAAGTAAGGTGTCGCAACAAAAAACTGATGATTGATGCTTCTCATCTCTCTCCATTCCTGTCTGTCTGTCCCTATCTATCCCTCTCTCTGACTCTCTCTCTGTCCCTGTAAAAAAAAAAAAGAAAAAGAAAGAAAGAATTCTTCCTATCTGATGGCCTTCAAACTGAAGCACTGGATTTTTCTTATTTTTAGACTCAAGTTGAAATATACTCTTCTTGTGTCTCAAGCCTGCTGGCCTTTGGACTGAAACTATGTCAGTGACTCTCCTGGTTCTCAGACCTTTGAACTCAGCAATGCTGGGTCTCTCAACTCCTAAAACCACTCTAAAGATCTTAGACTTACTATTCTCCATTAAATATCTATTCGGTTTTTGTCCACAGTCCCTAATATAGGTCTCCTAAAACCCCTATAAATTCCTAAGTGATAAGAACAGAAAGAGTTTCTTTTGTTGTAATGAGGTGACTGTGGGTGGGCTCTGGGATAGCTTCTAGGTGGGGGCTTGTCACCAGAAAGATCAAGCCTTGATTATAGAAGCTTGGAATTTTCAGCCCCACCCTTCATACGCCAGAGAGAGGAGAGAGCTTACACATGGATTTAATAAATGAGCATGCCCACATGATGAAGCTTCCTTAAAATCCCAAGAGTATGAGTTTCAAGGAGTTTCCATGAGGTGAACACATCCACATACCAGAAGAGTGACACACCCAACTCTATGGGGACAGAAGCTTCTACGTTTGGGACCCTCTCAGAACTTGCCCAATATATTTCTTCATCTGGCTGTTCATCTATATTCTTTATCATTTCCTTTAAAAAACTGATAACATAAGTGTTTCCCTGAGTTTTGAGGACCACTCTAACAAATTAACCAAACCCAAGGAGTGGGTCTTGGGAAACTCCAATTTATAGCTGATCAGTCAGAAGAATAGGTAACAATTTTGACTTGCGATTGGGTGTCTGATGTGGGGGTGGAGAACAATCCTGGGACTGAGTCCTTAATCTGTGATTTCAACATCTAGCTGGTGTCACAGGGTATTTCTTGGTAAAGGAACCTCCTCATATAGTATCAGAGTGTTATGAGTGTTCTGTGTGATTGTAAAAAAAAAAAAAGCACGGGGGGGAGGATGTAGGTATTTCCAATTCTCTCTTTTTCTCTCCCTCTCTCTCAAAGCCTGACGAATCCAGCTACCAAAACCCAATATAAGTAACAGATAAAAGTGAAAAAGCTTCAACACTAACAAGGCTGAGTTCTCTGAGAATCCCATCAACTCAGAGACCCATTCTCCCTCTGGGCTCCAGAATTTTGGTGAAAACCATTTATCTAGCTTGACCAGGTGGTTGCACAGTGGATAGTGTATCAGCCTGGACACTGAGGACTCAGGTTCAAAACCCCGAGGTGTCTGGGTTGAATATGGCCTCATTTGGCTTGAGTGTGGGCTCACCAGCTTGAGTAAGGGGTCACTGGCCTAGCTGGAGCCTCCTGGTCAAGGCACATATGAGAAAGCAGTCAATAAACAACTAAGGTGCTGCAACTACCAGTTGATGCTTCTCATCTCTCTCCCTTCCTGTCTGTCCTTGTGTCTATCTGTCTGTCTTTCTCTACCAAAAAAATCATCTAGAGTTACCACTTAGCTCTTAAATTTGATGAATTTGTTTATTTTTCTCTTAAGGAAGGTTGTAAATACAAAAGTAAAAAATACAGTATTCCAGTGTATCTTCTTTATTCCTTCTTATTACTAAGAGTAGTAGTCTATGATATGAATGTACTTTTTAAAAGTTGAAGATTTTGCTTGTTTCCAATTTTTGGCTATTATGAATAAATCTATTCATTTCCCTACTGAAAAAAAACAACTTATGACTTATTATTGTCTACAGTAGCAAACCTTGTCTGGTATTCATGAATTCCTATGGAGTCAAGTAATTTCCTGAAATTATATTTAAAATATGCTTCTATTAGTTCCAATTCTTGGAAGGGTTAATATGTTCAAGGTCACTGCAAATAAATGACTTGACTTCTTGTTCCATTTCTCTGTACAAATGACAAATATTCTTTCTGTTTTCTGCTTATGTGACCAGATAAGGATTTCTCCTGCCTGTGAGTAAATGGCTAATTTGTGTAATTTAAGAGGAATAAATTGGAAGTTCATTTTGGCTTTGGGATCATACTGTTCTCCAATGCAACTTTATTATTAACAAGGCTCACACTTTGTTTCTGACTTATGTGTATATTTTTCTATTGGTTCAGATCCCATAGAGGTGAAGGGAATATGATTAATTCACATCATTGACCCCTTTCTCCACCATATGTATAGCTTTTCATTAAGTGCCCAAAGGATACTACCATAACACACACACACACACACACACACACACACACACACACACACACACACACCCCTTAAGAACCTGCAGAATA
Source organism: Saccopteryx leptura (assembly GCF_036850995.1). Classification (NCBI taxonomy): domain Eukaryota; kingdom Metazoa; phylum Chordata; class Mammalia; order Chiroptera; family Emballonuridae; genus Saccopteryx; species Saccopteryx leptura. Next base: position 131,198,524 of record NC_089516.1, read on the forward strand.
AAATTTACAGCCCTTCATCTTGGATTCAAGTCCTTTCTCAACCTGTCTCTCCACACATATCCCCCAGTGCTTTCCATAACAAATCATCTGTTCCATTCAGAACAGCCCACCCATCTCTAATTACAGCCACTGGATCTCTACTTAGCTATTTACTTTTTCTGAAGTGCTCTCCCCAATCCTCTCTGCCAGAGAAAATCTTAACCATATTTCTTTAAAAAAAAATTATGGAACCTGACCTGTGGTGGTGCAGTGGATAAAGCATGTTGACATGGAACTCTGAGGTCGCCAGTTCGAAACCCTGGGCTTGCCTGGTCAAGGAACATATGGGAGTTGATGCTTCCTGCTCTTTTTCCCCTTATCCCCTTGCTAAAATGAATTAAAAATTATTAAATTTATTGGGGTGAAATTGGCTAATAAAATTATGTAGATTCAAGTCTGCATCTCTTCTTTTCTTTTTTTAAATTTGGTTTCAAGTGTACAGTTCTGTAATACATCATCTGTATATATTGTGCTGTGTGTAATTTCACTTTTATATAGAATCTAATGAACAAAATAAACAAACAGATCCTACCTATATTTCAAAAACAAGGTTCTTTGAAAGCTATATCCTTCTCTTGAAAACTCTCCTGGGGAGTCCAGCACAGAGTTTGAATTTATTTATTGTCTGTAGCATAAGTTAAGGATAACTTTTTCTTTGTCTACACATCTCTTCTCCCCACAATTAGATCTGTGAGTCTCTCAAGAGCTTAGATCACAGAATCTCTTCATCTCCTCAAAGATTACCATAAGTTAAAACCACGATAATTATTTGTGGCTAGAATTTCTTTTCTCTTATTCCTTCATTCAGAACACTGGTCTCCCAGACTCATAGTTTTAGGGGTATTAAATTGTCCATCACGGCCCTGGCCAGTTGGCTCAGTAATCAAGCTTTGGCCCAGCATATAGATGTTCTGGGTTTGATTCCCAGTCAGGGCACACAGGAGAAGTGCCCATCTGCTTCTCCACACATCCCCCTCTTCCTTCTCTCTCTCTCTCTCTCTCTCTCTCTCTCTCTCTCTCTCTCTCTCTCTCTCTCTCTCCTCCTTAAGCCATGGCTTGATTGGATCGAGTTGGCCCCGGGCACTGAGAATGGCTCCATGGCCTCTGACTCAGGCACTAAAACATGGCTCTGACTGCAACGGAGCAAGAGCCCCATATGGGCAGAGCATCGCCCCTTAGTGGGCTTGCCAGGTGGGTCTTGGTCAGGACACATGCAGGAGTCTGTTTCTCTACTTCCTCTCCTCTCGCTAAAAAACAAAAACAAACAAACAAAAAAAAACTCTTTAAAAAAATTGCCCATCACCCACCATAAATGAAAGCAATACACTGTCTTATTAAAATACATTTACAAGCTTTGCAGAGTGGCAGTATCATAGTCAATGTTGTTTATCTAAGGAGTGATTATTCCTAGTTGAAAAATATGTTTAGAACTGCCATTTATTAGATGCTTACTCTCTGCCAGGCACGATGCTTTATCAGAGTTAACTCATAGACTCCTAATGCAAACCTTTTTAGAGATGAAAAAATTAAGATTCTGAAAGCTTAGTTATTTTTTAACTTATTAATTTTAGAGAGAGAGGAAGGAAGAGAAAAACATTGATTTGTTGTTCCACTTATTTATGCATTCATTGGTTGATTCTTGTATGTGCCCTGACCACAAGATAGAACCTGCAACCCTGGCGCATCTAAACAATGCTCCAACCAACTGCGGTATGTGGTAAGGATAGAAAGCTTGGGTAATTTATTCAAGGTCCATCAGCAGCCAGTGGAACAGGCCAGGAATAAACATAGGTCTGTCTGAATTTCAAAAGCACTATTTCTCAACTTTCGCTGCACAACACAGGCATCCCTGGGTTGCAGACTTGGCATTGTTAGTTTTAAAGGCTCCCCCATGTGGTGTAAATGTGAAGCCAGAACTGGACTTTTAATTTTGATGCTCCACTATCTCCAGTGTGGGGAATAGTGTCAGTGAAGTTGAGATGGAGAGAACACCTGTTTGCCGAGCTAATTTAGCTCCAGCAAGAACTTGGAGTCAGAGTTGTGTGATTAGGATAAAACCAGGTTCTCCTCAAAATGCCAAATACATGCTGGAGCACCTATGGATGTGGGACAGGGTTTAAGCTGGGGATCTCAAATGACAAGGTAACTTCAGTTGACATCTGACTTTTACAGACTTCTTGCCTGCCCCAGGTGGTCACTCATTTACTCTATAACTGCTATTGAAAAGCTTTGGCAAAGCCTCCTTCTCAAACTCTCAAGTCTCAAAAGCTTGAAATATTTAAATAAAATGTGTAACTTTCTGATAAAAAATAAGGAAGCATACTTCATAAGTAAGGTCTTATCTGCTGCTATCCTGAGTTGACAGTCAGCAAAAAGCAAGCCTCTTTCTCCTGCTTTAACTCACTGTATCCTCTATGCCAAATACAGGGCTTCTGGGAATGAAAATAAGTGAGTTGTCTCAGGGTGAGGCCATGCTTCTCTGCAGTGACATCATAAAAGTCAGTGTTGAGAACAAAGCTGAAAGTACCAATCTGGCCAATCTCCTGGGGGGTCCTGGGCAGGTTTTCTCAGTTGTAACTTGGTCCTCTCTGGATAGATTCTCCTCCTCCACCTTGGCTCTAACCTTTCAGAGACCCAAAGCAAGAATGTTGGAGCAGACTTCCCCTTTGTCCAAGGCCTATAGCAATAGTTACTTCACTAGTGTGGGCATGAATGGTGTTATACTAGTAGCCACAGGTAACAGGACAGCCCAGGGAAGGTAACAATGGGGTGACTAGATATATAATTTTGTGACTATTAGAATGCTGGCAGAGCACCAGCAAAACTGGTTCACAGCAGGAACAGAGCAGCTACTATTTATTGAATACTGTGTGCCAGGCACTAAGCACTTTACCTTGTGATAAAATACTGTTAGGTGCCCAAAGAGTTTTTTTCCTGTTTCCTGTATTTTTCCCCATTATTAAAGCATAATTTAAGTTCAGTAAATTGATTCCTTTTAGGTCCACAGTTCAATGAGTTTTATCACACAATCACCACCAGAATACAGTGTAAAACATTTCCATCACCTCAAAAAGTTTCTGCATGTCCCTTCACAGTCAATCCTCTAGCACCTAATTTGAGACCCTGTCAACAATTAATCTGGTTTCTGTCTCTGTATCTACCTTTTCTCTTGGAACCACAGCTAAGCAAAGGACACTCAATACCCCATATTCTAAGTTCAGACAACCAGCAACTCTTAAGGCCAGACATCAGGCAACAAATCTTGCTGTGGAAAAACCAGCTGCCCAGTTGATATAAGAGGTCTGCGGGTGTGCAATATTTCCCTTCCCCAAGTCAAGAGAGAGGAGATGCTAAGATAATCAGTCATAAAATTAGAGGTCACTAGGCCCTGGCTGGTTGGTCAGTGGATAGAGTGTCAGCCCAACATATGGATGTCCTAGGTTCAATTCCTGGTCAGAGCACACAGAGACCATCTGCTTCTCTCCTCTTCCCTCTCCCCCTTCTCTCCCTTTTCCCCTCCTGCAGCCAGCTATATTGGTTCAAGGGTGGCCCCAGGTGCTGAGGGTAGCTTGGTTGGTCCAAGCATGTCAGCTTCACGCACTAAAAATAGCTCAGTACTGGAGCATCAGTTAGACAGGGTTGCCAGGTGGATCCTGGTCAGGGCACATGTGGGAGTCTGTCTCATTATCTCCCCTCTTCTCATCTTAAAAAATAATAGAGGTTGCTAGAAGTGACCCACATCTTAGTAAAAGATGTAGAGGAAGGAACATAGGTTTTAGAGTCAAGCAGACCTGGATGCAAATTGTGCTTCTGTTATTTATTTACCTGCTGTGTGACCTGGAATACATTACTGGTGACTATATTTTCTTTGAAAATTGCATAGGTACAATACTAGCACTGTGTCTGATGCTGCTGGGGCATGGAAGAAAACACTGTGGGAGAGATGGAGGCCTGGGGGACTTCTAGGTTGAGATAGGGCAATGACAGGCCCCTCACTATCTTGATTCTTAAGGAATAGGTAAGATATATATGGTATATGTCTATAAGCTTGGGGAAAATTCCCCCAAAACAATAGATAAGAATGAGGCCTATGAGCTTGCCCAAAGCTATCATAGTGTGGAGGCAAAAAGGTTCATGCCTCAGCAGAATGTGGTATCATGCTTCTATCAGTGTTATGCCAGAGTTGAGGGATTTATTTTTTAAAATATTTTATGTATATATCCTCAATGATTTGATGCAACTCAAGAAACCTGTTACACTTTCACTGCCTCCATTAATCCTAAAAGCACCCTATAAGGTAGGTGTACCTATTTTATAAATGAGAGAATTGATGATCAGAGAGGGCAAGTAATGTATTCCAGGTCACACAGCAGGTAAATAAATAACAGAAGCACAATTTGCATCCAGGTCTGCTTGACTCTAAAACCTATGTTCCTTCCTCTACATCAGACTTCCTTATATGTGTGTATCAGCTAGAGGGGGGAGAAGGCATCAGCTTATAGTAGCACAGAGATTCCTATGGATACTCAAGACAATAACTGTTAGGTTCTTGTATTTTTCCCACTTGCTAACCTTCCTCCCCCTTTAGCTAACAGTCTTGATTCCTTAGAATAACCCTGTGAAGGTTTTAGTTCATTCCCTGCTCTGTTTCTGTCAATATGCTTGTCTCTTCAGGTTGGAAAGCCTCAACCCATTCTGACCACACACCCGAACCTGAAGCTGCCTCTTTGTCTGGGACTCCAAAGCTGTATTGGTCACTCAGTGCCTGTACTGGCTCCTGGAAGGAAGACTCCAGCTCATTTCACAGATCCTCACAGTTTATGCGGTCCTACTGCAGTCAACTGTGCCTTGCCCTGAGATCTGACATAACTGCTTCCCACCAAGCTTTCACCTCAGTATGAGGGCATAATTCAGTATTGAGTCGGTAGGTTTAAAAAAATCATGTGCTGCTCAGTTTTATGTACAGAATAAAACTCTGTTCCATGATAGAAAACAATAATCTTAAACAGATGGTAACTATAGCCTTAGAAGAAGAAATCTCCACCCTAAGCTTCTGGTTAAGTACCTGGTGATTTACTAAAATGGTTTCTGAGAGAGTGGAAGAAAGAGAGAGAGAGAGAGAGAGAGAGAAATATCAACTCGTTGTTTCACTTGATTGTTCCATTTAGTTGTGCACTCGCTGGTTGATTTTTATATGTGTCCTGACCAGTGATCAAATCTGTGATCTTGGCATGCTTAGATGACACTTTATTCACTGAGCCACCTGGCCTCGGCTAAAATTCCTTTCTTAAGAGCATTCTCATAAGGAATAGCAAACACTCAGCATTTATTTATGAAGATTTTAAACCAGGAGTAACACCAGTCTTTAAACTTGTTCAGTTTCACAGATGCTACCAAGCAATGCTAAGATTGTCTCCTTGGGATTCACTAGGCCTGAGAATTTTCTGTTATTGAAAGGTTGGTGGTAAGAAATGCAATAAAACCTTAAGTTGCTATGAATCTGCAAATCATTATAGTCACTATTTATAATCTCTTTTACTTTAATGAAAATATTGACCAATCCAAATCTTCTTAATGCTAGAGGTCTGTTTTCTTTAGCTTCTTATACTTTAAAATGACAATAACAAGGTGGTTTTATTCAATGATGGTACTTCTGAGGTAGTTGGGTCATCTTAGTATATGGCATCATTCAAAAAAATGTAAGAACAGAAATAATGCAAATGTGAGTAAACATTGCACTTTTTACAGTCCAGGATTCTGCTGTTGAGGCAATGGTATAAAAGGATACCTTTGATACACTTTGGTATCAGCTCCCCAAAAGGCTATGATGTCCCCAGACATCTTTAGATTCATTTACTACTCTAACCAAGCTCCCTGGAATTCATGCAAATAATTTTTTCCTTTTCTTTCTTTCTTTCTTTCTTTCTTTCTTTCTTTCTTTCTTTCTTTCTTTCTTTCTTTCTTTCTTTCTTTCTTTCTTTCGACAGAGACAGATAGAGAGAGGGACAGATAAAGACAGACAGACGAGGAAGGAGAGGGAGGGAGTGGGGGGAGGGGAGGGGCACAAAGAAAACCAGATAGAAGGTGACGGAGGATGATTTGACTTTGAGTGGGGGGTATGCAGCATAATCAAAGGTCAAAATAATCTGGAGATGTTTTCTCGGAACATATGTACCCTGATTTATCAATGTCACTGCATTAAAATTAATAAAAATAAGATAAAAAAGACAGACAGACAGGAAGGGAGAGAGATGAGAAGCATCAATTCTTCAATTCTTCGTTGCAGCACCTTAGTTGTTCACTGATTGTTTTCTCATATGTGCCTTCACTAGGGGGCTACAGCAGACCGAGTGACCCCTTGCTCGAGCCAGTGACCTTGGACTCAAGCTGGTGAGCCTTATTCAAACCAGATGAGCCCATGCTCAAGCCTGAGACCTCAGGATTTTTAACCTGGGTACTCCACGACCCAGTCCAAAGCTCTATCCACTGTGCCACCACCTGATCAGGCCATACAAATAATTTTTAAGTTATCACATATTGACCTCAAACAGTTGGCTGAAAAAATTGACCAGTACTATGTCTGGTTCTATTCTTCTATTTTCCTAGGTATTAACTGGCTTTGACACATTGCCTTACTTTGATGCATAGCTTCTGGATACTCAATACTGATGACTTTTCTTACTTGGTCCAGACCGAGAGAGAAGGAGAGAGAGAGATTGAAAAGGAGGGAGTGAGCAAGGAAGAGGGAAGGAGGGTCATTTAAGCTCTACCCTCATGAGCTAATCTAACCCTAATTACTTCCCAAAGGCCCCACTCCCAGATACCATCACACTGCATATTTGGTGGGCTTCCACATATGAATTTGGGTAGGACACAAACATTCATAGCAACATACTACTTTCCTGTCTCCATCATCAGTTTCTCTGTCTTCTGTTACCTATGAGTACTGGCCTTGGTGAGTGACCAGCTATCTTTCACCACTTTTTCAATGTAACTGAAAGTAAATGGACGTTGGTACCTTTGGGGAAGTACTGGAGGAATATTTATTTTAAATACATTTTGTGGCATTATGGAGTTCTTCTCCAAGAGTACCCAGGTTTTATTTCAATTACTGGCCTCTGGATCTGTGAATCAACTTAAATTGAAAACTGAATGAAAGAAAATTATTTTCCATTGCAGTGGCTGACATTAGCCTTTTGCTCCCCAGTTGTAAATTTCTAGAGAGTACAAAAGTCAAATGTTACCCTAGTTGGCTGCCTGTCTCTCTTGTCCCTAAGAATGCCTATTAACTATACCATTGCTAGAGATTTCTGGAGGTTAAAACATTCTGGTAGCTACTCCAGCCTTATGTCCTGTATCAGTCTGCTCAGACTGCTATAACAAAGTATCTCAGATGGTGGGCATTAAAAACAGAGATTTATTTTCTCACAGTTGTTGAGGCTGGAGTCTAAGATCAAGGTGTTGGAGGAGTTGATCCCTTCTGAGGCCTTTCTCCTTGGCTAGAAAATGGCTGTCTTTTCCCTATGTTGTTTTTATTTAATAAATAAATTTTTATTAATTTTAATGGGGTGACATCAATAAATCAGGGTACATATATTCAAAGAAAACATGTCCAGGTTATCTTGTCATTCAATTATGTTGCATACCCATCACCCAAAGTCAGATTGTCCTCCATCACCTTCTATCTAGTTTTCTTTGTGCCCCTCACCCTCCCTCTCTCCCTCCTTCCCTCCCCCTCCATAACCACCACACTCTTGCCCATGTCTCTTAGTCTCGTTTTTATGTCCCACCAATGTATGAAATCATGCAGTTCTTGTTTTTTTCTGATTTACTTATTTCACTCCGTATAATGTTATCAAGATCCCACCATTTTGTTGTAAATGATCTGATGTCATCATTTCATATGGCTGAGTAGTATACCATAGTGTATATGTGCCACATCTTCTTTATCCAGTCATATATATATATATATATATATATATATATATATATATATATATATATATATATATATATATATATATATATATATATATATATATATTTACAGTGATTAAAGCCTTTAAGGAAACTCTTGGCCAATACAGCAAGAATCCATAAAAGAGTAGTGTTCTTAACATGTTCACCAAGTCCAAGTTGGTACCAACACCATTCCAAATCCCTGTGAATGCAACCCAACCCCAGTTCAGTCTGTTAGGAGCTATCACAAGGATAGGAGTCCAGAAAAAGTCCACATTCCAGAAAAGCCCACACGGCACTGGAATTGTTGTCACAATTCTATACTTTGCAGTTCACATCCAAGTCCCAATGGCCGCTGCTTCTAGCTGGTAATGATTCAGGTAGACTGGAAAAGCCATCTTCTGCATGTGTGGATATGGAGCTTCTGTTCTCCTCTGCCTGGAGAGATGAGACCAGGTTGCTTTTCCCTGGAGCTCTGCAACTGTGGCTTGGTAAAAAGAACCTTGGGATACACTAAGCTGGGTGGCAAAGGTAAATTCACAATAGAAGTTGGCAAAAGTAGGGGGAGAGAGCTCTAAATTAGGAGTAGGTCCCAGCCTGAAATATGAGTGGGGCATTGAGGTAAGAGGAATAAAGGAAACATTATATATTAAACAAAGCAGCAGAAAATAGGACTATCAACACCCACAACAGAGACCTTTGAGGGAAGAATAAAAAACCTGACTATTCAGGCAAGACATAGTTAAGTGGCCCTTGTGCAAATGAGATCAGTTTACCTGCTTCTTGGAAGAAATACCCTAGGCTCGTCCACAGTGTTGTAGATGGGGCCGATGGCCCTGGGCACTTTCAGCCTTCAGTGGCAAACCCCAGCATTCTGGGCAAGGTTAGGTCATAGGTGGCTGGAGCAGGGCTGGAAGAGACTGAATTCTCCCTTAGAGGAGCGAGGGGGAAGCCTACCTTCCAGTGTCCCTGTTTCCTCACAGCAGAGGCATGTAAGCCTGACAGGCTTTAGCTCAATGACCTTCCTTTCCACTATTGAAGCAGGACCCAGATGGCATCCTATGAGACCCCTTTGGGGCATTGGAGTCTTTAAGGGTGTATCCTAAAAGCTGGTAGTTCCCCTGATCTCTATTGGGCTTTTTCTGCCTCTTGGTATCTTAAAGGCCATGCTCAGAAGATCTCGCTGAGGGGTTTGAGGATCCCCATCCACCTATATAAATCTTTTCCATATATCTGGAGCTATTTGGAAAAAGACAAAACAGTGTTATTAGCTGGATCAAATAAAAGAAGGTAGAAGTTTGCAGGAGAAGAAGATTTGGCATCTCCTGTTCATCAGCATTCAAAAGAAATTTAAATTTTTTTACGTAAAAAGCATGATATGGTAGACCCATAGGAGTTCCAGGATATGACTCCCCCCTTTTAATTTTTTTTAAATTGACCTTAAAATATTTGCTGGGTACACTTTAATAATACCTTGACTTTAAAGATTGTAAGAAATACCCATAATTCAAAAGGTTTGACAAAATACAGTAAATGCTTTTGCTACATATGCAGGAGCATTGTCAGTTTTAACCAGTTTAGGAAATCCAATAATAAAAAAATGCATACAGACAATGAGCTATAGCCTGCTTAGCAGCCTCTCCTATTCTGGCAGAGGTTACTATGTATATAAATCCAGAATAAGTATCCACTGTAACATGGACATAGGGCTGTTTGCCAAATGAAAGTATATGAGTAACCTCCATTTGCCAAAGTTGTTCTGGTAGGGGTCCTTGAGGGTTAACTTCAAATGAAGGGACAGATTGTAGTATAGGATTTTCCATGTGTTTTTACATGATCTTCCCTCTGTGTATATGTCTGTGTTTTTATCTTGACTTCTTATAAGGACACCAGACATACTGGATTAGGACCCTCCTATGTGACCTCATTTTACCTTGATTATCTCTTTAAGACCCTATGTCTGAATACAGTCACATGTGGATGTACTGGGGATTAGCATTTCAATATATGAACTTTGGGGGGACACAATTTAGCCCATACATGGCTCACTATGGCAGTTACTTCAATTTTGCCTGTTAGTTAAATATCATCATTGACTTCCGCTATACCAGAATCCTATCATCATTGATACTGGGGCTCAGTTCCATGATAGCATCTTCTGCTGTCAATCTGGTCTGCAAAAACAACCACTATTGATGTTCTCAAAGAAGCTAGTGTCCCTGCTCACTAGCACATTCCTAGTGAAGGAATGTCTTCAGAGCCTTCCCAGGGAACACAGATAGGTGGAAGTTTATCTGCTCAGGTTGCAACTATTCCGACATTACTATTTTCTGACCCCTTCTCCAATATCTAATCAGTTCTGCCATAATCACTTAATTTATTGTGGTCATTGTTTGTCCTCCCCACTCCTCCATTCCCCAGCCTCCAATATCCACCCCAACAGCATATCAGTCCTGCCTCCATGGGTCTTTGCCAGGACATTGAATTCTGAGTCATGGGTGAGTGTCCCTATATTAATGAGTTCTGCCCTTTCCACACTTATATATTTCTCCCCTGGGCAAACCTGACTATGCAAGCATCCTAAGGTATGGGAAGTTCCAATCTCAGCCCCATGGCTAGGCCTAAAGCTGGCTATTCCCTGTTACATTCAGTAAATAAGGAAAAGTCATCAGGGAAACCACTATTTATGAAAAATTCAAGGGCTTCTCGGGGGTCCTCAAGAAGAAACCATGGGCCCTTAAGAACTTGGAGTTGGGAGGGTGGTTAATATTACAAAAAGGTGTCACATGTCTATGAGAAAGCTTTGGTTGCCTGGCTTGCTTCAGTTGATGCTGGCCTACAACTGAACTGCTTATCTTCCCTGTACTCTGCTGATCTTGTTCCACCTGCTGGTTGCACCACCTTCTCCCACTAATCTTGAGTCCTCGTCATGCTCAAACTCTCACCTTCTTAATGATTCTCCAAAGAGAGTTACTAAATCCATTCTGCCCCTGTACTCACACTTTTTTGGCTCCTCTCTTCTCCAACCCCGAGGCCCTCACTCCAATTCCAATCACCTGTTCTCTTTAGCTCTCTGATTGCAGAGGCCTCGCCACAAATGCCCAGCTGATCCAGAAACCTGTTTTCCTCTTCCTGCTGTTAGTGTTTCTCTGTCTTACAGCAGCTGAGAGCATATTTTCATATGATCAAAAGCACATCTAGCCTGCCCTTTGGTAGCACAGTGGATAAAGCGTCAATCTGGAATGGTGAGGTCGCTGGTTTGAAACCCTGGGCTTGCTGGGTCAAGGCACATACAGGAAGCAACTACTATGAGTTGATGCTTCCCGCTTCTCCAATGTTGTTTTTCTCTCTCTCCCAATCTCTCCCTAAAATCAATAAATTTTAAAAAAGCAGATCTATAACTTCAGAATCTTTGTTGTAACTCAGAGTTGTAGTGAGCCTGACATTGGGCCCTGGAATCAAGGCTCCAGTAATACCTGCTCTGCAGCCTGAGTGGAAGACATCATGATTTACTCTCCCCAAAACAGACAACTATTGAATGAGCCACCAGGGGACAACAGCTGCTCTCATTTAGTAAACTCTAGATATTTTATTTTTCTGTCTTCTTACATGTTTTACACACACATGGCTATGCAATTGTTTGTAAGAAATAAAAAAGCCATGTGACTTTGAGGTGATGATTGGGTCTCTGATTGTTCCTCAGGGACCCTTCCCCCTCCTTCCTCCCTTTGTGTTAAAAATGGCACTAACTTCCAGAGGATGATCAATGCACTCCTCCCCTTGCCCTGCCTGGGCCTTCTCACATTCGGTGTCTACTACCCTTGTGGTCCCTGCTGTATGTGGTAGAATACTTGATAGCTACATCTTATAGCCAGAATTGTATCCTTCCCCCAAAATTATATGGAAAATCCTAAACCCCAGTATCTAATAATGTGACTATTCTTCAGAGACAGGGCCTTTATTTATTTATTTATTTATTTATTTATTTATTTATTTATGCAACACTGGTTAGTTAACCAATTTATACAGGTTTCAGTTGCACAATTCTACAACACATCATCTATATACTGTACTGTGTGTTTATTTCCCCAAGTCAAATCTGCATCTACCGGCCTGACCTGTGGTGACGCAGTGGATCAAGTGTCAACCTGGAATGCTGAGGTCGCCAGTTCAAAACCCTGGGCTTGCCTGGTCAAGGCACATGTGGGAGTTGATGCTTCCTGCTCCTCCTGCCCCTCTACCCATCTCTGTGTCTCTTCTCTCTAAAATGAATAAATCTAAAAAAAAATCTGCATCTACCAACATTTATCCCCCTTATGCCCTCCTCCACCTCCCCCACAGGGCCTTTATAGACATGGATAAGGTTAAATTAATCATTAAGATGAGTCCTTTCTGACTAGTATCCTGAGAAGAATTCTGGAAACACAGAGAGATGTAAGGGATGCATATGCACAGAGGGAAGGAAGATCATGTGAGGACACAATGAGAAAGTAGCCATGTACAAGCCAAGGAGAGAGGCCTCAGAAAAAACAACCTTTATGACACACTGGTCTCCAACTTCTAACCTCCGAAACTGTAAGAAAATAATTTTCTGCCACCAAGTGTGTGGTATTTTGTTACAACAGCCTAAAAAGACTAATACAGGGGGTCCTCAGGTTATGACACAATTCTGTTCCTATGACAGTGACATAACCTGAATTTTGGTGTAAGTCAAAATACACCCTAGCCTAAGTCCATTACCTATCCTAACACAGTTTAGGAGCTATGATAAGGGCCAAAAAAATCACCCAACAAAGCAACAGAAATGAAACACTTGTGCTTTTAACAGTCTAAAATGGCGCAGGTGAGCGTACTGGGGGACGTCAACTCCTTTACTCACAGGCAGCATTTCTGCATATTCTTCTGCTGCACGCAACCAAACTAGTTCACCCACATAGTCCATAAGTAAACTAATTTCACATCTCAATTTTTTTAATTTTTATGGGAGTGAGCGCTGTAAACTCGAAACATCGTATGCCGAGACTTCTATTACCCGAGGACTCCCTGTATACTATGTGATGTTAACATTTCTTGTTCCCTTTCTCTTTCTCTTTAAATATATGTGTGAATATATGTGTATTATATATATATATAAAATACTCAAATATAATTAGGTGGTAGAATGTACATATACATTATATATGTACATATAATATGTATATTATACATATACCCACACATACATTACAGAATTACAATTTTATGTTTTTGTGTCCTTATCTTTTTATCAATTCATACTAACCTTATACAGTACTGTTAAAATTTTCTGACAAAATACGATTTTTAATGTTTGCACAACTAAGTGTGGATATACCATAATATATCAAATATTCATAAATTGGAAATATTCATTTGTTTCTAATTCTTTTGCTATTTTAAAAAATGTCATAATTCACATTTCCTTATATATGTTTATCTGCTTTGTGCTAATACTTTAGGTTAGATTTCTAAAATTGAATTTTATCAAAAGCATGAACATTCTCCAGACTCCTGGTAGACTTTCTGAGATTGCTTTCTAGAATGGTTACATTAATTTCCATTTCTGCTAATAGAATGTAAAAAAAATTCATATCAATATATCCCCACTAAAAGTAATTTTCTTTGATAACCATTGTATCTGTTAAGCAAAAAGGGTATCTAATAATTAATTTCATTTTCATTTCTTTGCCAATAAGGTGTAGGCTTTTTCAAATTTTCCTTTTATTTATTATTTGAGAGAGAGAGAGAAGGAGAGGGAGACAGGAAAGCAGGGAGAGAAGGATGGAAGAGAGAAAGAGAAGCAACAACTTATTGCTTCACTCTAGTTGTGCATTGATTACTTCTCATACATGCATTAACTGGGCATCAGACTGGCGACCTTGGGCTCAAGTCAAGCCAGCAACCCCTTGTTCAACCTTGTAACCTTGGGTTCAAGCCAGTGACCTTGGGTTCAAGCTGATAGCCTGAGCTCAAGCCAGTGACCTCGGGTTTTGAACCAGAGACTTCAGCATTACATGTCAACACTCTATCCACTGCACCACCAGCAGTCAGGCCTTATTATTTTTCTTAATAAAAATCTTTATTTATATGATGTCTTTATTAATTAAACACAGCAAATATTCATTATGTTCCAGAAAAGGTTTTCATAATTTCTTTCATTAAATTTCTTTTGACATATACAAATTTCAAAATGTTGACTCATCAAAACTATTATTAATGTTTTCTTTTTTGGTTATGTTGTCATTACACATATTTTTTTTCCCAGAGACCAGATAAAAATTCACTTTATCCTCTTACATTTTTATATTAACTTTTTTTAATTACTTCACAACAGATATACAGAAATGAATTCAAGCCTTAAGGGTACAGAACATGAATTTTCTTTTTTTGTGTGACAGATAGAGAGAGGGACAGATAGAGACAGACAGACATGAAGGGAGAGAGATGAGAAGCATCAATTCTTCGTTGCGGCACCTTAGTTGTTCATTGATTGCTTTCTCATATGTTCTTTGACCCGGGGGGAGGCTACAGCAGAGCGAGTGACCCCTTGCTCAAGCCAGTGACCTTGGGTTCAAGTCAATGATGATGTGGTCATGTCTATGATCCCACACTCAAACCAGCGACCCTGCGCTCAAGCTGGTGAGCTGTGCTCAAACCAGATAAGCCCTCCCTCAAGCCGGTGACCTCGGGGTTTCAAACCTGGGTCCTCTGCATCCCAGTTTGATGCTCTATCCACTGCATTGCTGCCTTGTCAGGTAGAATATGATTTCAAAAGTTGAGACTGACTGCACAATAAGCAGCTCCCAGATTGAGAAATAGCATATTATTTGCACCTAAGAAGTTCCAATTGGACCTCCTTCCAGTCACTACCCACTGAGAGTAACCACTAGTCTGACTTCTGACATGACAATTTTACATGTTTTTGACCTTTATATAAATAGAATCAGATCATATGTATTCTTATACGTTTGCCATCTTTTGCTCAGTATTATGTTTGTGACGAGTCATATCCTGTCCATTTATCCTCATGCTGTTTAGTATTCCATTATGTGATTATATATAATGTTTCTCTTCATTCTACTTTTTATAATAAGTTGCATTCGTTTTCTATTTTGGGCTATTACAAAGTGTGCTATTATGAATATTTTTGAACATGTTTACTGATGAACATATACATGTATTTCTGTTAGATATAGACCTTGGATTAGAATTGCTGGATTATAGGGAATGTATTTGTGCAGATTTTTCAAGTGGTTTTCAAAAGTGCTTGTTCAAATTTACACTCCCACCATCAGAGTATGAGAATTCTGGCTGTTCCACATTCTCATAAACACCTAGTGTTTTTTGTTGTGCTCAATCTAGTCCTTCTGGTAGGTATGTGGTGTTATCACGTAGTGGTTTAAATTTGTATTTCCCTGATGTGTAATGAAGCTAAGTATTTATTTCATGTCTACTGGCCATTTGGAAATACCTGTTCATATATTTTGTCCATATTTCTATTCTTTTCCAGTGTTTTTTTAATAATTATTTTTAAAGATTTATTTATATATACTGGAAAAAATCCTTTATTAGATAGATGTATTGCAAATTTCCTCATATCATGTAGATTGCCTTTAACTCTATTAATGGTGCCCAGCTACTCCTGGAACCTATTTTCCTCTTCCTGTTGGTGTTTCTGTGTGTCTTATGTCAGCTGAGAGTATACTATGTCATGTGGTAAAACGTAACGATTAGAGTTCTACAAGACCATTCCTCTATGACACAACCACTTGTCCTACCATAGGATGTGTGAATCTTGAAAGTTCTGCTTTAAGATTAAAGGCTACAGTGGCATATGCTCTTCAGTCTGAATGAATGACAACATTCATTCCTCAAATTAAAGGTAGACAATTACTAAATGAGCCACCAGAGGGCAAAGCTGCTCTAGTTAAATAAATTCTACTTGCCTGTTTCTTATTACAAGAGTTGAACATTTGAAAAATGTAGAAAATAAAAATCACCTAATACCCTATACCTCAGATAATCATGCAGAACATTATGGCATTTTGTTTACATTCTTTTCCCTCTCTAACTAAATGTAAATAAAAATTTTAATACAGTATTTCTCTTTTTTTGTGACAGAGACAGAGAGAGACAGACAGGGACAGACAGGAGAGAGATGAGAAGTATCAATTCTTCATTGTGACACCTTAGTTGTTCACTGATTGCTTTCTCATATGTGCCTTCACCAGGGGGCTACAGCCGACCGAGTGACCCCTTGCTCAAGCCAGTGACTTTGGGCTCAAGGTGGTGAGCCTTGCTCAAACCAGATGAGCCCATGTTCAAGCTGGCAACCTCTGAATCTCGAACCTTGGTCCTCTGCATCCCAATCCAATGCTCTATCCACTGCACCACCACCTGGTCACACCCAACCCCCTCCACTACCCTCTGGCAACTACCTATATATCCATAACTCTAGTTTTGTCTTTTGAGAAGCCCACATAAATGGAATCATATAATATGCAACCTTTGATACTGGCTTCTTTCACTCAGCCTGCCACTGAGGTTTATACAAGTGGTTAATTATACCAATAGTTAATTCCTTTTTATTGTTGAGTAGTGCTCCATTACATAGCTGCACCCTTGTTTGTTTATCCAGTCACTTGTAAATACTTGGTTTGTTGCTAGTTTTTAAAATTTTTGAATAGAGCTGCTATACATATTTATTGTCAGTTTTTGTGAGCATGAACAAAAGTTTTCAATTCACTTGGCTAAATATATAGGAATAGGATTGGTGAGTCTTATGGTAAGTGTACGTTAACTTTATAAGAAACTGCCAAACTGTTTCCCAAAGTAGCTGTACCATTTTTGCATTCCCATCAGCAATATAGGAGAGTTCTGTTTGCTTCACACCCTCTTCAGCATTTGGTATTATCATTATTTTTTATTTTAGCCATTCTAATAGGTATTATTATGGACTGTGTGTGTGTGTGTGTGTGTGTGTCCCCAAAATGTATATGTTGAAACCCTCATCCCCAGTGCAAAGATATTAGGTGAGGTCGTAAGACTGGAGCCCTCATGATGGGATTATTGCCCTCATAAGAAGAAATAGCAGAAAGCTATTTTTTTCTGCCTCTGCTCTCAACCAGGTTAGGCTACAATGAGAAGATAACCATTTGCAAACTTGTAGTGGTATCTAATGGTGGCTTAAATCTGCATTATTTTCTAATAGAAATATATTAAACATCTTTTCATGTGTTTATTTTCCATAGGTATATTCTCTTTGTGAAGCATCTATCCCAGTCTTTTGCTTACATTTTTTGTTGTTGTTTTGCTTTGTTTTCCTAGCTCACTTTTTTTTTTTAATTTTTTTTTATTTTTTATTTATTCATTTTTTTTTAGAGAGTAGAGAAAGAGGTAGAGAGAAGGGGGGAGGAGCTGGAAGCATCAACCCCCACATGTGCCTTGACCAGGCAAGCCCAGGGTTTCGAACCGGCGACCTCAGCACCTCCAGGTCGACACTCTATCCACTGCGCCACCACAGGTCAGGCCCTAGCTCACTTTTAAACTGGGTTATTCTTTTACCATTGAGAATTCTTTACATATTCTGGATACAAGTCCTTTGTCAGATACAGTTAAGTCATCATTTAATATTATCAGTAGGTTCTTGAAAACTGGGACTTTAAGTGATATGACATATAACAAAACAAATTTTACCATAGGTTAATTGATATAAACATGAGGTAAGTTCCTACAACCTATTTCGTATCACAGAAAAACATCAGAAAACTTTTAATAAAGATCCCAAATATTTCACACTGAAATAAATATGAGCTATACACACATTTAAGAAAGATAAATATGCGGAGGACCCGGGTTTGATTCCCGGCCAGGGCACATGGGAGAAGCACCCATTTGCTTCTCCACCCCTCTGCCGCGCTTTCCTCTCTGTCTCTCTCTTCCCCTCCCGCAGCCAAGGCTCCATTGGAGCAAAGATGGCCCGGGCGCTGGGGATGGCTCTGTGGCCTCTGCCTCAGGCACTAGAGTGGCTCTGGTCGCAACATGGCGAATCCCAGGATGGGCAGATTATCGCCCCCTGGTGGGCAGAGCGTCGCCCCATGGTGGGCGTGCCGGGTGGATCCCAGTCGGGCGCATGCGGGAGTCTGTCTGACTGTCTCTCCCTGTTTCCAGCTTCAGAAAAATGAAAAAGAAAAAAAAAAGAAAGATAAATAAAACAAGTCAGATTATTATTTTCCAGACTGCTTATTCTAGTTCAGAGTCACAGGTGGCTGGAGCTTCTCCTGGCAGCTAAGGGAAAAGGTAGGACCCCACCCTTGTCAGGATGCTATTCCATAGCAGGACCATTCACGTCCTCACAATCATTCAGACTGGGACAACTTAGACACCCTAATTCACTTCACATACAGTTCTGGGAAGTGAGAGAAAACAGGAGGACCTGGAGAAAACCCACTGGGAAAAACATGCAAACTGCAAACAGACAGTGGCCCTAAGCAGGAAATCCATTTATGTTGATTTGTTTTCTTCTCATCAATGTTATAATGAAAATATGTTGAATGAAACATTGTGATTTGATAAGGTGACCAACTTTTTTACAATGAAAAAGGAGGACAAAAATAAATTGTAGAAAACTATCATAAACAAAAGAAACATTTTATTCATAAAAATAATAATACACTATAATATGATAAATACATAATAAAACATTTATAATATTTATATTGTAATTATGCTTACATGCCTATTAATTTTTAATTATTGTAAGAAAAAAGTACTCACTTACATACAAATATGTCACATCAGACATAATGGAACTACTCTGCATGGATCGAATACAGACATTTACAGATTAGTCTTCCAATATCAAAAAGGAGGACATGTAGGAGGACACTTTTCGAGGGAGGACAGAACTTACAAAAGAAGGACTGTCCTCCCTAAAGAAGAACGATTGGTCACCTTAGATATGAGGACATGTTACGTGTAATTTGCAGAATTTTTTTCTGGTCTTTGTTTATTAGAAGTGGCATTCACCATGGGCCGTGTAGACAAAAAAAAAAAAAAATGTAAAATACAACCAGACAAGCTCAGATGAGCCCTGCACCATGGCCTTGCAAACTCAGAGACCTAAGGTAAACACACAGGATTGTCTAAATTAAACCTTTCTAGCTAAAAGCAGTTTATGGTGGGTAGTCATGTCCTAAGGAGGTTTACACTATCAACAAAGGTCAGTGCTTACTTTTATTCAAGCCTGTCTGTTCTCTGTTGCATCTAGGATAATGTACCTGATAACATGCCTTTGGAATGTGAAGGTCATCTTTTTTTTCTATCAGGACAGATATCCCACCAGAGCAGGAGCCAAAAGACCCCCCCATTGTTATTGTTATGTAAGTTATTAACTGTTAAATGTCTTGTTCCTGCCTATGTAAAAGAAGTTTCAGCATATACAGTTTTACTTTTTACCCAATTCCAGAGATGTCCCTCTCTTTGCATTCTCCCACCTCCCTGATCTATTACCAATCAATTTCATGTAACCCCCTTACATCTTTCCCTTTGATTCTGATATATAAAGTAAGTGGTGAAACCGCCATTTTCTGGAGCACTTTCTCAATCTGCTGAAACTTTGCTTCCCAGCAATTGTCGACAGTTTGGCTCAAATAAACCCATAAAAAATTATTGGAGATGACGTCAGAGTAATTGCGTGGTAGGAAGTGATACCGATAAATCTCCCTAAAAACTCAACAAGATCTTAAACCAGAAACAGAAAAATCTATCCTTGGAGCCTCCAGATGTTACGCAATACACCCGAAGGTATGGTTGAGTGAAAAATTGGCTAAATATATAATCAAACCCCAAAGGAAATAGGAAGTAAGAAACACTCCGCCTTCCTCACTAACCTAAATAGGGCTGCTTTCACTGGGAACTGAGAGTATAGGAACTTAGTCGGGCAAAGTGGGTGAATAGATCCAGGCCTTGGCACAAATGGCCGAACCAGGCTGTGGCACAGAGATCCAAGCCAAGAAAAAACTGAGCTTGTAGCAACCCAGTCAATACAAGCTAGCACTCGTGCCAACCCCACACAAAGAAAGACAAGTGGGGCAGCCATTCGCCCCAATCTCCTGGTCGGCGCTTGCAGATAGTGGGCGAAAGATTCCTGCTAGAGCCCCGTGAGTGGGTGCCCGTGTTACCCCACAGAGAGGCAGAGTCAGAGGCCTTTGTGTGGGCCAAAAGCAGAATCTCTGGGCTGCCCCAGCACCCTGAAGAAGCCACGCATGGGGAGGGAGCGAGAACTAATTCCAGCGCTGGAACTTTTCCGTGCGGGCGGGGGTCTCTCTCGGAGTGTAAGATGGCAGGCCTGATATCTTGGTCTGCGCGCGCAGATAGTGAGCGAGAGATTCCTCTGAGTGCCCCGGGAGTGGGCGCCCATGTTCCCTGACAGAGGAGCAGAGTCAGAGGCCTTTGTGTGGGCCAAAAGCAGAATCTCAGGCCATCCCAGCACCCTGAAAAAGCCACGCACGGGGAGGGAGCGAGAGCCAATTCCAACACTGGAACTTTTCCGTGCAGGAGGAGGTTTCACTCAGAGTGTGGGACTGCCGGCCTGATATCCTGGTCTACAAACAGATAGTGAACGAGAGTTTCCTCCAACTGCCCCAGGAGAGGGTGCCCACCCATGTTACTGGACAGATTGGCAGAGCCAGAGGTCTTTGAGTGGGCCGAAGCCCCGCCTGATTATGCTAGCAGCTCTGACTGACTGAGCCTTACCCAGAGCCCTGTGCTGAGTGGGAATAGAGTGGGGAGTTGTCAGCTCTTTGAGCCTCTTACGATCCAGGCAGAGGCAGCAGCAACCCCATAGCTGGATTATCAGGCTACTAATTCAGGAAGGAAAGACTAGGAGAGAGGCTCCGAGAAAACAAACTCTCTCATTGTCAGAGCCTACAAATGCTAATGAGCCTCAACTGCCAACGAGACTGAAGCCCAATATATGACATCTCCATAGAGACTTATCAACTGCAAACCTCTACCTAAGTGTGCCACAGAGGCAGAACCCAGGGTACAGAGTCACCAACCAGGAAGAGGGAGAGAAAAGGAAAAGCAAGAAGATAACCTCTCAAAATCAAGAATAATCCACAAACTTTATAACCTATCCCATTTTATTATATTTGTTTGTTTGTTTCTCTTATCTTCATGACTTGATTATTTTTTTCCTCTTCCAATTGGTCATTTAATTCTCTGCCGGTCTGACTCTCTCCTCTCCTTGAACTACACTACCCATAAGTGTTACATCTCCCATTATATTCTCTTTCTTCTTCCTTTCTCTCTATGAGGGTTGCACTCCAAAACACTTAACTCTCCTTCTCTCTCCTTTTTTTCTTTTTTCTTCTTTTAGTGGTTCCCTCTTTTTTCCCCTCTCTCTTTCTTTTCTCCCTCTATATAAGTTTCTTCCTTTCTCCTTTATGTCTCCTCTCACTCAACACTCAATAATGAACAAACTATCTTATCTGGGACTCAAACTTATGTTTGTGGCATTTTGGGTTTTTTTTACTTCACTTTTTAAACTCACTAGCAGTGCTCCCAACCCTGGCTCTCCATTTTATCTAGTTCGTGGTCCACTATACACAATAGCAATTTTTTATTACCCCCCCATTTTCCTGTTTCCCTCTTATTCCTCTCATCATATCTCTTAGTCAACCAACAACTAAAAGTAAATCATTTTATTCTTGACCCAAATTTTTTCCATATTAGCATTTTGTGGATCCATACCCCCTTCTTTTGCCCCTTTATTACTTGTCCCCAACTCAGGCCCTACATTATAGGCATTCTTTGTTCTATATAGCACAATATAATTCACAGTTTACCACAAGATTTTCTCAAGAAAGAGGGGAGAGGAGAGGAGAGGGAAAAAAAGGAGGGGGGGATAATTTTTTAAATTTTTTTAAATTTAAATTTTTTAAATTCTTTTCTATTTTTTTTATTTTTTTAACTTTTTATTTTTTATTAAATCTCATTAATACTATCAACAAAACCACCCTCAGATGCCATTAAGGAAGAGAAAATCAAATATCATGGATACAAAAGAAAGAGAAGTAACACAGATAGATGAGGAAAAATCTATGGAGAAAAAATTTAATATATTGGAAACCTTGGAGCTAAATGACAGAGAATTTAAAATAGAAATCCTAAAAATACTCAGAGATATACAAGAAAACACAGAAAGGCAATTTAGGGAGCTCAGAAAACAACTCAATGAACACAAAGAATATATTACCAAGGAAACTGAAACTATAAAAACAAATCAAACAGAGATGAAAAACTCAATTCATGAGCTAAAAAATGAGGTAACAAGCTTAGCTAATAGAACAGGCCAGATAGAAGGTAGGATTAGTGAAATAGAAGACAAGCAACTCGAGGCACAACAGAGAGAAGAAGAAAGAGACTAAAAAATTTAAAAAAATGAGATAGCCCTACAGGAATTATCTGACTCCATCAAAAAGAATAACATAAGAATAATAGGTATATCAGAGGGAGAAGAGAGAGAAAATGAAATGGAGAACATATTCAAACAAATAATAGATGTTAACTTCACAAGCCTGTGGAAAAAATTAAAGCCTCAAATTCAAGAACCAAACAAAACTCTGAGTTTTCTTAACCCCAACAAACCTACTCCAAGGCACATCATAATGAAATTGGCACAAACCAACGACAAAAAAAAAAATTCTCAAGGCAGCCAGGGAAAAGAAGAATACAACATATAAAGGAAGGCCCATTAGATTATCATCAGATTTCTCAGCAGAAACTCTACAAGCTAGAAGAGAGTGGACCCCAATATTTAAAGTCCTGAAAGAGTACTTTCAGCTACGAATACTATACCCATCAAAGCTATCCTTCAAATGCGAAGGAGAAATAAAAACATTCACAGATACAGAAAAGATGAGGGAATTTATCATCAGAAAACCCCCACTCCAGGAATTACTATAGGGGGTTTTCCAACCAGATACAAAGAACAAAACAAAACAAAGCCACAAGTAAAAGCTCCAAGAGAACACAATAAAAACAAATTTAAACTATGACAACAACAAAAAGAAAGGGGGGGAGAGGATGGAGATTAACAGTATCAAAGGACAATGGAGGGCAAAAGTACTCACAAAATAGTGCGCAACAATGAACAGGGTAGGAAACCTTTTCATTACATAAAGGTAACCACCATTGAAAAAACCACCACAGAAGCACATGAGATAAAAAAGATAGCAACAGAGAAAGATGTATGGAATACAACCAAATAAAAACAAAAGATAGAAAAACGAAAGAGAAGGATCAAACAAGACACAAAACTAACAGAAAGCAATACATAAAATGGCAATAGGGAACTCACAAGTGTTAATAATTACACTAATTGTAAACAGATTAAACTCACCAATAAAAAGACACAGAGTAGCAGAATGGATTAAAAAAGAAAACCCAACTGTATGCTACTTCAAGAAACTCATCTAAGCAACAAGGATAAAAACAAATTCAAAGTGAAAGGTTGGAAAACAATACTCCAAGCAAATAACATCCAAAAAAAAGCAGGCGTAGCAATACTCATATCTGATAATGCTGACTACAAGACAGCAAAAGTACTCTGAGACAAAAATGGCCATTTCATAATGGTTAAGGTGACACTGAATCAAGAAGACATAACAATTCTTAATATATATATGCACCAAACCAAGGAGCACCAAAATATATAAGACAGCTACTTATTGACCTTAAAACAAAAACTGACAAAAATACAATCATACTTGGAGACCTCCATACACCGCTGACGGCTCTAAATCAGTCATCCAAACAGAGAATCAATAAAGATATATTGGCCTTAAACAAAACACTAGAGCACCTGGATATGATAGACATCTACAGGACATTTCATCCAAAAGTGACACAGTATATATTTTTCTCCAGTGTACATGGATCATTCTCAAGAATTGACTATATGTTGGGCCACAACAACAACATCAGCAAATTCAGAAAAATCGAAGTTGTACCAAGCATATTTTCTGATCATAAAGCCTTGAAACTAGAATTCAACTGCAAAAAAAGGAAAAAAATCCCACAAAAATGTGAAATCTAAGTAACATACTTTTAAAAAATGAATGGGTCAAAGAAGAAATAAGCGCAGAGATCAAAAGATATATACAGACTAATGAAAATGACAATACGACATATCAGAATCTATGGGATGCAGCAAAAGAAGTGATAAGAGGGAAGTTCATATCACTTCAGACACATATGAACAAACAAGACAGAGCCCAAGTGAACCACTTAACTTCACACCTTAAGGAACTGGAAAAAGAAGAACAAAGACAACCCAAAACCAGCTGAAGAAAGGAGATAATAAAAATCAGAGCAGAAATAAGTGAAATAGAGAACAAAAAAACTATAGGAAAAATTAACAGAACAAGGAGCTGGTTCTTTGAAAAGATCAACAAAATTGACAAACCCCTGGCAAGACTTACCAAGGAAAAAAGAGAAAGAACTCATATAAACAAAATCCAAAATGAAAGAGGAGAAATCACCACGGACATTGTAGATATACAAAGAATTATTGTAGAATACTATGAAAAACTTTATGCCACTAAATTCAACAACCTAGAAGAAATGGATAAATTCCTAGAATAATACAACCTTCCTAGACTCAGTCAAGAAGAAGCGGAAAGCCTAAACAGACCTATTAGTAGAGAAGAAATAGAAAAAACGATTAAAGACCGCCCCAAAAATAAAAGTCCAGGCCCAGGCGGTTATACTAGCAAATTTTATCAAACATTCAAAGAAGACTTTGTTCCTATTCTACTCAAAGTCTTCCAAAAAATTGAAGAAGAAGCAATACTTCCAAACACACTTTCTGAGGCTAATATAACCCTCATACCGAAACCAGGCAAGGATGGCACACACACACACACACACACACACACACACAAAAACAAAACAAAACACTACAGACCAATATCTCTAATGAATACAGCTGCTAAAATACCAAACAAAATACTAGCAAATCGAATAAAAAACATATTAAAAATATAATACATCATGATCAAGTGGGATTCATCCCAGAATCTCAAGGATGATTCAACATACGTAAAACGGTTAATGTAATACACCATATCAACAAAACAAAGAACAAAAACCACATGATCTTATCAATAGACGCAGAAAAGGCATTCGATAAAATACAACACAATTTTATGTTTAAGACTCTCAACAAAATGGGTATAGAAGGAAAATATCTCAACACGATAAAGGCCATGTATGATAAACCATCAGCTAACATCATATTAAATGGCACAAAACTGAAGGCTTTCCCCCTTAAATCAGGAACAAGACAGGGTTGTCCACTCTCTCCAATCTTTTTTTTTTGATAGGCACAAAGTATTTTATTACACTCACCCCATACTGAAGCAGCTATGAAGCCCTCCCCTCTATTCCCATTCCTCTGACTGTGAGAATGAGGAGACAGATGGTATTTCAAAAGTTATAATTATAGCTAATTGAATTTTTTTTTATTTTTTGGTTTACCTTTCTTTTTTTTTTTTATGTGCAGAAGTTTAAAATTCTTATGTTAATGAACCATTGAGATTTTTCTTCGACCTACAAATTAGTTTCTCATAGAGATCAAATATTCACCAGAATTTGGTCTTAGTTTCTTTTTTTTTTAATTAATAATTTTATTTTTTTCATGGGGTGACATCAATAAATCAGGATACATATATTCAAAGATAACAAGTTCAGGTTATCTTGTCGTTCAATTATGTTGCATACACATCACCCAAAGTCAGATTGTCCTCTGTCACCTTCTATCTTGTTTTCTTTGTGCCCCTCCCCACCCCCTTTCCCTCTCCCATTCCCCCCTCCCCCCCATAACCACCACACTCTTATCAATGTCTCTTAGTTTCACTTTTATGTTCCACCTACGTATGGAATAATGCAGTTCCTGTTTTTTTCTGATTTACTTATTTCGCTTCGTATCATGTTATCAAGATCCCACCATTTTGCTGTAAATGTTCCGATGTCATCATTTCTTATGGCTGAGTAGTATTCCATAGTGTATATGTGCCACATCTTCTTTATCCAGTCATCTATTGATGGGATTTTTGGTTGTTTCCATGTCCTGGCCACTGTGAATAATGCTGCAATAAACATGGGGCTGCATGTGTCTTTACGTATCAATGTTTCTGAGTTTTTGGGGTATATACCCAGTAGAGGGATTGCTGGGTCATAAGGTAGTTCTATTTTCAGTTTTTTGAGGAACCACCATACTTTCTTCCATAATGGTTGTACTACTTTACATTCCCACCAACACTGTATGAGGGTTCCTTTTTCTCCACAGCCTCTCCAACATTTGCTATTACCTGTCTTGCTAATAATAGCTAATCGAACAGGTGTGAGGTGGTATCTCATTGCCATTTTGATTTGCATTTCTCTAATAGCTAAAGAAGATGAGCATCTTTTCATATATCTGTTGGCCATTTATATTTCTTTCTGGGAGAAGTGTCTGTTCATATCCTCTTCCCATTTTTTATTGGATTGTTTGTTTGTTTGTTGTTGAGTTTTATGAGTTCTTTGTATATTTTGGATGTTAGGCCCTTATCTGAGCTGTTGTTTGAAAATATCATTTCTCATTTATTTGGCTTTCTGTTTATTTTGTTATCAGTTTCTCTTGCTGAGCAAAAACTTCTTAGTCTGATGTAGTCCCATTCATTAATTTTTGCCTTCACTTCTCTTGCCTGTGGAGTCAAATTCATAAAATGCTCTTTAAAACCAAGGTCCATGAGTTGAGTACCTATGTCTTCTTCTATGTACTTAATTGTTTCAGGTCTTATGTTTAGATCTTTGACCCATTTTGAGTTAATTTTTGTACACGGGGAGAGACTGTAGTCCAGTTTCATTCTTTTGCATGTGGCTTTCCAGTTTTCCCAGCACCATTTATTGAAGAGGCTTTCTTTTCTCCATTGTGTGTTGTTGGCCCCTTTATCAAAAGTTATTTGACTATATATATGTGGTTTTATTTCTGGACTTTCTATTCTGTTCCATTGGTCTGAGTGTCTATTTTTCTGCCAATACCATGCTGTTTTGATTGTCGTGGCCCTATAATATAGTTTGAAGTCAGGTATTGTAATGCCCCCAGCTTCATTCTTTTTCTTTAGGATTGCTTTGGCTATTCAGGGTTTTTTATAGTTCCATATAAATCTGATGATTTTTTGCTCCATTTCTTTAAAAAATGTCATTGGAAGTTTGATGGGAATTGCATTAAATTTGTATATTGGTTTGGGTAATATAGCCATCTTGATTATATTTATTCTTCCTAGCCAAGAACAAGGTATATTCTTCCATCTCATTATATCCTTTTCGATTTCCCTTAACAATGGTTTATAGTTTTCATTATATAAGTCCTTTACATTCTTTGTTATGTTTATTCCTAAGTATTTTAATTTTTTTTGTTGCAATCGTGAAGGGGATTATTCTTTTGAATTCGTTATCAATTGTTTCATTGTTGGCATATAGAAAGGCTTCTGTATGTTAATTTTGTATCCTGCGACCTTACTGTATAGGCTTATTTTTTCTAGTAGTCTTTTTGTGGATTCTTTGGGGTTTTCGATGTATAGGATCATATCATCTGCAAAAAGTGATACCTTTACTTCTTCTTTTCCGATATGGATGCCTTTGTCTTGTCTGATTGCTCTGGCTAGAACCTCTAGTACCACATTAAATAAGAGTGGAGAGAGTGGACAACCCTGTCTTGTTCCTGATTTAAGGGGGAAAGCCTTCAGTTTAGTGCCATTTAATATGATGTTAGCTGATGGTTTATCATATATGGCCTTTATCATGTTGAGATATTTTCCTTCTATACCCATTTTCTTGAGAGTCTTAAACATAAAATTGTGTTGTATTTTATCGAAAGCCTTTTCTGCGTCTATTGATAAGATCATGTGGTTTTTGTTCTTTATTTTGTTGATATGGTGTATTATGTTAACCGTTTTACGTATGTTGAACCATCCTTGAGATTCTGGGATGAATCCCACTTGATCATGATGTATTATTTTTTTAATATGTTGTTGTATTCAATTTGCTAGTATTTTGTTTAGTATTTTAGCATCTGTATTCATTAGAGATATTGGTCTGTAGTTTTCTTTTTTTGTGCCATCCTTGCCTGGTTTTGGTATGAGGGTTATGTTGGCCTCATAAAATGTGTTTGGAAGTATTGCTTCTTCTTCAATTTTTTGGAAGACTTTGAGTAGAATAGGAACCAAGTCTTCTTTGAATGTTTGATAAAATTCGCTGGTATAGCCGTCAGGGCCTGGACTTTTATTTTTGGGGAGGTTTTTAATGTTTTTTTCTATTTCTTCTCTACTGATAGGTCTGTTTAGGCTTTCTGCTTCTTCTTGACTCAGTCTAGGAAGGTTGTATTGTTCTAGAAATTTATCCATCTCTTCTAGGTTGTTGAATTTAGTGGCATAAAATTTTTCATAGTATTCTACAATAATTCTTTGTATATCTACGGTGTCTGTGGTGATTTCTTCTCTTTCATTTTGGATTTTGTTTATATGAGTTCTTTCTCTTTTTTCCTTGGTAAGTCTTGCCAAGGGTTAGTCAATTTTGTTGATCTTTTCAAAGAACCATCTCCTTGTTCTATTAATTTTTTCTATAGTTTTTCTGTTCTCTAATTCATTTATTTCTGCTCTGATTTTTATTATCTCCTTTCTTCGGCTGGTTTTGGGTTTTCTTTGTTCTTCTTTTTCTAGTTCCTTAAGGTGTGAAGTTAAGTGGTTCACTTGGGCTCTGTCTTGTTTGTTCATATATGTCTGAAGTGATATGAACTTTCCTCTTATCACTGCTTTTGCTGCATCCCATAGATTCTGATATGTCGTATTGTCATTTTCATTAGTCTGTATATATCTTTTGATCTCTGCACTTATTTCTTCTTTGACCCATTCATTTTTTAAAAGTATGTTGTTTAGTTTCCACATTTTTGTGGGATTTTTTTCCTTTTTTTGCAGTTGAATTCTAGTTTCAAGGCTTTATGATCAGAAAATATGCTTGGTACAACTTCGATTTTTCTGAATTTGCTGATGTTGTGTTTGTGGCCCAACATATGGTCAATTCTTGAGAATGATCCATGTACACTGGAGAAAAATGTATACTCAGTCACTTTGGGATGAAATGTCCTGTAGATGTCTATCATATCCAGGTGCTCTAATGTTTTGTTTAAGGCCACTATGTCTTTGTTGATTCTCTGTTTGGATGACCGATCTAGAGCCGTCAGCGGTGTATTGAGGTCTCCAAGTATGATTGTGTTTTTGTCAGTTTTTGTTTTAAGATCAATAAGTAGCTGTCTTATATACTTTGGTGCTCCTTGGTTTGGTGCATATATATTAAGAATTGTTATATCTTCTTGATTCAGTGTCCCCTTAGCCATTATGAAATGGCCATTTTTGTCTCTGAGTACTTTTTCTGTCTTGTAGTCAGCATTATCCGATATGAGTATTGCTACACCTGCTTTTTTTTTGGATGTTATTTGCTTGGAGTATTGTTTTCCAACCTTTCACTTTGAATTTGTTTTTATCCTTGTTACTTAGATGAGTTTCCTGTAGGCAGCATACAGTTGGATTTTCTTTTTTAATCCATTCTGCTACTCTGTGCCTTTTTATTGGTGAGTTTAATCCATTTACATTTAGTGTAATTATAGATACTTGTGAGTTCCCTATTGCCATTTTATATCTTGCTTTCTGTTAGTTTTGTGTCTTCTTTGATCCTTCTCTTTCGTTTTTCTATCTTTTGTTTTTATTTGGTTGTATTCCATACATCTTTCTCTGTTGCTATCTTTTTTATCTCATGTGCTTCTGTGGTGGTTTTTTCAATGATGGTTACCTTTGAGTAATGAAAAGGGTCCCTAACCTGTTCATTGTAGCGAACTATTTTGTGAGTACTTTTGCACTCCATCGTCCTTTGCTACTGTTAATCTCCATCTTCTCCCCCTCTTTCTTTTTGTTGTTGTCACAGTTTAAATTTGGTTTTATTGTGTTCTTCTTGGAGCTTTTACTTGTGGTTCTGTTTTTTTGTTGTTGTTGTTTGTATCTGATTGGAGAACCCCCTTTAGTAATTCCTGGAGTGGGGGTTTTCTGATGATAAATTCCCTCATCTTTTCTGTATCTGTGAATGTTTTTATTTCTCCTTCATATTTGAAGGATAGCTTTGATGGGTATAGTATTCATGGCTGAAAGTTCCTCTCTTTCAGGACTTTAAATATTGGGGTCCACTCTCTTCTAGCTTGTAGAATTTCTGCTGAGAAATCTGATGATAATCTAATGGGCCTTCCTTTATATGTTGTATTCTTCTTTTCCCTAGCTGCCTTGAGAATTTTTTCTTTGCTGTTGGTTTGTGTCAAATTCATTATGATATGCCTTGGAGTAGGTTTGTTGGGGTTAAGAAAACTCGGAGTTCTGTTTGCTTCTTGAACTTGAGGCTTTAGTTCTTTCCACAGGCTTGGGAAGTTCTCATCTATTATTTGTTTGAGTATGTTCTCCATTCCATTTTCTCTCTCTTCTCCCTCTGATATACCTATTATTCTTATGTTATTCTTTTTTGATGGAGTCAGTTAATTCTTGTAGGGCTATCTCATTTTTTTAAATTTTTGAGTCTTTTTCTTCTTCTCTCTGTTGTGCCTCAAGTTGCTTGTCTTCTATTTCACTAATCCTCTCTTCTATCTGACCTGTTCTATTAGCTAAGCTTGTTACTTCGTTTTTCAGCTCGTGAATTGAGTTTTTCATCTCTGTTTGATTTGTTTTTATAGTTTCAATTTCCTTGGACATATATTCTTTGTGTTCATTGAGTTGTTTTCTGAGCTCCCTAAATTGCCTTTCTGTGTTTTCTTGTATATCTCGGAGGATTTTTAGGATTTCTATCTTGAATTCTCTGTCATTTAGCTCCAAGGTTTCCAATATATTAAATTTTTTCTCCATAGATTTTTCCTCATCTAGCTGTGTTACCTCTCTTTCTTTTGTATCCATGATATTAGATTTTCTATTCCTTAATGGCATCTGAGGGTGGTTTTGTTGATAGTATTAATAAGATTTAATAAAGAATAAAAATTTAAAAAAAATCAAAAATCAAAAATCAAAAAGAGTTGTTTTTTTTAAAAAAAAAATTAATAATGAAATAAAGAAAAATAAAATAAAATAAAAATTAAAAAAAAAGGAAATTATTGCCCCCCTCCTTTTTTCCTCTCCTCTCCTCTCCCCTCTTTCTTGAGAGAATCTTGTGGTGAACTGTGAATTATAACAAACAATGACTGTGATGGAGGGCCTGAATTGGGGAAAAGTAATAAAGGGGAAAAAGAAAAAAGAAAAAAAAAGAGGATATGGACCCACAAAAAGCAAATAAGAAAAAAAATTTGGGTCAAGAATAAAATGATTTGCTTTTAGGTGTTGGTTGTCTAAGAGTTATGATGAGAGGAATAAGAGGAAAACAGAAAAATGGGGGGACAAATTAAAAAATTACTATTGTATTTAGTGGAACAAGAACTAGATAAAATGGAGAGCCAGGGATGGGAGCACTGCTAGTGAGTTAAAAAGGTGAAGTAAAAACTCCCCCAAATGCCACAAACATAAGTTTGAGTCCGAGATAAGATAATTTGTTTGTTATTGAGGTTTGAATGAGAGGAGATGTAAAGGAGAAAGGAAGAAACTAATATAGAGGGAGAAAAGAAAGAGAGAGAGAGAGAAAAAGAGGGAACCACTAAAAGAAGAAAAAAGAAAGGAGAGAGAGAGAGTTAAGGGTTTTGGAGTGCAACCCTCATAGAGAGAAAGGAAGAGAAGAGAAAAGATAATGGGAGATGTAACACTTATGGGTAGTGTAGTTCAAGGAGAGGAGAGAGTAAGACCGGCAGAGAGTTAATCGGCCAAAATGGAGGAGGAAAAAAAGTATCAAGAATGAAGATAAGAGAAACAAACGATCAAATATAATAAAATGGGATAGGTTATAAAGTCTGCAGATTATTCTTGATTTTGAGAGGTTATCTTCTTGCTTTTTCTTTTCTCTCCCTCTTCCTGGTCGGTGACACTGTACCCCGGGTTCTGCCCTTTTGGCACGCTCAGGTAGAGGTTTGCAGTTGATAAGTCTCTATGGCAATGTCATGTATTGTGCTTTAGTCTCGTAGGCAGTCGAGGCTCATTAGCATTTATAGGCTCCGCCAGTGAGAGAGTCCGTGTTCCTGGAGCCTTTCTCCTAGTCTTTTCTTCCTCAATTAGTAGCCTGATAATCCAGCTATGGGGTTACTGCTGCCTCTGCCTGGATAGTAAGAGGCTCAAAGAGCTGGCAACTCCCCACTCTATTTCCACTCAGCATAGGGCTCTGGGTAAGGCTCAGTCAGTCAGAGCTGCTAGTATAATCAGGCTCTCCACTCTTTTTTAATGTGGTACTAGAGGTTCTAGCCAGAACAATCAGACAAGACAAAGAAATAAAAGGCATTCATATCAGAAAAGAAGAAGTAAAGGTATCACTTTTTGCAGATGATATGATCCTATATATCGAAAACCCCAAAGAATCCACAAAAAGACTACTAGAAACAATAAGCCAATACAGTAAGGTCGCAGGATACAAAATTAACATACAAAAGTCCATAGCCTTTCTATATGCCAACAATGAAACATTTGAGAATGAACTCAAAAAAATAATCCCCTTCACGATTGCAACAACAACAAAAAAATACCTAGGAATAAACATAACAAAGAATGTAAAGGACTTATATAATGAAAAGTACAAACCATTGTTAAGGGAAATTGAAAAAGATATAATGAGATGGAAGAAATTTTCTTGTTCTTGGTTAGGAAGAATAAATATAATCAAGATAGACATGTTACCCAAAGCAATATACAAATTTAATGCAATTCCCATCAATATTCTAATGACATTTTTAAAAGAAATGGAGCAAAAAAATGATCAGATTTATATGGAACTATAAAAAACCCCGAATATCCAAAGCAATCCTAAAGAAAAAGAATGAAGCTGGGGGCATTAAAATACCTGACTTCAAACTATATTATAGGGCCATGACAATCAAAACAGCATGGTATTGGCAGAAAAATAGACACTCAGACCAATGGAACAGAATAGAAAGTCCAGAAATAAAACCACATATATATGGTCAAATTATTTTCGATAAAGGGGCCAACAACACACAATGGAGAAAAGAAAGCCTCTTCAATAAATGGTGCTGGGAAAACTGGAAAGCCACATGCAAAAGAATGAAACTGGACTACAGTTTGTCCCCTTGTACTAAAATTAATTCAAAATGGATCAAAGATCTAAATATAAGACCTGAAACAATAAAGTACATAGAAGAAGACATAGGTTCTAAACTCATGGACCTTGGTTTTAAAGAGCATTTTATGAATTTGACTCCAAAGGCAAGAGAAGTGAAGGCAAAAATTAATGAATGGGACTACATCAGACTAAGAAATTTTTGCTCAGCAAGAGAAACTGATAACAAAATAAACAGACAGATATTGATAACATTATATGAAATGAAATAAGTAAATCAGAAAAAACCAGGAACTGCATTATTCCATACATAGGTGGGATATAAAAGCGAAATGATATTTTCAAACAACTGCTCAGATAAGGGCCTAATATCCAAAATATACAAAGAACTCATAAAACTTAACAACAAACAAACAATCCAATTAAAAAATGGGAAGAGGACATGAACAGACACTTCTCCCAGGAAGAAATACAAATGGCCACCAGATATATGAAAAGATGCTCATCTTCTTTAGTTATTAGAGAAATGTAAATCAAAACTGCAATGAGATACTACCTCCCACCTGTTAGATTAGCTATTATTAACAAGACAGGTAATGGCAAATGTTGGAGAGGCTGTGGAGAAAAAGGAACCCTCATTCACTGTTGGTGGGAATGTAAAGTAGTACAACCATTATGGAAGAAAGTATGGTGGTTCCTCAAAAAACTGAAAATAGAACTACCTTATGACCCAGCAATCCCTCTACTGGGTATATACCCCCAAAACTCAGAAACATTGATACGTAAAGACACATGCAATTCCATGTTCATTGTAGCATTGTTCACAGTGGCCAGGACATGGAAACAACCAAAAAGCCCATCAATAGATGACTGGATGAAGAAGATGTGGCACATATACACTATGGAATACTACTCAGCTATAAGAAATGATGACATCAGATCATTTACAGCAAAATGGTGGGATCTTGATAACATTATATGAAGTGAAATAAGTAAATCAGAAAAAAACAGGAACTGCATTATTCCATACATAGGTGGGATAGAAAAGAGAGACTAAGAGACATTGATAAGAGTGTGGTGGTTACGAGGGGTGGGGGGAGAGGGAGAGGGAAATGGGGAGGGGAGGGGCACAAAGAAAACTAGATAGAAGGTGACAGAGGACAATCTGACTTTGAGTGATGGGTAAGCAACAGAATTTATTGACAAGATAACTTGGACATGTTTTCTTTGAACATTTGTACCCTGATTTTTTTTTTTTTGCATTTTTCGGAAGCTGGAAACGGGGAGAGACAGTCAAACAGACTCCCGCATGCGCCTGACCGGGATCCACCCGGCACGCCCACCAGGGGCGAAGCTCTGCCCACCAGGGGGCGACGCTCTGCCGCAACTAGAGCCACTCCAGCGCCCGGGACAGAGGCCAAGGAGCCATCCCCAGTGCCCAGGCCATCCTTGCTCCAATGGAGCCTCGGCTGCGGGAGGGGAAGAGAGAGACAGAGAGGAAGGAGGGGGGGTGGAGAAGCCAATGAGCGCCACTCCTATGTGCCCTGGCCGGGAATCGAACCCGGGTCCCCCGCACACCAGGCCGACACTCCACCGCTGAACCAACCGGCCAGGGCCTGTACCCTGATTTATTGATGTCACCCTAGTAAAATTAATAAAAAAAATTCTTATAGGTTTGGAAGTTCTTCTACGTTGACAGCCGTGTGTGTTCCGCCACACTCTTGTTGGGTAAGGACCTAACCACTCTTTCCCCTGACCATTTCTTACCTTGAGGGATGCACTGTCCCACCTCAAAGAACAAACTGGCTTCTTCTTTTTATAAAACCAGTTAATCCCCCAACCTCAGTACCTCCTCGTGGACGAAAAGGGAGCCACAAACTAAACCTGACAAGTCCTGGGGATACTAGCATGGCACACCCTACAAACTTGGAGACTGAAAGTAACCAAATAGGATGGTCTGAACATAAATATTTTTAAGTAATAGTGGGTCATGGGGTAGTCCCATCCTAGGCCTGTAGCTTCCTCAACAAAGTTTAATTTTTCCCTTATTTTTTAAAAAATGTTTATTTATTGATTTTAGCAAGAGAAGAAGGGAAAAAGAGAGACACAGGAACACAGATCTGTTCCTGTCTTTGCCCTGACCAGAAATCGAACTGGCATCCTCTGCACTTCAGGACAATGCTCTAATCAACTAATCTGTCCAGCCAGGGCCAATTTTTCCCTTAAATGAGCCTGTCTGTTGTCTTTTTTTAAAGACAATACTCAACACTCCTTTGACATGTCAGGAGTCATCTCTTTTTCCAGACCCCTCAGGGTACACCCACCACCCCTGAGCACCACAGAACCCCTCATTGTTACCTTGTTCCATGAATACCATCTCTATGTGCTGGAAATATTATCGATTATCCTGTAACCCCCAATGTAAAAGAACTATTTGTCTCTTTGTTCTACTTTTTATCCATTACCAGAGATTTTCCCCCTTTGCCTTCTCCTGCCCCCTTAATGCACCACCAATGGATTTCACATAACCCTCTTTAATGTCTCCTATTTTGATGCTAATGTGCTGCAAAACTGCCATTATCCAGAGAATTTTTCTCCATTTGTTGAGATTTTGCTTTCCAGTAATTGTCATTTTGGCTCAACCTTAATGCCTTGGTGAAAATGGCAAATGCCTAAGTTCTGTGAAATTATTAATGCTTTTGCATAATAAATTTTGATGTTTGAATCACATCTAAGAATATAAAAAATAAGACTGCAAAATTTTTGGAAGAGTAGTTCCTTTGATACAAATGTGCAAAACACATATAATTGATGTCTAACCTTGCCAGTAATCAAAATATGCAAGTTAAAAGCATGAAATAGCTTTTTTCCCTATCAGAATGTCCAAGATTTAAAAGAACATCAATGCCCATTGTTGGAAAATTTGAGGGTGTTCATGGATACATAAGTACAAGTTCTGTGGAAAGCAGTTTCACAATATATATCAAATCCTTAAACAGATGAAAACCTATTGATCCAAGATTTCCACCTCTAGGAATGTATCCCTAGGAAGTTATCAGAGAATTGTACAGAGATATACATGCAACAATATTCATCTCTTATATTGTTTATGATCATGGAAAACTTAAAAGCACCCAGTAAATATCAGAAAAGTGTACAAAGATATGTATGCAAAGATATTAATTTCAACATGGTTTATGATCATGAAAAATTTGAAATCACCCAAATATCTATCAGATAATGATTGGCCATCCATAAGAAATAATTCATGGCCCATGAGGTATCAATATGTAAAGATATGCAAGATATATCATTATTTCAAAGTAATTGTCAGGGTAGTATGTATGTATGATTCCACTGCTATTTTATGATTTGTGTGTAGTATATGTATATATGTTGTGCTTATTAACATATGTAGAGAATTAATTTTCTTTTATTTTTTTAATATTTTGTTTATTGATTTTACAGAGACAGAAGGTGAGGGGAGCAAGAAGTATTAACTCATAGTTGCTTCACTTTAATTTTTCATTGCTTTCTTATTGCCTGTTGTATGTGCCTTGACTGGGCAAGCCCAGGGTTTTGAACCAGCTACCTCAGCATTCCAAGTCAATGCTCTATCCATTGTGCCATCACAGGTCAGTTGAGAATTGATTTTAAAAATTACCAATCTACTAATAGTTTTTGTTTCTAAGAGTTGTGATTGTGTGTCAAGGTGCCAATAAACTGCAAAACTGTTAGCATTAGCAATGATATTTTGTATGCCTTCTAATAATCACCATTCTGAAATTTTTGAAATTTTTGTATAAGCAAACTTGCAAACTGAGCAAGACTACAAGTTAAGCTGTCAGGAACTTGAGCAAACAGGGACTTCGGACTTCCTGATAAGCTAACTGCTAGTTTTGCTTTAACCATTAGTTTTGCTTTAACTGCTAGTTTTGCTTCTGTAATCTGTCACTTGCAGCTGCTAAAATTCCTTGTCACTTTAGCCGTTATAAACTCTGCACCCCAGCTCTTCGGGGCTGCATGATTTGGAGTCTGAAATCCCCATGCAGCCAGCCAGTTTAATAAACTCCTCTTGAAATTTTTCTGTAATGTTGGTGTCTTTGTGAAACTGGCTGGTCATGGTATAACATTTTGGAGGCCCAGTGAGATGCTGGTGCTCCATGTCACCACATTGTGTCACCTGAACCAGCTGGCCTCTCCGGGAGATTGCCTGACTCCACTGGATCTCTAGGAGAGGCACCTCCTGAGACACTCCAGGGCTCCAGTTATCCTGTGAGTCTCGGACAACATCTTGGAAGACAGCCCTGGCCCCAGGACTTGGCAAAAATCAAGGAGTGAAAATTCTGACCCTCAGAGGTGAGTAAAGCTCTTGCTCACTTGACTTCTGACTTTCTGTTTTGGACTAGTCAATTTGAAACTATTGTGGTGGAGGATCAGATGCAATCAAACTCATGCAATAGGCTCTCCGGGCCAAGACATTGGTGGAGAGTTAAGTCCCGCCTTGGGCTCCCAGGACACATTTGTTTGTGCTCTCAAGGAAGACAATTAGTGGGGACATTTTTTTGTACTCTCAGGGAAGACAATTGGTGGGGACTAAGTTATGTCCTGCCTCAGGCTTACCAGGACACCTTTGTGCTGTCTGTCCATCACGAGATCTCATTCTTTGCTCTTACTGTTTCTGTCTAAAAATCCCTGAGTGATTGGTGTGTGAGTGGAGATCTCTGGTGCCTGCACCTGAGATTCCAGTTTGTGGCTCCACAGTGAATAATCACGGAGTTCAAATGGGAAGTTCCATAGTGATCCTAATATGGCTTAGGGTGGTATCAGACTCTCTGATTTGAGTTGGGGCTTTATACTGACCCACCAATGCTAGAAGCGCCTAAGCTCCCATGAGGGATGCAGCCAGGTGAGCACCTGAGAGGCTCCTAATGGGGCACCCCCTTCCCTTGTCTGTTGAACTGTGTCTAAAAGTTAAGTGTAAATGTAAATCGTAAGTTGCCTGTTCTGTAGATTCTCTTTGTTCATCCAAAAAATTTCTCATGACATTTCTTGGTTCAGGCCACCTTTCCTGAACACACTAGATCTCTTTTCTTGGATCCAAGACCTCTGGATTCAGGGCACTCTGTCTGACTTTTCCCCAGAAGAAATTGTCCTTTTCCACTGGCTCCTGCCTCTGCTCTTGTGTGATGATTGACAGCTCTGTATTTAAACATCCTTTATTCTGAGTGCTAGTTCTTATCTGTCTTCTTTTTCTTGCCTTTTATTGGTGCACTGATTCCTGCATTCTCTTGGATGGTTTCAATTTTGCAGATCAGTGCCCTAGACATTAAATATGAGTGGAGGGCCAAGTAAACAAAAGACTCCCTTAGGTTCCCTCCTAAGGCACTTTTTTTTTGTATTTTTCTGAAGTTGGAAACAGGGAGGCAGTCAGACAGACTCCCTCCTGCGCCCGACCGGGATCCACCCAGCATGCCCACCAGGGGGCGCTGCTCTGTTGCAACCAGAGCCACTCTAGCACCTGAGGCAGAGGCCATAGAGCCATCTGCAGCACCTGGGCCAACTTTGCTCCAATGGAGCCTTGGCTGCAGGAGGGGAAGAGAGAGACAGAGAGGAAGGAGAGGGGGCGGGGTGGAGAGGCAGATGGGCTCTTCTCCTGTGTGTCCTGGCCAGGAATCGAACCCGGGACTCCTCAACGCCAGGCCAACGCTCTACCACTGAGCCAACCAGCCAGGGCCCCTCCTAAGGCACTTTAAAGAAGCATATGGAAACAACAGTGGGCATGGAATTAAATGGTCAAATGGAAGACTTTGCACACTCTGTGAATTATAATGGCCCGCCTTCAGGGTTGGATGGCCAGACACCGGGACTTTTAATCCCCGGGTAGTTAGAGCAGTCTGGAATATTGTAACTGGTGATCCAGGCCACCCTGACCAGTTCCCCTACATTGAACAGTGGCTAAATTTAACAATGAGCCTGCCCCCATGACTAAAAGCATGCTCAATACAAAGAGGGTGCCACATCTTCTTAGTCCAGCCAGAACTAAATCTAGAACAAAAAGGGAATAAAAATAAAACTTCTGGCCCCCTGTCCTCACAGAGCCTCCTGCAGAAACTGAACTGCCACCTCCCCTATAATCCCCAAGTTATAGCCCCTGAGCCTACACAGAACCTTCAGGAGAGGGCTATAACTTCCACTGTTATATCCCCTCCCCACACTTGGAGTGGATCTGAGTATGGGCAGGGAGGGGACCTTATCTTGCCACTCAGAGAGGCACCCCCTTCGGGAACCAACCCCAACCCTGAGGAACGGCCATTCCTGTGTATGTCTCATTCTCCAACAGTGATCTTATAATTGGAAAGCCCCAAATCCTCCATTTTCGGAGAAGCCTCAGGCTCTAATAGGGCTCACAGAAACTGTTCTACAAACTCACAGACCTACCTGGGAGGACAGCCAGCAAGTTTTAAATACTCTCTTCACTTCAGAAGAGAGGGACAGAATTAGGCAGGAGGGTAAAAAGGTAGTTCTGGGGCCAAGATGGGGATCACTTGAGAAAAATAGGGACCACATTGAGGCAGCTTTCCCCTCCACTAGACCACAGCGGAGTCACAATTCCCAGGAGGGGAAAGCCTCTTTTGACACTTTTCACTGGTATCTTTTATCAGGTTAAAAGCTGAGGCTCCAAAGCCCACCAACCTCTTGAAGGTTTCTGAAATTATCCAAGGTCCACAGGAATCCCCTGCAGCATTTCCTGAATGCCCTTGCGAATCATACCAGGTGTCTACCCCCATAGACCCAGACGCCACAGAGAATGGTATGACTATTAATTTAGCTTTTGTGATGCAGTCAGCCCCGGACATTAAAAAGAAATTCCAAAGACTAGAAGGGTTTGAAGGCATAAACCAGTTCCAGTTAATTATAATAGCTCAGAAGGTTCTTAATAATAGGGACACAATTGAGGGAAAACAGGATAAAAAGATAGCTAAAGTAGTTGTAGCAGTACTCCAAGAGGCAAATTTGTTTAAGGAAAAAGGGCCCCCAGGGAAGTGAAATAAAGAAAGAGGAGAAGAGAGAAGCTTAGGAGGAAGAACTAGGACTCAGCTAGGGAAGAATCAGTGCACATTCTGTAAGGAAGAAGGGCATTGGAAAAGTAAATGTCCAAAATTAGAAGCAGCCAAGGCAAGCTCTAAAGTCCTGAACTTTGAGGACTGACAAGGCCGAGGCTCCTTTTCATTGAACCCCCAGGCACCTATGGTAATAGCAGTAATAGGGGGGAAAGCTGTGGTTTTTCTAATAGACACTGGAGCAATATATTCGGTCTTACCACGCCTCTTGGACCTATCACCACTCACAAAACTCCAGTACAAGGGGCCACTGGAAAAACTGCCTACTACCCATGGATCACCCAGCAGACAGTCAATATAGGGCAAGGAACTGTTACCCATTCATTCTTGCTCATGTCAAAGTGCCCCTACCCCCTGATAGGGCGGTACTTGTTATAAAAACTCCAGGCCACAATCTTCTTTAAGGGAGAAAATACCACCGTAACTATAGGGCCCAATAAGGAAACTCTGGACACCGGGTTACAGCTACTCCTAACCTGTCCTCTCTCCCCGAGGAACATCTCTTACAGGAATCATCTAAGCTGGGAGACGTCCATAGCCCATATCTTCTCCGGCAGCATCAGGAGAGTTTTCCAGAAGTGTGGGCTGAAACCAACCCTCCCGGACTAGCAGCCCATCAGCTTCCTGTGGTCATACAATTGCTATCCACTGCGACTCCAGTAGCAGTAAGGCAATACCCAATGAGTCAGGAAGCAAAGGAGGGAATAGCAGTCCATATACGGCGTCTCCCAGGAGCAAGAATCTTGGTGCCTTGCCAATCCCCGTGGAACACTCCCTTATTGCTGGCCTAAAGCCTGAAACAAAAGACTACTGACCTGTCTAAGACCTTCAGGAAGTTAACAAACGGGTAGAGACCATATACCCTACAGTCGCTAACCTGTACACATTGATAGAGACCATGCACCCTACAGTCCCTAACCTGTACACATTGATAGAGACCATGCACCCTACAGCCCCTAACCCGTACACATTGATAGAGACCATACACCCTACAGTCCCTAACCCATACACATTGATAGAGACCATACACCCTACAGGCCCTAACCTATACGCATTGCTCAGGCTCTTACATCCTGAGCATTGGATCTATATAGTCTTAGACCTTAAAGACACCTTCTTCAGCATCCCACTAATGCCTAAAAGCCAGCCTGTTTTTGCCTTTGAGTGGATAGACCCAGCAGGAGCATTCTCTGGCCAACTAACATGGACTAGACTACCTCAAGGCTTTAAAAACTCTCCTACTATCTTTGAGGAAGCCCTGAGTGCTGACCTGGTAGCCTTCCAGCAGGGACATCAAGACTGTACCCTATTCCAGTACATAGATGATCTACTGCTGGCGGCATCTATGGAGGAGCACTGTCTCGAGGCAACTCGAGACCTCCTAGTCTCACTACAAGCACTAGAGTACTGAGTGTCAGCTAAAAAGGCTCAACTCTGCACTCCAGAGGTTACTTATTTAGGCTACCGGGTCAAAGAAGGACAAAGAACTCTGTCCTATGAACGCATTGAGGCCATACTTCAGGTCCCCACTACAACAACTAAAAGGCATTAAAGGAATTCCTTGGTTCTATGGGATATTGCAGATTATGGATTCTGGGTTTTGCAGAATTATCAAAGCCTCTCTGTGCCTATATGGGTGGGTCACAACCCCTAAACTGGACTGAGACAGAGCAAAAAGCCTTTGAACACCTTAAGAGGGCTTTAGCATGGGTCCCTGCTCTTGCCCTACCTGACGTCTCCAAGCCCTTCCAGTTATTCATTCATGAGGCTTGGGAATCACAAAAGGGGTTTTAACTCAGCCCTTAGGACCTTGGAAACGACTGGTTGTATACCTGCCAAAAGAGCAAGACACCATGGCAGCGGATGGCCTATCTGCCTGAGGGCCATAACAGCTACTGCAACTCTGGTCAAGGAGGCTGACAAGCTCACATTGGGTCAAGAGCTAACTCTGACAACACCACACGCAGTGGAAGTGCTCCTAAGGGGAACTCCAGAGAGATACATTTCAAACACCTGAGTAACCTAGTTTCAAGCTTTACTCCTAGATCAGCCCAGGATAAGGTTCCAGAAAATAGCTGCCATTAACCCCGTGAACCTACTCCCAGATGATGGCCTGGCCACACCATTACATGACTGCTCAGAGGTAATCAACATCACATAGACTGCCCGACCAGACTTAAAGGACTCTCAGCTGCCTTACGTCGATGAGGTACTGTACACAGACGGGAGCAGCTACATACAGGACGGCATCAGGTACGCGGGGACTGCCATAGTGACCCTGGATCAGGTCATTTGGTCGCAGGCACTGAGCTAGGGAACGTCAGCACAAAAGGCAGAACTAATAGCCCTTATTCAAGTCCTCAGATGGGGAAAAGGAAAAGCAGTTTCCATTTATACGGACAGCAGGTAGCTTTTGCTACGGCACACGTACATAGTGCCATTTTAAAAGAAAGAAGGCTACTAACCCCGGCTGGGAAGGACATCAAAAATAAAGAAGAGCTTGACCAGGCGGTGGCACAGTGGATAGAGCGTCAGACTGGGATGCGGAGGACCCAGGTTCGAGACCCCGAGGTCGCCAGCTTGAGCGCAGGCTCATCTGGTTTGAG
Source organism: Saccopteryx leptura (assembly GCF_036850995.1). NCBI lineage: Eukaryota > Metazoa > Chordata > Mammalia > Chiroptera > Emballonuridae > Saccopteryx > Saccopteryx leptura. The sequence goes on from NC_089516.1 coordinate 131,241,554, forward strand.
CAAAGCTCACCAGCTTGGACCCAAGATTGCTGGCTCGAGCAAGGGGTCACTCGGTCTGCTGTAGACCCACGGTCAAGGCACATATGAGAAAGCAATCAATGAACAACTAAAGTGCCACAACAAAAAACTGATGATTGATGCTTCTCATCTCTCTCTCCATTCCTGTCTGTCTGTCCCTATCTATCCCTCTCTCTGACTCTGTCTCTGTCTCTGTAAAAAAGCAAAACAAAAATAAAGAAGAAATTTTAGCATTATTAGAAGCAATCCAACTCCCCTCAGCCATAGCAATCATTGCTGTAAAGACATCAAAAAGGAGATTCGAAAGAAGCTCAAGGAAACCGCGCAGTGGACCTAGAGGCCCGAGCAGTAGCCATAAAATCAGTGGGGCCTCTCTAAGTTTTAGTGACTTTGCCTTTGCCTGAGTTGCCTGACACTCCTCATTACTCTCAGGAAGAAACTGCCCTAGCGGAAGAGGAAAAGGCTACCAGAAATGCTGACGGGTCCTACCAGATGAAAGAATCTTGATCCCAGAGACATACAGCAGATGATAGCCCTCCAAATACATCAAGCTTCCTACCTTGGAACGTCCAAAATGACTAAATTGCTCCAATCCAGATATCTCATACCACACCTGGACCAGATACTAAGTAGCACTGTAGGATGTTGTCAGACCTGTGCATGGGTAAATGTGAAACAAGGCAGAAGAGCGCCCTTAGCAGTAAGAGAAAAGGGAGCCATGCCAGGAGAACATTAGGAAATCAATTTCACTGAAATAAAGCGACCCCATGCAGGATACAGGTATCTCCTAGTCTGTGTGATCACTTTCTCCAAGTGGATAGAAGCCTTCCCCACTAGGTCAGAGACTGCTACCACAGTACTTAGGAAATTACTCCATGAAATAATTCCACCATACGGTCTCCACGCTACCGTAGGTTCTGATAATGGCCTGGCATTCATTGTCAAAATATCACAGGACTTAGAAAAAACCTTAAATATAAAGTGGAAATTACATTCTGCCTACAGGCCCCAAAGTTCAGGTCAGGTAGTATGCATAAATCAGACTTTAAAGGGAACTTTAACCAAATCTGCTTTTGAAACTGGTGAAAACTTGCCCACCTTACTCCCCTTAGCCCTCCTTAGGGCAAGGTGTACCCCCTATAAAGAAAGATTTACACCTTTTGAAATAATGTTTGAAAGACACCCTCCCTTACTACCAAAACTCAGAGAAGAGATAAAAGCTGAGTTAAGTAACCACTCCTTCCTTAAGTGCTTACAGGGTCTGCAGATTACTCAGCGGGCTGTCTAAAAGACTGTCCAAGAGGCGCTTCTGACACTGCCAGGAGATCTAGTACATCCCTCTTAGCCTGAGGATTCAGTCTGGGTAAAGAAGTACACCACCCAAGGACTGATTCCCATGTGGACGGGTCCACAAACTGTGATCCTGACAACTCCACCGCCATTAAGGTAGATGGCATCCCAACCTGTTTGCATCATTCCAGAGTCAGGTTCAACAGAGAAGAATGGACGTGTCACCCTGGAGAATATCCTTTAGAGCTAAGACTTTTGTGCTACTCGGTTTCTTGTTAATAATGTATACTGTGCTTAAAGGTCAGGAAGACCCCCATAAGCCCCCACAACCATATACGTTTCATCTAAAAAATGGGAAGACAGGAGAAACAATTGTAGAAATACAAGAAACCAAGGGTACTCCCATTCAAGCTAAACTTGACCTAGGTGACCTCTTTAGAGAATTAAATGAATGCACCCCAAGCAGTGGTAGTGATATTTGAGGTGGAAAGACATGGGGAAAATTAGGAAGCTTAGAGCTATGGGGACTTGGCATTTATGCCTTGTCCAATGATTAACCGATATGCTAACTGCCTAAATGCTCAGGAATTTTTCTGTCCACATTGGGGCTGTGGAACTATATCCACAATAGAGAGATCTAGAAAAAATAAAGACCCACTCATATACCTGTCCAGACTACCCTTCACCTATTGACCAGATACTATTGATAGTAGATGTAACCCTATAAGTATTACTATCATAAACCCCTGAGCTACAGGATGGGCAACAGGAAGAACCTGGGGAATATGACTATACACACCATACTGAGACCCTGGGGCTCTCTTTACTATTCGGAAAAAGGATCCTATAAGAGTAAAGACGTCCATTGGCCCTCTTAATAAATTGGCCCTACCCATTCCAGTTAAAGCTAGACCCATGCGTGCAGAGCACAAAGCTAAACCCACTCAGTCACCAAAGAGCCTCAAAAACCCCAGTAGCCCAAAGCCACTTTCACCTCTAACAGCCCCACCACTTCTTTCTGAACTTAAAGCTGTACACCGTGCTGTAAACACCTCCCGACTAGACCTAGGAAAGGATTGTTGGCTATGCCTCAATGCAAAACCTCCATATTATGTAGGTATAGGATTTTCTGATATCATCCCCATGACGACTAATTCCTCTGCCTTTAATTGGGACCAACCCAAGATCACTCTTGGGGACATACAGGGAAAAGGGACTTGTATTCTCTGCCCAGATTACCCCTTAAGCAAGTCCCCGTATTATCACTTTTGCAATGCCACCCAGCTCAGAGATAGTAAAACCACCATTTATTATTTAGCCCCTGAACACTCATGGCTAGCATGAACCAACGGTCTGACTAAATATGCTTCTTCTGACCTATTCAAGTACCAGAAAGACCTCATTTGTATCTTAGTCTATATTTTAGCCCAGGTCTCTCTCTATAGCAGGGAAACAGGGAGAACATACATATATCCAACCCTAGACCACCCTCACCAGCAAAAGCGGGCACCCATCCTCATACCCCTAATAGCAGTGCTAGGAATGGTAGGATCAGCTGCCCTCAGCACCACAGCCTTAGTCAAGGGTGATATAAACTTTAAGGAGTTAAGCAGGCAGGTAGATGCTAACATCAAACATTTAGAGCTCCATATCCCAGCTCCAGTGGCAACTCGACTCCTTAGCAGAAGTAGCTTTAAAAAATAGAAGAGGACAGACTTGCTGATCCTAAAACAGGGAGGACTTTGCATAGCCCTAGGTGAACAATGCAGCTTCTATGCCAACAATTCAAGAAAGCCTAGAGCTAGTCCAGAGAAATTTAGATAGAAATAGAAGGAATTTAGAAAGAGAAAAGTCACAGAACTGGTTCCAAAGTATGTACAACTGGTCCCCTGGCTAACTACTTTAACCTCGTCCATCACTGGAACCTTACTCTTATTAGTCCTAGGCCTGACCATAGGCCCTTGTTTGCTCAACAGCCTCTTGCACCGCATCCAACAACAAATAAATACAGTGAAATTAATGATCTTCTAAAGTACTTACACTCCCCTCCCTGTAGAGGAAAATGAGTCAAGGGTTTGACATATAAAACAAAAACCAACGGGGAATGGGACAAGGTGCCAAGAAACTGTGAAACTGTTAGCATTAGCAACGTCATTTTGTATGCCTTCTAATAATCACCATTCTGAAATTTTTGTATAAGTAAACTTGCAAACTGAGCAAAACTACAAGTCAAGCTGTCAGGAACTTGAGCAAGCAGGGACTTCAGACTTCCTGATAAGCTACTAGTATTGCTTTAACTGCTAATTTTGCTTCTGTAATGTTGCCTGCAGCTGTTAAAATTCCTTGTTACTTTAACCTTTATAAACCCTGCACCCCAACTCTTTGGGGCTGCATGATTTGGAGTCTGAAACCCCCGTGCAGCCAGCCAGATTAATAAACTCCTCTTGAAATTCTTCTGTATTTTCGGTGTCTTTGTGGAACTCCCTGGTCATGGTATAACAATTGAAACCAAGGGTCCTTATGAATTTGATTACCAGTATATTTATCTTTAAATCCTAGTTCTAGAAATAATATTTATCTTTCTCTCTCTCTCTCTCTCTCTCTCTCTCTCTCTCTCTCTCTCTCTCCATATATATGACAAGCAGTACAGGCCACCAGTACTGAGTACATCCAGTACATGGCTGGAGGAAAAAGATAAACAATCCTTAGAAATGTAGCAATATTTTCCACAGAACTCTATGTACCCAGCATCCAAGAAGCCCTACCCTAGAGACTTAGCCAAGAATAAGCTCAGCTAATCGCACCTCTTCCACCCTTGTAAATGCTGCTTGCTTGCTCAACGTAGATAGCCATCCTATAAAAAGGAGCCATTTTAGAGGCTCGGTACTGCAGTGTTCCCTTGTGTAGGTTACCTGCAGTCCCTGCGCAAGTTTGCAATAAAACTTATAAAATTCACTTGGGGTTTATTGTGGTCTGTCTCCTAGGATGTAACACATACACTTCTTTCAGTTATAGAGAAATACTTGGAAACATCATTGCACACTTAACATAAGTCACGCAATGTCCTAAGCACTTTAAATACATCAATTTATTCAATCCTCACAACAACCCAAAGATAAGAACTATTATTACCTCTGAGTTTCAGGAGAGGAGGCAAGAACAGGGAAGTATAGTGGTGGCATGATGAAATATTACAAACTATTTTGTTTTCTAATAAAAGACTGATTGTTATGATTCATTTTAATTTTTATTACTTTTATTTACATTGTGAGGCCTAAAAGTTTTCATGTAAAATTCACTACCCAAGTGGGTGCCACAGACACAGAGGACAAGGCAATTCATTCCTGCTTCCTCAGGTTAGCACTCCCAATACTCACACTAATGGAGGGTCAGAAGCAAGTCCTAGTTCACTTACAGACAATTTGAATTATAACCAAACAAATTAGTTTTAACAAAAGAATAAAAAGCATTTTTTATAAAAAATACTCAAAGAAAAATGGTTTCAGCATAGAATCTAATTATCGCTTTCTCCAAACTCCCCCCCCAAAAAACCCACAGCTTTTTAACCATTAACAGATCAAGTGCAAACATTTATAAACAGTTACAGTTTAACTTCTTTAAAAAGATCTTATTTATTGATTTGGTGGGGGATGATGAGAAGTTTCAATTCAGTTGCTTTGCTTGTCACAGGTGCCTTGAACAGGCAAGCACGGGGCCTTGAACTGGCAACCTCAGCATTGAAGGTCAACACTTTAGCCTCTGTACCACTACAAACCAGAAAAAACAAAGTTTAAATTTTAACTTCCAAAGAGCACAGGCTTTGGCTTTTATATTTCATTTCAAATAATTTCCTCTAATTTATTGCCGGTAAAATTTCATTCCACAGTCAAACAAAACATAAAAACAAAAATCAGACAGCCAGTGAAAACTGTTTTCTTTCATAATCATCTGGCCTTCAGGAGCTGAGGGTCCTTGGCAACGTCTGGCATAGGCTTAACTGTGGATTTCAGTACCACAAGCCAAGAGCTTCCCTAAAATTGCAGTCCTTTGAAATCACCAAAATGGGAGGAAGCTCATCTCTTAATGCCAGATCTGTTTTACCTTGGCTGTCACTTCCCAATTCTGTCTTCCAGGTCCTCTTCTAGTATGACCAGAGCAGTGCCCTGGGCAGCCCTAACTTCCCATTGTGTAAGGGTGCTCCCATACATGCCTTAATCAGGCAAGCCCGGAATTTAAAACCAGCAACCTCAGTGTTGCAGGTCAACGCTTTATCCACTGAGCAACCACAGGCCAGGCTACCACCCCCACCCCCGTTTTGAGCACTGATAGATGCTAATAGCCAAGAGGCAGACCTACTAGCATGGTGATTTACACTAGCTGGAGAGCCTGTTTTAGCTCAGGATCTACATTAGCTTGTGTGTGGCAGGAATAACACCTGCATTTCTCAAGACTGGAATGGTGGTGAAAATCTCTGCATTTCCCATAAAGGTAAGTTATTGCATTTCACTTACTCTGTTGACAATGAGGAGGAGCTCTAGTACGTGTGATTTTCCCCTTCTTACCTTATTACCCCTTTCCCCAGGGGCCAGGTAGCCAATGTGGCAGTATTATAGGAGATGGGGATCTGTCTCTGGCTGGATATTTCTGAAGTCAGAAGGCTTGCTGGAACATCCTGTAGCAGCAGGGTGAAGAAGAACCATGATATGGTGGACTTGGGAAGAAAAAAGTGAAGGTAACCTCCCCATCCTTGCCTTCTCTCTACATGCTTCAGAGGGTGCAGAAGAAAACCTTAGTGTTTTCTGTGACATTATGTGCTGCAGCACAGAGGTTAGACGAGGCAACAGAACCTCAGGGTAGCCCTGACAGCTACCAACCAAATATGGAACCCTGGAGGACGTTGGGGACTTAGTTTCATGGGTTTAAAAGGAAAACCAAAGTGACCCTGTCTGAGGGGGCAAGGGCACCGTGAGGCTGATCAGCATCAACAACAAGCACCAACGTACACTCTCTAAACAATGTGTAGAGGTGGCCTGAGGCTAAGTTTATCCAGGAACTGGTAGGATAATCCCTCCCAAAGGAAGGGTTCAGGGTCTCAGCGAGCCCACCAAGTGGCAGAGTCAGGGAGGAGCTCCACTTTCCCCTAACCTCCATAAGCAAGCCCTCCACTCTGTGGTAGTAGTGCTGCAGGGGTGTTCTGGGTCCCTGGGCACCAGCATTGATTTAAAGGCAGTTTCCAGTTAGTCTTTGAAAGGTTTGGAGCTGCCCTGCTCCCTGTTGCAAGGTGCCAAGGTCTATGTGTTCACGTGCTTTGTGGGAAGGCAAGAGGAAGGATCACAAGTGCTATGCAGATTTCTTTTTCAGGTTCACCCGACTACCCTCTATTTTAAGGACTTGGGGTCTCTGTCATTAATGAGTCATGCCTGGGAATTGTATTTGAGCTGTTCCTCTAACTGTTAGGCTAGTGTGGTGACTCAAATGCCAGGGACCTCTGTGGGCCAGACCTAGGAGTCTTTTCTTTTTTTAAACATTTATTGTATTGACTTGAGAGAGAGAGAGAGCGAAATGGAGAGAGGGGGAGAGAGACAGAAACATCAATCTTCTCCTGTATGTGCCCTTACTAGAAATTGAACTGGCAACCTCTGCGCTTTAGGGTGATGCTCTAACCTACTGACCTATCTGGCCAGGGCAGACCTAAGAGTCTTTTCTGTTACACAGACTGAAAGGCTTTGGTGGGCCACCTAGAATTTATTCCTGGGAACTCCAAGGTTAATTAACCATAGCCAGAGGTCTCTACATGTATATTAGTCCACTCGGGCTGCCATAACAAAATACCACAGACCGAGTGGCTTAAACAGCACATACTAATTTTCTCCTAGGTCTAGAGATTCTAAGTCCAAGATCAAGGTACCAGCAGTGTTGATTTCTGGTGAAACCTCTCTTCCTGGCTTGCAGATGGCTGGCTTAGAGGGAGAGATTGAGATGGAGATCTCTGATGTCCCTTCCTCTTTTTTTTTTTTTTGTATTTTTCTGAAGTTTTGTATTTTTCCTCTCTGTCTCTCTCTTCCCCTCCCGCATATAAGATTGCTTTCTCATATGTTCCTTGACTGGGGGTTAGGGGGTCTACAGCAGAATAAGTGACCCGTTGCCCAAGCCCTAGACCTTGGACTCAAGCTAGCAACCATAGGGTCATGTCTATGATCCCAGGCTCAATCGAGCGACCCTGTGCTCAAGCTGGTGAGCCCACACTCAATCCGGATGAGCCCACGCTCAAGCTGGTGACCTTGGGGTTTAGAACCTGGGTCTTCTGCATCCATGTCCAATGCTCTGTCCACTCTGCCACCACCTGGTCAGGCTCTTCCTCTTCTTATAAGGACCACAGTCCTATCAGAATAGGGCCCCACACTTATGAGCTCATCTAGCCTTAATTACCTCCTTAAAGGCCCTATCTGCAAATACGGTCTTTGAGAGTTAGGCCATATGAATTTAGGGAGGGGGACACATTTCATTCCATAACAGCATGTCACATGATTCCCCAGATGTCTTTTTTAGTAATGGTAACCACTTTGCTGATGATCTTAACTGCCACCACCTGGACTCATTTATTCCTGGTCCCTCCAACTCACTGCAAATCAGAGAACCCATTTTAATGGCACCTGCTTCTTACTGGCATCCTCAGTGTAGAGAAAACTGACAGCAGAAGTGCTTTTTAAAGCTTCGATGCTTCCCTGACCCACTAATTTCTCAAAGCAAGGGTTACAGGACAGAATTTTTAATTTCTCTATGGGGCAAAGTTAGGGAGTGAATGGGTGGATGCTCATGAGATCCAATACAGAATTCTCATGTTTGGAAGTTTTGAATGCCTTAGCCCTACATTCTGCCGGTGGGTTACACGTAGTTGCCTTCAATGCTCATAGCCCCCTACAGTGATTAGTGCAAGCTAATCATGATCCCACCATTCCCTTTGTTAGCAAGGAAGGGGTGGGGAAACAATGGGAATATGATCCAGTCAGGGCCAGTGAAATGTAAAAAGTGCATTAGGATGCTTCTGAGAAAAGTTTCCTCTTCCTAACAAGTCAATGCAGGGAGGAGTGGCCCTTTCCCCTGCCCCGTGGAAATTGTTAGATCTGGACGTGACCCTTGGGAACTCCTGTAAGCACCTTGCCATGAACCTGACATTGAAGCAGAAACATGGAGAAAGACGGCTCCAAGGGAATCACAAGGAAGTGGGAATGGAGCTGTGTGTCTGGATCTTATCATGCTCTACCAGGGGTCCCCAAACTTTTTACACAGGGGGCCAGTTCACTGCCCCTCAGACCATTGGAGGGCCGCCACATACAGTGCTCCTCTCACTGACCACCAATGAAAGAGGTGCCCCTTCTGGAAGTGCGGCGGGGGGCGGATAAATGGCCTCAGGGAGCCGCATGTGGCCCGCGGGCTGTAGTTTGGGGATGCCTGCTCTGGACTTTTCCCCTTATGACACAGAAAAGAAAACATAAATGATTAGAGTTGCTGAAGTCAAGCATTATCCATCATTCAAACTGTCACTGATTTATTGAAGGAATTTAATGAAAAGAAGTCAGATGGTGAAATTGAGGATGAGTGCCCAAGGTCACTTTGGAAGTTAGCAGTACATACAAGAGCTGGTATTGGCCTCAGAGAGTCTGAAACTCTCCAAATTATATAGGATTCTAATGAACAATAGAACAGACAAGATAAAAGGTTCTTGAAATGACTAGATTTCAAGAGATATCTCTTTGAAGTATTTCTTCCCAAAGAATAAATATATCAATGGAGGGGTGGCCTGGGGAAACCAGTTGTCTCTGCCTGACACATTATTCAGGACTCAGGAGATGCTGCTGTGAGCAGAGTACTTGGCTTCTTGACTACAGTAGGCTCTATGGGAAAGATACTGCTGCCCCATGGCCTCTCTCTTTCCAATTTTGCCTTCATCTTCCCTCAGTTCTCTTCTTCCCAGGATAGAAACCTGGACTGTAGGGGAATACACAGAAACAGCTCAGGAGCTGCTTGGTCCAAGGCACCATATTCTGACAAACACTCGTTTGACTAAACTATTATATCGCCATGCTCAAATTCATCCCATAATCAACTCTGCAGCCTGCAGAGGTACATACTAAAATCAAGAAATAGACTTCCATCCAGAGGTCATCTATATAAGAGCAAATAAATGGGTTCAAACATTATTTTCCCTGTGTTCACACTTGGGCAGGTCATTTAACTTACTAGGACCTCACTTTCCTCACCTGTGAAATGAGAGTGTTGTTCTAGATCAATCGTTCCCAAACTCGGTTCCCAAACAAAGCTTGTGTGCCTTTAGTGGTTCATAATTACAGTTACTCATCAGAATTACCCATGATCTTTGAAAATATACTTATGCCCATGCCTCAAACTTAGATATTGAGGTTCAGTAAATGTGAAGCAGAGTCAGTCATCTGGGCCCTTGTATCAATCAAACAAACAAACAAACAAAATTCTACAGATGCTTCCAAAGCATTCCTCAGTAAGGAATCTGTGATGTAACATTAGTAGGTGCACCTCACTCTAGAGCACTGGATGCTTTTAATATTCTAATGTACATCTTGGATCTCTAGTAGCTGTTAACATTGTTCAGCATTCTCAAAGCTGTTAAAACCAACACCTACTAACAGTCCTGACACACCAGTGTTTCCCAGATCACAACTAGGAAAACCCTAGGTTAGGAGTTTTAGTCAGCCCTGGGTAGCTTAAACAACATAACTATATTTCTCACAGTTCTGGAGCCTGGGAAGCCCAAGATCAAGGTGCCAGACAATTCAGTTGCTGGTGAGAGGTCTCTTCCTGGCTTGCAGATGACTAAGTTCCTACTCCATATGTACTCACATGGCTTTTTCTCTATGTGTGCAGATTCGGGCTCCCCTGGCATGACCTCGATTCACCTTGATTATCTCCAAAAAAACGCTGTCTCCAAAGACGATCATGTTGGTGTCAGGACTTCAACATATGAATTGGGAAGGGGGTGGAGACACAAGTTAGTTATGCTATAACACGAGGAGATATCCAAAGCCACTCTGAGTCTACATCTTAAGATTCTTAATAAACCATTCTCTTTATTTGAATCATTACTCATAATATTAATGAATTTCCCATGGGAGGATAGCACAGACAACCTCACAGGGGTGTATTTTCAAAGGGTTTTTAGCGACTACAATGAAAGATATTGCTCAAAGAACAAGAGATTACTGTGATGACCAATCCTTTGGGAGTTTTGTCATTTTTATTAACATTGAAACCAAGACAGGCAACAATATTCTGAGCCTACTCAGAGCACTAGTTCACACCACATTGTCACTTCTAGCCCAGATGGTGTCAAGCCATGCCTGATTTATCATCACAAAGCAGAATCTAATTGATCCCAGAGAGTGGTCTAAAATCTTAAACTTGCCTCTGAACTTTGCACAACATTCAAGTTTGGGGCTACATATTTATTTTCTGTTTCACTCTCCTGAAGGTAGACAGGGGATTCCCTTTATTTTCTATTCCTCCTAAGGCACAAAGTGGAAAAGCTGAGCTTAAATTCCAACCCCTTACAAACCCATATATAATTCCTATACATTTAATGTTTGAGTCAATGTTAACACCAGTGGATTAGAAGGGATTCATACATCTTGGGTGGGCTCATATGCCACATTCAGACTTTGTCCATATATAATAGCTTATGTCATGTCCTTTTTTCTTTTACTTTTTAAAAAAATTTTATTAATTTTAATTTACTGTCTACACGGATTCAAGTGTCCCACTAATTATAACACCCTCACCCCACCCCTGTGTCCCTATTTATATCCCCTTTGCCCCCCTCCCCTAAATGCCCCACCCTTTCCTCTGGGATTTGCTGTCCTGTTATCTGTATCTCTGTGTTATGTATAAATAATTTCACTAACCTGTTCACCTTCTCTGATCCCATCCCCTCATCCTCCTTCCCTCTGACAGCTGTCCCTCTGCTCCCTGTGACCCCACCTCTGCCTCTATTCTGTTACTCAGTTCACTTTGTTCATTAGATTCCACCAAAAAGTGAGATCATATGATACTTGTCCTTCTCTGCCTGGCTTATTTCACTTAGCATAATAATCTCCAGGTCCATCCATGGTGTCACAAAAGGTAAGATTTCCTTCTTTTTCATGGCTGCATAGTATTCCATCATGTATATGTACCAATGCTTTTTAATCCACTCGTCCACTGATGGACACTTGGGGTGTTTCCAGGTCTTGGCTATTGTAAACAATGCTGCAATAAACTTGGGTGTGCATATCTTCTTTTGAATCAGTGATTTGGTTTTCTTAGGATATATTCCTAAAAGTGGGATAGCTGGGTCAAAAGGCAGTTCCATTTTTAATTTTTTGAGGAAACTTTGTACTGTTCTCCACAGTGGCTGCAAAGTTTGCATTCCCACCAGCAGTGCAGGAGGGTTCCCTTTTCTCCACACCCTCGCCAGCACTTATTATGTCTTGTTTTGTTAATGAGTGTCATTCTGACTGGTGTGAGGATATCTCATTGTGGTTTTCATTTGCATTTCTCTGATGATTAGTGACATTGAACATTTTTTCATATGCCTATTGGCCATCTGTATGTTCTCTTTGGAGAAGCATCTATTCAGTTCTTTTGCCCATTCTTTAATTGGATTATTTACCTTTCTGGTGTTAAGTGTTTGAAGTTCTTTATAAATTTTTGTTATTAATCCCTTATCAGACGTTCCCCCATTGTGTGGGTTGTCTCTTTATTTTGTTAATGGTGCCTTTTGCTGTGCAAAAGCTTTTTAGTTTGATGTAGTCCTGATTGTTTATTTTGTCATTTATTTCACTTGCCCGTGGAGGTAAATTGGCAAAAATATTGCTATGAGAGATATTGGAGAGTTACTGCCTATGTTTTCTTCAAAGATGTTTATGGTTTTATGACTTATATTTAATATTTAAGTCTTTTCTCCACTTTGAGTTTATTTTTGTGAATGGTTCAAGTCGGTGCTCTAGTTTCATTTTTTTTTTTTTTTTTTTTTTTTTTTTTTTTTTTTTTTTTGCAGGTAGCTGTCCAATTTTCCCAACACCATTTGTTAAAGAGACTGTCTTTACACCATTGTATGATCTTACTTCTTTTGTCAAATACCAATTGTCCATAAAAGCATGGGTTTATTTTTGGGTTCTCTGTTCTCTTCCACTGATCTGTATGCCTGTTCTTATGCCAGTACCAAGCTGTTTTGATTATACTGGACTTGTAGTATAAATACATATCGGGAAGTGTGAAACTTCCGACTTTAACCTTCATTTGCAAGATTGCTGAGGCTATTCATGTTCTTTTTTGGTTCCATATAAATTTTTGGAATATTTGTTCTGTCTCTTTGAAGTATGCCATTGGTACTTTAATAGGATTTGCATTGAATTTATAAATTGCTTTGGGTAATATAGACATTTTAATGATGCTTATTCTTCCTATCCATGAACACGGTATATGCTTCCACATCTTTGTATCTTCCTTGATTTTTTTTCAATGTCTTATAATTTTCTGAGTACAAGTCTTTTACCTCCTTGGTTAAATTTACTCCCAGGTATTTAAATTTTTTTGTTGCAATAGTGATGAGGAATATTTTTTTAAATTTCTCTTTCAGTCAGTTTATTGTTGGTGTATAAAAATGCCACTGATTTCTGAATAATAATTTATATCCTGCCACCTTGCCGAATTCATTTATCAGGTCTAGTAGTGTTTTGACTGAGACTTTAGGGTTTTCTATGTATAATATCATGTCATCAGCAAATAATGATAGTTTCACTTCTTATTTTCCAATTTGGATGCATTTCATTTCTTCTTCTTGTCTGACTGCTGTGGCTAGCACTTCCAGAACTACGTTGAATAAGAGTGATAAAAGGGGCACCCCTGCCTTGTTCCTGATCTTAAAGGGATTGCTTTTAATTTTTGCCCATTGAGTATGATGTTGGCTGTGGGTTTGTCACAGACGGCCTTTATCATGTTGAGGGATGGCCTTTATCATGTTGAGGTATGTTCCTTGTATTCCCACTTTGCTGAGAGTTTTTATCATAAATGGGTGCTGGATTTTATCAAATGCTTTTTCTGCATCTGTTGATATCATGTGATTTTTACTTTTTATTTTGTTTAGGTGATGAATCACATTGATTGATTTGCAAATATTGTACTAGCCTTGCCTCCCCAGAATAAATCCTACTTGATCATGATGTATGATTATTTTCATTTATTGCTGGATCTGGTCTGCTAATATTTGTTGAAAATTTTAGCATCTAATTTCATCAGGGATATTGGCCTATAGTTTTCTTTCTTTGTAGTGTCTCTACCTGGTTTTGGAATGAGGATAATGCTTACCTCATAAAAGGAGCTTGGAAGTCTTCCCTCCTCTTGAATTTTTTGAAATAGCTTGAGAAGGATAGGTGTTAGTTTTTCTTTGAATATTTGGTAAAATTCACCTGTGAAGCCATCTGCTCCAGGACTTTTGTTTGCTGTAAGTTTTATGACAACTCTTTCAATTTCATTTGTTCTAATTGGTCTGTTTAGAATTTCTGATCCTAAGTTTTGGAAGATTGAGTTTCGGAAGATTGTGTGCTTCCAAACTGAGTTTTGGAAGATTGTGTGCTTCTGTGAATTTATACATTCAGCCTAGGTTGTCCAGTTTTTTGGCATACAGATCTTCATAGTATTTTCTGATAATCCTTTGTATTTTTTCAGTGTCATTTGTTACCTCTCCACTTTCCCTTCTAATTTTATTTATTTGAGTCCTCTCTCTTTTTCTCTTGATGAGTCTGGTTAAAGGTTCATCAATCTTGTTAATTTTTCAAAGAACAAGCTCTTGGTTTCATTGATCTTTTGTACTGGTTTTCTTGTTTGTTTGTTTGTTTGTTTGTTTGTTTTTGCCACTATGTCATTTATTTCCACTCTGATCTTTATTATTTCCTTCCTCTTACTTCCACTTAGCTTTATTTGTTCATTTTCTAGGTTTTGTAGATGCAGTGTTAAGTTGTTTATTTGAGCTTTTACTTGCTTCTTAAGTTATGCCTGTAATGCTATGAAAATCGCTCTCAGGACTGCTTTTGCTGTGTCCCATAAATTTTGAGTTTCTGTATGTTCATTTTCATTTGTTTCAAGGAAATTTTTTATTTCTCCCTTGATTTTGTTGTTACATCATTTGATATTTAACAACATGCTACTTAGCCTCCAAGTGTTGGAATGATTTTTATTTTTTCTATTGTAGTTGATTTCTAGTTTAATACCATTGTTATCAGAGAAGATTCTTGATATGATTTCAATTTTCTTAAATTTATTGAGACGTTTTTTGTGTCCTAACATGTGGTCTATCCTAGAGAATGTCCCATGAGCACTTGAAAAAATGTATATTCCACTGCTTTGGGGTAAAAGGTTCTGAGGATATCAATTAAATGCACCTGATCTAGTGTGTCACTTAAGGCCACTGGAGGCCTTAATTTTCTGTCTAGAGGATCTATCCATTGATGTTAGTGGGGTATTAAAATATCCTACTATTATAGTATTGCTGTCGCTCTTGCCCTTTATATCCAACTAAATCTACATTATATATTTAGGTGTTCTTGAATTATGGTCATAAATATTTACCATGGATGTATCCTCCTGTTGGATTACTTCCTTTATCATTATGTAGTAGCCTTTTTTATCTTTTACTATAAACTTCATTTTAAAGACTATGTTGTCAGATAAATGTATTGTTACTCGAGCTTTTTTTTCTTTCATTTCTATTTGCATAAAATACTTTTTTCCATCCCTTCACTTTCAGTCTATGTGTATCTTTTTTTCTCAGGTGGGTCTCTTGTAGACAGCATATGTATGGGTCCTGTCTTCTTATCCATGTACCTACCCTATGTCTTTTGATTGGAACATTTAATTCATTTACATTTAGTGTTACTATTGACATGTACTTATTTATTGATACTTTATTCTTTAAATCTACATTCCTCCTTTTCTTGATTTCTTTTTTTTTCCTTTGTTGTTTTTATAGCAGGCCCCTTACCATTTCTTGCTGTAATTTTTTGTTGTAATGAGTTCCTTGAGGGTATTTTCCTTTTTTTTTTTTTTTTTTTTTGGTCTGGAAATCCTCTTATTTCTTCTTTAATTTTAACCTATAGCCGGCTGGATAAAGCAGTCTTGATTGTAGGTTCTTGTTTTGCATCACTTTGAATACTTCTTGCCAATCCTTTCCAGCCTCAAGTGTTTCTGTTGAGAAGTGAGATGACATCCTTATGGGGGCTCCTCTGTAGGTAATTAATTGCTTTTCTCATGTAGCTTTTAGTATTCTTTCTTTGTCTCTTAACTTTGGCATTTTAGTTATTATATATCTTGGTGTAGGCCTCCTTGGGTTCCTCTTTAATGGGACCCTCTGTGCTTCTTGAACTTGTGTGACTTTTCCCTTCATCAATTTAGGGAAGTTTTCAGCTATGATTTCTTCAAACAGGTTCTCTATCCCTTGCTCATTCTCTTCTTCTTCAGGTATCCCTATGATGCAGATGTTGTTTCTCTTCAGATTTTAACAAAGGTTTTATAGTTTCCTCAGTCTTTTTGTGGCTTTTTTCATTTTGCTGCTCTCCTTCTGTGCTTATGTTTATCTTGTCTTCTACATCACTGATTTGATCCTCTGCTTCACCAGCCTGCTGCTGATTCCTTCTAGTGCAGTCTTTATTTATGATATTGCATTTGTCATTTCTGACTGGTTCTTTTTTATGATTCCAATGTCCTTTTTGATGCTTGCTATCTCTTTATTTAGGTTTTCATTATGTCCATCCATTTTTCCTTGAACATCCTTGAGCATCCTAAAAATCATTATTTTAAACTATGCATCTGGTCCGTTGGTTACTTCCATTTCATTTAATTGTTTTTCTTGGGATTTCTCTCTCTCTTTTTTTTTTTTTTAATAAATTTTTATTAATGTTAATGGGATGACATAAATAATTCAGGGTACATATATTCAAAGAAAAACATGTCTAGGTTATCTTGTCATTAAATTATGTTGCATACCCCTCGCCCAGAGTCAGATTGTCCTCCGTCACCCTCTATCTAGTTTTCTCTGTGCCCCTCCCCCTCCCCCTAAATCTCTCCCTCCCTCCCTCCTGCATCCTCCCTCCCCCCACCCCTGGTAACCACCACACTCTTGTCCATGTCTCTTAGTCTCATTTTTATGTTCCACCAATGTATGGAATCATGTAGTTCTTATTTTTTTCTGATTTACTTATTTCACTCCGTATAATGTTATCAAGATCCCACCATTTTGCTATAAATGATCTAATGTCATCATTTCTTATGGCTGAGTAGTATTCCATAGTGTATATGTGCCACATCTTCTTTATCCAATCCTCTATTGAAGGGCTTTTTGGTTGTTTCCATGTCTTGGCCACTATGAACAATGCTGCTATGAACATGGGGCTACATGTGTCTTTACGTATCAATGATTCTGAGGTTTTGGGGTATATACCCAGTAGAGGGATTGCTGGGTCATAAGGTAGTTCTATTTGCAGTTTTTTGAGGAACCACCATACTTTCCTCCATAGTGGTTGTACTACTTTACATTCCCACCAACAGTGTATGAGGGTTCCTTTTTCTCCACATCCTCTCCAACATTTGTTATTACCCGACTTGTTGATAATAGCTAATCTAACAGGGGTGAGGTGGTATCTCATTGTAGTTTTGATTTGCATTTCTCTAATAACTAATGAAGCTGAGCATCTTTTCATATATCTGTTGGCCATTTGTATTTCTTCCTGGGAGAAGTGTCTGTTCATGTCCTCTTCCCATTTTTTTATTGGATTGTTTGTTTGTTTGTTGTTGAGTTTTATGAGTTCTTTGTAAATTTTGGATATTAGGCCCTTATCTGAGCTGTCGTTTGAAAATATCAGTTCCCATTTAGTTGGCTGTCTGTTTATTTTGATATCAGTTTCTCTTGCTGAGCAAAAACTTTTAATTCTGATGTAGTCCCATTCATTTATCTTTGCCTTCACTTCTCTTGCCATTGGAGTCAAGTTCATAAAATGTTCTTTAAAACCCAGATCCATGAGTTTAGTACCTATGTCTTCTTCTATGTACTTTATTGTTTCAGATCTTATATTTAGGTCTTTGATCCATTTTGAATTAATTTTAGTACACGGGGACAGGCTGTAGTCGAGTTTCATTCTTTTGCATGTGGCTTTCCAGTTTTCCCAACACCATTTGTTGAAGAGGCTTTCTTTTCTCCATTTTGTGTTGTTGGCCCCTTTATCAAAGATTATTTGACCATATATATGTGGTTTTATTTCTGGCCTTTCTATTCTGTTCCATTGGTCTGAGTGTCTATTTTTCTGCCAATACCATGCAGTTTTGATTATTATGGCCCTATAATATAGTTTAAAGTCAGGTATTGTAATGCCCCCAGCTTCATTCTTTTTCCTTAGGATTGCTTTGGCTACTCGGGGTTTTTTATAGTTCCATATAAATCTGATGATTTTTTGTTCCATTTCTTTAAAAAATGTCATAGGAATTTTGATGGGAATTGCATTAAATTTATATATTACTTTGGGTAATATGGCCATTTTAATTATATTTATTCTTCCTATCCAAGAACAAGGAATATTTTTCCATCTCATTGTGTCTTTTTCTATTTCTCTTAGCAATGCCTTGTAGTTTTCTTTATATAGGTCCTTTACATTCTTTGTTATGTTTATTCCTAGGTATTTTATTTTTTTTGTTGCAAACGTGAAGGGGATTATTTTTTTGAGTTCGTTTTCTAATATTTCATTGTTGGCATATAGAAAAGCTATGGACTTCTGTATGTTAATTTTGTATCCTGCGACCTTACTGTATTGGTTTATTGTTTCTAATAATCTTTTTGTGGAGTCCTTTGGGTTTTCGATGTATAGGATCATATCATCAGCAAAAAGTGATACCTTTACTTCTTCTTTTCCGATATGGATGCTTTTTATTTCTTTGTCTTGTCTGATTGCTCTGGCCAGCACTTCTAGCACCACGTTAAATAAGAGTGGAGAGAGTGGACACCCCTGTCGTGTTCCTGATTTAAGGTGGAAAGTCCTCAGTTTTATGCCATTTAATATGATGTTGGCTGATGGTTTATCATATATGGCCTTTATTATGTTGAGATATTTTCCCTCTATACCCATTTTGTTGAGAGTCTTAAACATAAAATTGTGTTGTATTTTATCGAAAGCCTTTTCTGCATCTATTGATAAGATCATGTGGTTTTTGTTCTTTGTTTTGTTGATATGATGTATTACGTTAACTGTTTTACGTATGTTGAACCATCCTTGAGATTCTGGGATGAATCCCACTTGATCATGATGTATTATTTTTTTAATATGTTTTTGTATTCGATTTGCCAGTATTTTGTTTAGTATTTTAGCATCTGTATTCATTAGAGATATTGGTCTGTAGTTTTCTTTTTTTGTGCCATCCTTGCCAGGTTTTGGTATGAGGGTTATGTTGGCCTCATAAAATGTGTTTGGAAGTATTGCTTCTTCTTCAATTTTTTGGAAGACTTTGAGTAGAATAGGAACCAAGTCTTCTTTGAATGTTTGATAGAATTCACTAGTATAACCATCTGGACCTGGACTTTTATTTTTGGGGAGGTTTTTAATAGTTTTTTCTATTTCCTCCCTGCTGATTGGTCTGTTTAGGCTTTCTGCTTCTTCATGACTCAGTTTAGGAAGGTTGTATTGTGCTAGGAATTTATCCATTTCTTCTAGATTGTTGTATTTGTAGGCATATAGTTTTTCATAGTATTCTACAATAATTCTTTGTATATCTATGATGTCTGTGGTGATCTCTCCTCTTTCATTTTGGATTTTATTTATTTGAGTCCTGTGTCTTTTTTCCTTGGTGAGTCTTGCCAAGGGTTTGTCGATTTTGTTGATCTTTTCAAAGAACCAGCTCCTTGTTTTATTGATTTTTTCTATAGTTTTTCTGTTCTCTATTTCGTTTATTTCTGCTCTGATTTTTATTATCTCCTTTCTTCGGCTGGTTTTGGGTTGTCTTTGTTCTTCTTTTTCTAGTTCCTTAAGGTGTGAAGTTAAGTGGTTTACTTCGGCTCTCTCTTGTTTGTTCATATAGGCCTGAAGTGATATGAACTTTCCTCTTATTACTGCTTTTGCTGCAGCCCAGAGATTCTGATATGTCGTATTTTCATTTTCATTTGTTTGTATATATCTTTTGATCTCTGCGCTTATTTCTTCTTTGACCCATTCATTTTTTAAAAGTATGTTGTTTAGTTTCCACATTTTTGTGGGTTTTTCCCCCTCTTTTTTACAGTTGAATTCTAGTTTCAAGGCTTTATGATCAGAGAATATGCTTGGCACAATTTCAATTTTTCTAAATTTGCTGATATTGTCTTTGTGGCCTAACATATGGTCAATTCTTGAGAATGTTCCATGTACACTAGAGAAAAATGTATACTCTGTCGCTTTGGGATGAAGTGTCCTGTAGATGTCTATCATATCCAGTTGTTCTAGTATTTCATTTAAGGCCACTATATCTTTATTGATTCTCTGTTTGGATGACCGATCTAGAGCTGTCAGCGGTGTATTGAGGTCTCCAAGTATGATTGTATTTTTGTCAGTTTTTGTTTTAAGGTCAATAAGTAGCTGTCTTATATATTTTGGTGCTCCTTGGTTTGGTGCATATATATTAAGGATTGTTATGTCTTCTTGATTCAGTGTCCCCTTAATCATTATGAAATGACCGTTTTTGTCTCTGAGTACTTTTTCTGTCTTGTAGTCAGCATTATTAGATATGAGTATTGCTACACCTGCTTTTTTTTGGGTGTTGTTTGCTTGGAGTATTGTTTTCCAGCCTTTCACTTTGAATTTGTTTTTATCCTTGTTGCTTAGATGAGTTTCTTGTAGGCAGCATATAGTTGGATTTTCTTTTTTAATCCATTCTGCTACTCTGTGTCTTTTTATTGGTAAGTTTAATCCATTTACATTTAGTGTAATTATTGACACTTGTGGGTTCCCTATTGCCATTTTATAAATTGCTTTCTGTTAGTTTTGTATCTTGTTTGATTCTTCTCTTTTGTTTTTCTATCATTTGTTTTTGTTTGTTTGTATTCCATACCTCTTTCCTCTGTTCCTACCTTTTTTAAGTCAAGTGTTTTTGTGGTGGTTTTTTCAAGGGTGGTTACCATTAAGTAATGAAAAGGGTACCTACCATATTCATTGTAGTGCCCTTTCTTATGAGTATTTCTGCGCTTCATCGTCCTTTGCTACTGTTAATCTTCATCCTTTCTCCCCCTTTTTTTTTTCTTTTGTTGTCACAGTTTAAGTTTGGTTTTATTGTTTTATTCGTGGAGCTGTTACTTGTGGTTATGTTTTCTTTTGTTCTTTGAATCTGGTTGGAAAACCCCCTTTAGTATTTCCTGGAGTGGGGGCTTTCTGATGATAAATTCTCTCATCTTTTCTGTATTTGTGAATATTTTTATATCTCCTTCGTACTTGAAGGATAGCTTTGATGGGTATAGTATTCTTGGCTGAAAGTTCCTCTCTTTCAGGGCTTTAAATATTGGGGTCCACTCTCTTCTAGCTTGTAGAGTTTCTGCTGAGAAATCTGATGATAATCTAATAGGCCTTCCTTTATATGTTGTATTCTTCTTTTCCCTGGCTGCCTTGAGAATTTTTTCTTTGTCATTGGTTTGTGTCATCTTCATTATGATGTGCCTTGGAGTGGGTTTGTTGTGGTTAAGAAAACTCGGTGTTCTGTTTGCTTCTTGAATTTGAGGCTTTAATTCTTTCCACAGGCTTGGGAAGTTCTCATCTATTATTTGTTTGAGTATATTCTCCATTCCATTTTCTTTCTTTCTTCTCCCTCTGATATACCTATTATTCTTATGTTATTCTTTGTGATGGAGTCAGACAATTCCTGTAGGGCTTTCTCGTTTTTTATTATTTTTGAGCCTCTTTCTTCTTCTCTCTGTTGTGCCTCAAGTTGCTTGTCTTCTATTTCACTGATCCTGTCTTCTGTCTGGGCTGTTCTATTAGCTAAGCTTGCTACCTCGTTTTTCATCTCTTGAATTGAGTTTTTCATTTCTGTTTGATTTGTTTTTATAGTTTCAATTTCCTTGGTAATATATTCTTTGTGATCGTTGAGTTGTTTTCTGATTTCCCTAAATTGCCTTTCTGTGTTTTCTTGTATATCTCTGAGTATTTTTAAGATTTCTATTTTAAATTCTCTGTCATTTGGCTCCAAGGCTTCCAATATGTTAAATCTTTTCTCCATAGATTTTTCCACATCAATTTGCGTTACCTCTCTGTCTTTTGAATCCATAATGTTCGATTTCCTTTTTCTTATTGGCATCTGAAGGTGGTCTTGATGATAGTGTTAATTAGAATTAATAAAAAATAAAAAGGAAAAAAAAAAAAGAAAAAAAGAAAAAAAAAAAAAAGGAAAACACTCCACAAAAAAAAAAGTAATAATTTATTATTTCCCCCTTTTTTCTCTCTTCTCTTCCCCTCCTCTCACCTCCTTAGGGAAATATCGTGATGACCTGTGAATTATACTATGCCAAATGGAACAAAAACTGCCTATAATGGAGGGCCTGATTTGGGGTGAAGAGTTCAAGGGGCAAAAAAGGGATTAGGGACCCACTAAATACAAAAAAAAAAAAAAAAAGGGAGAAAATCTTAGACAAGCATAAAATGATTTGCCTGTAAGTGATGGTTGACCAAGAGATATAATGATAGGGATGAGAGGGAAACAGAAAAAAGGAGAGAAAAACTATAATTAAAGAAGAAAAAAAACAAAAATAAAAACAATAAGCAAAAATCTGTTGTATTAAGTGGAGTGAAGACTAAATACAATGGAGACTTTGGGTTGGGAGGAATGCCAGTGAGCCAAAAAGCAATGCAAAAAGTGCCCAAAATGCCACAAAAACAAACAAATAAAGAAAAACCAAGAACAAAAGCAGAAGAAGAAAAAAAAGAACAACACCAAAAAAAACCCCACAAAAACTTGAGTCCCAAATCAAACAATCTGTTCGCGATTGAGGCCTAAATGGGAGGAAAAGCAAAAGGAGAAAAGAAGAAATGAATAGAAAGGAAAAAATAAGAGTAAGAGAGAAATGAAGGAAGAAAAAAAGGAAAGGAAAAAAAAAAACAAAAGGGGAGAGAGTGAGAGTCAAGGGCCCCGGAGTGCAACCCCAAAGGAGAGCTAGGATGAAGAAAAGAAACAAAATGTAATACTCATGGGCAGTGTAGTTCAAGAAAAGGGTAGCATAAGATGGGCAGAGAGCAAAAGGACCGAGGTGGAAGAAATAGAAACAACAACAAAGGCAACAAAATAGAAGAAAGAAACAACAACAACAAAGAATTAGTGGAACAAGTTATAAAGTCTGTGGATTTTTCTTGATTTTGAGAGGTTAACTTCTTCCTTTTTTCTTTTCTCTCCCTCTTTCTGGTCGGTGACTCTATACCCCAGGTTCTGCCCCTGTGTCACTCTTAGGTAGGGATTTGCAGTTGATGGGATTCTATGGCAATGTCATATAATTGGCTTCAGTCTTGCTGGTAGTCAAGGCTTGTTGGCGTTTGCAGGGTCCAAAGATGAGAGAGT
This sequence comes from Saccopteryx leptura, assembly GCF_036850995.1. Classification (NCBI taxonomy): domain Eukaryota; kingdom Metazoa; phylum Chordata; class Mammalia; order Chiroptera; family Emballonuridae; genus Saccopteryx; species Saccopteryx leptura. Next base: position 131,264,477 of record NC_089516.1, read on the forward strand.
TTGCTATCCTGGATTCTCTCTCCTAGTCCCCCCTTTCTGAATTAGCAGCCTGATGATCCAGCTATGAGGCTGCCACTGCTTTTGTCTGGGGAGTAAGAGGCTCAAAGAGCTGGGAAATCCCCACTCTATCCTCACTCAGCGCAAGGCTCTGGGTAAGGCTTTGGCAGTCAGAGCCTCCAGCGTAATCAGGTGGGGCTGGGAGTCAATTGTTGTCAAGGTGACTGTTCAGCGCCTATCAATAAGTTGGACCACTCAACCCAGGCTTTCCACACTTGGTAGCCTGTTTTGGCTGGGATGAAGAAGCACTAGTCGCTGTTTGCTTTATGGATCTTAATATCTGCCAAGTCCCTCTTGTTAGGAATATCCCTGAATATGGAGGCTCTGTCAATCAGAAGTTGCCCCCGCCCCTTTAGCGAAAGGCACTGAAAAATATCACGCCTCTTGTCTTGGATCACTGAACTGGGAGAGATCTTATCAATTAGAGCCCCGTGGGTGCGTAGATTTCGTGGGTTAAGCTAATTTCAGTGATTGGATCCGCAGCTGTGCTCCAAAAAGAATTTCAGGCTGCCTGCGCCGCCCCTCCCCCAACGCTTGATTGTTAGCTTGAATGGCTGGGTGAGGTGCCCCGCCCCCGGAGAGAATCTCCTGACTAGGAAGGACAGCCTTGGCGCCCGCGCAGCACAGGGCGTGCGTGCGGTTTCTCAGCACGCCAGTGGACGGGGACCGTGGCACGGGGCGCGCGCGCGGTTTCTCAGCACGCCAGTGGACGGGGACCGGGCGCGCGCGCGGTTTCTCAGCACGCCAGTGGACGGGGACCGCGGCACGGGGGGTGCGCGCGGTTTCTCAGCACGCCAGTGGACGGGGCCTCTCTGGATCGCGGCACCGGGCGTGCGGTTTCTCATCACACCAGTGGTCGAACCGCGGCACGGGGGGCCGCGCAGCTGCGCGGCTTCTCAGGTTATGCTGGGGATGGCCGCCAGTGCCCAGGCTGCCGTCCCCGAGTGTGGGCGGGCAGCTGCACGTTTGGGTTGACTCACCACAGGTGTACTTCCTCCTGGGCAACAGTCCCTCTGCTTTCAGTGTGTGTGTGGAAGTCCGGAATGCTCCGAGGATAAATTTTTCTGTTTCTAGTTGATAAATTTGTTGAGATTTTGGGGAGATCTGTCGGACGCGCTGCTCACGGCGCCATTTCCGTGACATCACCTCGGGATTTCTCTTGTTGATTTACTTGGGTCACATTTTTTGTTTGCCCATTTTGTCTGTATATTAGGTAGAGCTGTCTGATTTTGAACTTTTGGTGGTTTCTTTATGTGAAAGATTGCCTCAGTGGCTCTGACCTCTAGGCCACCTGTTTTTCTTGTTCTAGGAATGCTGCTTGAGGGTAATTTTTTCTCCTGTTGTCTGTGAGTATTGAATGCAGTTGGTTCTTTTCTGGGTGCAGTTATCCCTTCAGGCGGCTGGTTCTAAGGGTCAACCATGATCATGTATATTACACACTATGCAATGCTTGTCTTGTTGGGTATATTTATTCTTCACAGTGTCTGGTGCCTTCTAGACCCCTCATTTGGATGTGCTGCCTGTGTAGGTAGCTGAGTCTAGGGTTGGTGCTGTCTGCCACTCACTACCAGTTGTATTGGTTCTAGATCTTCTTGGGTTGGCGTCAGCTGTTGTTTGTAACTGGCTGTGGGCTAATTGCAGCTACTGCTCTTTTCACTCTTTGTGTCTGCGTTTTCTGTGCCTGAGTAGTGTGGGAGGGGTGAACCTGTATATAAGGATCAGCTTCCTCCTGCTTAGTGATGACAGAAGCTCCATAAAAGCCCAACACTTCGTAATATTTGCCCCCACTTTTCAGCTGCTCCACCTCCTCTTGCAGCTGACTGGTCTTCCCAAAGAGTCTTCAATAGTAAGACTATGTAGTGTGGGCCCAGACTGATCTCACCCAACCAACCCCTCTGCAGGTTGCACGCTTGGTGGGTTAGGGCAGCTGAGGTTGGGAATACAAGGTTAGTGGGACCCCCTACTCAGTGGTCTCTTGGTCAGGAGCTCAGTACAGGGAATATGGCCCTTACTCCAGAGCCTAATCCCTCATCCACTGCTGGATACTTAAATGTTATTTCTCCCCAAGAAGGTGAGCAGCAGGTACAGATTGAAGTGGGGCCAACAGTCCCCTCTGCAGAAGTTCTTACAGCTGGTGAGACCCTGGTCTCAGGGAGGATGACTGAGATAGTCCTCTCCTTGAGCTGACTGTGGTCCCCTAGAAAGTGCTTAAGCCCCTTGATCAGATCCAACCATCAGCTCACACGGACCCACTTTGAGTGTCCATGCTCCAAGCCTGTTTCCTTTCCCCCAGTGGAATCTAGCCCAGCAGTACAGGATATCCAGCACTTGGGCCGGCTGACTGTGAAGCTTCACCCTATCCAATGCACATGAGCCTCTGTGCTGGTGCTGATCACAGAGAGAGAAATTTACCTCAGCTGCGACAGGTGTGAGGACCCCTTCCTTTGGATATCACTATAGCAAGGGTTGATAGGTCCTGAACCGATGCTCTTCACATATGCCATCCCTGGGCTTCCTTGGCAGGAACCCAGTGCAGACCAGTGGGAAACACTGCCTGTTACTGACCTTCAGCAACCTTCTTGGAGCTACTTGTGGCTGGCTCTGCTGGGCCGAGGTGCACATGGAAATATCAAGCTGCATACTTAGGCTGATGTTTACCCACACTGGGCCTGGAGGAAGGTCCACTTAAAAGGCCAAGGTTCCTGAGTCCCACCTCCTACAGCCTCTGTCTGCTGGCTGCTTGTTGGGCTTGACCACTGAATAAAACTCTACTAGAGTCTAGAGCAGGCATGGCCAACATATGGCCCACTGGCTGAATCTGGTCCACGTAATGAGTTTATGTGGCCTGCGACTAAATTTTTAATATTCTCTGCTACTTTAAAATCTCAGCTACTCAGAAGCGGAAGTGTCTTTGATTATTGGAAATCAAGATATTTAAGAAGATAGTGATACACAGAATTCTGTACGTGACTAATCTAGGGTTAACTTCCAATAATTGGTTGAATGGATTCGTGATACTTCTTTATTTTTTGAAAAAAAATTCATTATAAAGATTTACAACTTCTGCCTGACCTGTGGTGGCGCAGTGGATAAAGCAGCAACCTGGAAATGCTGAGGTTGCCGGTTCAAAACCTTGGGCTTGCCTGGTCAAGGCACATATGGGAGTTGATGCTTCCAGCTCCTCCCTACCTTCTCTCTCTCTCTCCCTCTCTTTCTCTCTCCTCTCTAAAATGAATAAATAAAATTAAAAAAAATAAAAAAAAAAATAAAAATAAAAAAAAAAAGATTTACAACTTCTGTACTCATCTGTACTAGATATGAACTGTTTGACATTTAGTGGCGATGTGAAAACCACATTCTTTTACGTGGAGTTTGCCAGTGCGTACCCAAGGTCAAACAATTCGTAATTTTTGTGGTCAAGTGTGCTGAATCAAGTGGCATTGTAGCATAGACAATAGCTGCTGTTGATAACTGAAAACGTGTCCAGGCTGTTTGTAAAATGAAATAATTGTTTTATTTGTGATATAACCCCTTCAAGTTCACTCTATTAATTAAATATTGTTTTGATTGATTGCAATATAGTTTGGATATTTATACAGTATGTTATTATATTTTTATTAAAATATAATTTTATTAAAATAATATTGTATATTAAAATTTTTCACTCACATTTATTCATAAACAAATTACATAATAAAATTTTGTTTATTTAAATGAATCGTTTTTTGTATTTAACATTTTTAAATTTTAATATTTTGTCTGGCCCATGAAAAAAGTTTTCTTTCTAATCTGGCCTGGGGGCAAAAACTGTTGGCCATGCCTGATCTAGAGCCTGCATCAATTCAGGGACTAGGAAGGGTAGTGGGTGTGGCTCTGCGCCCTTCCCCCAGCCACCAGTCTCAGACTGTCGGGACTTTTTTTTCACAGACTTTAGTAAAGTGTGGCTCCAGGGGTCAGGTGGTTGTGGCCTCTGAGATCCAGAGGTGTGGTCTGCCAGCACTCTGGACAGTTTCTACTGAACCTCGTGTGAGGTGGAATTATCAATCTTAGACTGAGGAGCTTAGGTGAGTGGGGGGCAGCTCCGGCCTCAACACCAGAAAATTGAGTCACTGATGCGCCCCTGCCTCCTGGCCTGTCAGAATAACCTGTGGCCATGACTGGAGCAGGAGAGACTTCCGAGGGCAGAGCAGTTGCTTCTTCCCAGTCTGTTGCCACTCAGAGGGGACTACTCCACCCAAGAAAGGTGGCAATTGCAGAATTGGGGAATGACTCAGCAGAGCAGCTCCAGTGGCTGTCCCCCACAATGTCTCTCCTTGGGCCTCCAACTTTACACTCTTCTCATGCAACTTTTGTCCTCTCAGTTCTCCCTCTACCAGAGTTCCATGTAAGTGGCTGTGGACAAGATTTTGTGCACAGGCCCTTTAAGACAGGGCCTGTGCCTCCGAGAGCTCCTTCTCTTTCTTGCAGACAGAAACCCAGCACTTTTCACCACCAAATGCTGTCTGGGTGCCTCTTTTAGGTTCTGGGGCTCTAAGCTGCAGCTCCAGGCCTGGGCTGAGGACCCACTCCTCTCAGGGAAACCCTCCCCACAGCGTGTGTCCCTCTGGACTCTCAGCCACCACTCTCTCACTCCTGGGAGCAGGGCAGCCCTTTCTACGTCTCCACACTTCCTACCATTCTCAGTGTGGCTTTTGTGATCCTTGGTCATAGACTCCTCTTTCTTTAGTACAAAGTTGGTTTTTTCAAGATGATTGTTCTTAAATTAAGTTGTAATTCAACTTGGTCCTTGCGGCGGCAGTTGGAACATCAGCTTACTCCATCATCATCTTTGAATCCTTCTCATGTCCTTTTAAGAATCTATATTCTGCTTATGAGAACCTTGCTCTAGGTATTGGTTCATATGGCCATATGCAGACTATGATAGATTGATTGCAGAGAGGGTGGCAACAATTCCTCTCATCCCTGAGTGTGCATCCCTTTTGCACTGGGACTTTTCCACTCCTTCTATCAAGAGGTGGAGTCCATTTTTCCACTTCCTTGAATGTGGGCTGGCCTGTGATTTGCTTTGACCTATAAAATGTGATGAGGGGATACTCTGGGATTCCTGAGTCCAGTCAAGGAAGATTGATACTTCTACTTTTGTTCTCTTGCAACTCTGAGTCCATATCAAGAATCTGGAAACTTAAATCTGGGGAATTCTGATTATACATACAAAGTGTAATTATATATTTACGTACTTTTGAGCCCCATAGCTCCTGAACAAGAAGCGAGGACAAGCATGAATTTTCCCCTGAAAGTCATCCTGGAAAATGTTGCCTTGCTACCTGGATCTAACACAAGGACCAATGACACATTGCCTGTGGTCTCCATGGTCCTGCATTGCTGGTAGATGGACAGTGACTCAGAATGTTCCAAGAGAGCAAAGAGAAGACCATGAACCTCATCTTCATACAAGCAGCCCACAATCCATCCTCAGGGCAGAAAGGCACACAGGTGGATCTGTGCTCACTCCAACACACATCTTCCAGGCTGCTTATTACCATTTTCTGAATTTCTGTTCTGTGTCAAAGCTGTTTACCATGTTCATTCTCACCACAACTCTGTTGTTTAAAAGTGTGTATGAGTAGATGCTACTGAGAAAAAAAAAAGTATACGTGGTTGTCAGCTTAGGCCTTGCCCTCCCTGAAATGCAGCCTTTTTTCCTCACATTCCACAGGAGATAGCTGTGCCTATCTTGAACCACAGATCCCGGTCTGCTCTGTCTTGTGTCTGCGTCGTGATCAGCATCATATCCCACGGAAGCCTCATAGTTTACCACTAATAGCTACAAACACAGATCTTCTATATGCTAGTGTGTCACTTCAATGGCATGAAGAAGACACTCCCAAATTAAAAGGACTGAGGAAAAATGAATAGCCTTGATGCTTTAATAGATAGGATTGTGGCCATGTTTTCTTCTTCAAACAAGTCCTTTCCTTGATTCTACTCTGAAGTTGCACTGTTAGTGGAAGTGCAAATAAGTCCAACCAAATGGGGAACCTGTTTGGCAGTATTTACCAAAACTAAACACAAGCATCCTTGTGACTCAGAGATTGTAACCACAAGTTCTTTACCTGGAATCATACAGATTTTCAACAAAAGATATGTATAGGAAGTGATTATATAGAGCAAGGAAAGAAGTAGAGACTATTAGAATAATCCAAGAGAGTGGTGAAGGTGGTTTGGACAAGTGGAGGTGCAAAAAAGTGGTCAGATTCTAGTTGTTTAGTGAAGGTGTAGTTGAGGATTTGCTGATGGAGTTAATATGAAGCATGAGAAAAAACAATAATCAAGGAGGACATCAAGGTGTTTGGCTTGAGCAACAGGAAGGATAGAGTTACCATTGACCTGGATGGGAAAGACAGAGGAAGAGTAGATTTGGGAGGAGAAAAAAACAAACAAACAACCTTGTGTCTTAATGAATAAACCCTTCACAAATACTAAATAAGTCTGCTTCCTTTTTTAAAAAATGTAAACCTATAAACTTTCTCAGGCAGGAAATGAAACATTGCAGTTTGGGTGCCTCCAGACTGAATGGCAAGAACAGAGTTGCTGAGCCAAGATCTCTATGAAATCCCAGGAGAAACCCATGCTCAACCACCCAGCAAAGCATGCCACAGTCATGCTTTCCTTTCCCCTATGGGGATATTTTAATGACCACAATAATGTTATTTTCTGAAATGTTTAAACTATGGTAAGCTGTACAGAAGACAGGCAATTTTAATTAATTGGAAGTTCTATATAAGAAAATGCAAACTGTACTGATACGTCTAAAGACCAAACAATGCCAAAAAACATTATTCCATCCACTTAACTTAATTCTGATATTACAACACTTTTATAAGATCTGCTGGTGTGATATAACAAAAGATGCCTCAGATACAAGGGACCAAGATTCAAATGCAGGCTTCACTAGGAATAAATGGCGTGCCTGCTGCTTTTAATTTTGGTCCTGCTGAATTCTGGACTGATCTTCTGTACAACAATGCTAGTCACCTTACATCTGTCTTAACCTTGGGAGTATCAGGAGATTTGCCCATACCCCTTCCATGATCACCCCAAAGTGTAATTATGGCTTTCATGAAGTGGCTGAAAGGATCACTTCTCACAGGGAGATCTTAAATTACTTGTGACCTTTAGGGGAATACTTTCTTAAACAAAGGCAAGAGATTAACAAAGGGGGAAGCACTTCTGTAATGCCCTGGAAACTCCATTCCTCCCCATCAAACCCTTGTCCCTTAATCCATCGGATGCTATAGCTCAGAACTCTGCCCTGGTTCAGGCAATGGCGCACAAGGCAGAGCCACCGTTTCTTTGATCATGGTAGTGTTCATTGTGAATAATAAAAAGCTACAAATGGGGATCTACTGAAACAAATACATTTTATTGGAAGAACATAGGTATTTTACAAAACACAAGAACCCTAAGCAACAAACACATTTTTTCTTTTTCTTTTTAATTAAACTTATTGAGGTAACATTGGTTAATAATGTGTAATTTTCAGGTGTACAAGATTACAAGTCAACATCTGTATATTCTATTGTGTGCTCAACACCCAAAGGTCTAGTTTCCTTCTGTTGCCTTATTTTTGTACCCAAACACATTTTAAAGACAGAGATATGAGGACAGCTCAGGGGAACTCAACAGTAGATTATTTAAATTATATTCTCTGAGACATAGTTCAGGTTATTGTTGGTGGATTAACTGTATTACACAGGGCAAACACATATTTTGTGTTTGTGGGTTTTTAAAAATCAACGGTAATTAACCAAGTATCTTACTGTCTTAGCACCTTTATTCATGCACTAGGTATCCCTACATTTTACCTTCAACAGAGTCCATTGTTAAAAACTTGGTGATTTTTCTTCCATTGTTTTTTTCTTTTTATTGTAGAGTGGTTATAGACAAGTTGGGAATTTTCTTGATCTTTATTGCTGCTTACTGTTGAAACTGTAACCTAGCTATGTTCTAAGCACAAAGCAGATTCTATTTAAGGAATGCTCCTAAGTAGCCACACAGAGCATCTTCTGTCACAGTAACTGCCTTTAAAGTTACGTTGAATTTAATTAGCATATGTTAGTCAGCTAAAACTGTCAAAATGAATGTTAACAAAAACAGCTATTCTAGACAACAGTATAGGATGGTTGAAGGGCCACCATTTCATGAGCGGTTTTTTGTAGACTAAGGTACTTCACACAATGAGACAGAGACAGCAAAGTGTTCCCCAGAAGCTAAGTCCAAAATTCTCAATGAAGCTGGATAACTAAGGAACAGCCTCCATCATTTAAAAAAAATTATCTTGCCAGAGTCAACACTATGCATTGATATCTTCTGTCCTCTAGCTATGCTGAACCCACATAGTGCCAGGAATGGGAAAGAGGGCAGAAGGCACTGTTGAACACACAAAGGTGCAATGCAGCTTTCACACCGAGAGTCCATAACCTCCTGTCTGCTTTCCCCTTGAGCTCTGAGAGTATGTCTACAGAAGGCCACTCGTACCAACCCTCTTCCCACCTGTAGGCTTTAGGGGCCAGAACGAAGGACCATATTGATTGAGTCATTCCATGTTTCCTGGTCAGAGAATCCCTGCCTACTTTTGAGCCTCTACCTCTATAGTTCTTCTCCTTAAAAGAATGGCAATCAGCCATGAAGACAGTGACCATATGATATAGCAATCCAACTGCTGGGTATATATCCAAAGAAAATGAAACCACTATCTCAAAGACATATCTGCACCCCAATGCACATGGTAATATTAATCACTATGGCCAAGGTATGAAACAACCTAACTGTCTTATCAACAGGAACATGGATAAATAAAATGTCACACACACACACACACACACACACACACACACACACACAAAACAAACTGGAATATTATTTAGTTGTGAAGCATGCCTATAACAGGGAACCAGTATAAGAAGAAATACACTCCATTTCAAAGTCCTTGCCTTAAAGTGCCTGATATTATTCACTCTCTGTCACCCACATAAATAATCATAATGACAAAATACATAAGGTAAATATGACTTTGATGTGGAATACTTTATACCCAAAATTTCTAGCACATTAACATTCCCACTAGTGAGTAGACATTGAGTAGATGCCTCATGAGGTTGAGTTACCCGGCCGGTCCAGGAACGAACTCCCAGGAAAGAACCACAGAGCCAGATCCCACCTAAAATTCTGAGGAGGGTTGCATTCTCTTTCTCTGAGATTCTGCCTTTGAGTATGCCACCAATTAAAGAGTCACCCCATTTGGAATCTTCACCCTTGTGACTTATTTTTAAGTTGCCAACACTCAGTGGATTTACCCACAAACCATTCTCTTAGGTGAATGCGTCCCTTACCCCCAAGGAAGGGATGCAAGATGACTTTGATGGGCAGTGGGCACAAGTGTGTGTGGTAGGAGGAGACAAAATCACAGTTATTGAGGTTTCATCACTGTTTTGGGCAATAAATAGGCAGTCTTGTTACTGTCATGTCACTTGGTGAAGGAACATGGGTTTGGGGTACAAGTTTTTCTAAGTATGTCAGGCCACAGGTTCCCCATCAATGGGTGGAAAACAATAGTGCCCCTCATCTTCCACGTCTTCAAAGTAATTTAACCACTTACAAGGACAAATCTTGAAATGTTCATGTGCTGTATAAAGGCTAAAGGCTACATACTTCAATTTCTCTTCTTCCTCTTCTTCTTCTTCTTCTTTCTCAAATTTTACTATGCGTCCTGTGTTCTTATTGGCTACATCTGTCCCTCTGGATCAAATACATACTTCAGTTTCTAATTACAAAGAACAGTGGATTATTTTTCTTCTTTTTGTTTTTTTTACATTTAGTGAGTGAACTGCAGGTTCTGTGCTGCCAGCTTCTGGATAAAACCCATGCTAATAAAGCAATAGAGGAACCATGGGTAGCTATGAAACTAAAAGTGAAAAGTCTCTGAATGCACCTTCGACCAGTTATTATTGATATTGGGGCACTCGCCCCTACTCAAACTGATCAAAAAGCCTTCACCAGATTTTCAACAAACTGACCACTGGCCTTGTAAAGGAGTGACATGACATACGCAAGGACCTTTTTAAGCACAGCCAGTTAACAAGCAACCTCCAGCCTGAATTTGATGCTGAGCCACATCCGCTTCAGAGAAAGGCATCCACATTGGCCAGAAAAGAATGTGGCTCAGAGCAAGGCAAAGTCTGGGTTGCTAGGCATCATAGCAGAATTAAAGAGTTGGTTTCCAAAGAGACATATGCTCAGTCCACCTCTGAGGAAATTTGCTGGCCTTGTGAAAGAAAACAAACATTTAGTGGAAATCATGGCAAAAGTGTAAAGAAATGAAGTGGGAGTGGGTTCTGGCCGGGTAAGGAGAGGAGCTTAATCAAGCCCTAATGACCCGCTTCCATATATGGATTCTGGAAATGGTGTACTAATAATTCCTTTAGTACCTCCAGGGTGCTGAGCACTTTACAGAGACCAATCACACTTGATTCTCACAAACATCCCTGACAACAAGGTGTGATTCTCATTTGTGCAAGTGTGGGAATTGAGGTTCAAAGATGAGAGTAAAAAAGAGTGGAAAGCCTTTCAGATTCAGATACTAGAAACTTAATGTAAATGAAACACATTGTGTGGCTCCAGTAACATCTGCAAGGAAAATCCACAGCTTTAGTAAGAAAAAAAACAGGTGGGGGGACCCAAAAGGTATGGAAGAATAAATGTTTTAAAGACATATTCATCTACAGATTACTTGAATCGTTAGCCTATGCTTCCAGGGCCACTGATAAATAAATGCTATCATTCTCTGAAACCAACTTGGTGTACAGGTCTCATCTTTCCCCCTTCCCTAGAGAGAGCTGGTTTTCAATCACATTCAAACCCATGTTGTTGTCCTTGAAAAAAAGAATCACAATATCAGCACTCCCAGAATCTCTAGATTCCTGAAGTTTGTTTTGACAATCCCATCCAGTCCATCCTGCCTGGTATTACAATAGTTTCCAAAAGAAGAAAAGATAAAGAGACAAATAAAAGCCTTGATATGAAAATATCAAGATACGTTTTCTGGTTATGTATTATTTTCTTTAATCTGACATTGTAGTCACATCAATGTGTTTATAACAGTGGCACCTACAGTGACCAAAGGAATACAGGTAATGACCAGAAATAGATGCTAGTGACTACTTAAAATAAAATTTATTATAGACATAGGGTCTCTATCATGCGGTTAATAAGCAGTGCCCAGGGAGTTAGCCTGATATTGTTGGAACGGCCTATCTTAGAGACTCAAGGAAGGGATTTCAACACCATCTTAAATAATAATACAGCTGACTGGGGACAGGTGCTACCTACAGTCAGCTCAACATTTGTGGTCTCACATAACATAAGGTTGCTCTTACTTTTGTCTGGCTGGTCTTGACGATTAGTTCTGGTTACACTCTCTCTCATTTCCAGCCCATGGGCTGACCAGTACTGGACGTTTCCTTCACAGGTCCTGAAGGAGACGATGATTGTACAAATATGACTTGCCTGCAGGTGGACTGTATAGCATAACTGCTGGAAAATTCAGTAACCTGGAAAATCACAAGATGAGTGGCTGGGGCAAACTTCCTCTTTCCCTTATCCAGAGGGATTTCTGAAAATGGTTGGTAGGACCAGAGTACCCAATCAAGCAGCCTAAATGAGCTAAACCAAAAGAGTAAAAGATAATGTAAGACAGGAACTGCGTGAACCAAACCACAAGATAAGACTGCTGCTTTAGAGGCTTGATTGTGCCTTCAAAACGTACCATTGTTTGTCCTGCTTTAATCAAATATCATAGAATGGTAATTAAATATTATGTTGAGAGGTACTGTTGTAAAGTAAAACAATCCACAATTGGCGTGGGTTTGTCGTAGAGGCATGTAGTCCAAATAAGTTTTTTGAAAAGTTTTATTAAAGAAGGAAATTTATTAAATATGCCAGCCACATATAGCTTACATGGGGTCAGTCCAAAATCATGTGTGTCATTAATATTCCAGGGGTTGGTTATATACCGTTACTTATACATGGGCGGGGAAATAACCTGACATCATGGTTATTATAAAAGCCTATACCTTTTGTGTTTCCCCTATACAGGTTTGGGGAAAGGATGAAGGGAGGTGGATGGGACACAATTCATTAGCAAGTTCATAACATCTGTCTATAGGATTCATAAAGAACGCTTCTACATTAAAACTTACAAGGCAACATAATGGTAAAAATGTCACTTTACATACTAAAAGACAATCCCTATAATTTTCTAGTGTTCATTTGCTATTCCCTTTGTCTAGAGAATACATACATTAACTACATGCTTTCTGGAGGGCAGAGGTAGTTTCCATGGAGACAAATGCCTATAAATGGGTCCATTAGTATAAAGGAGAGGTTTAATTTAATCATTTCTCTCCCTACACCTGGCTAGCTATTCACTCATTTCCCCATAGGTAGGGGGAAGGTCAGAGAATCCAAGTCTCCTTTCTCTTTCTGCATTTACAACACAATGTCATCGGCCATCTTGATTTTATGCTAATCACAGAAGTACAGAGACCATTTACAAAATCTCTCTGTATGCCTAGCCCAAATTAATAAAATGTTCTTTAAGCTTCCTAAAATATTAATATTAATTCTGTAGCCTTTGTACCTTACAAGAGTACTGCCATTTGTTAGAAGACAGTCTCAGAACTCCATTTTTACTCCCCTTCAGTGATAAGGCAATTGACTCATACACAACTATGGGTAACAAAACCTTTGGAATGGGTACATGTATTCACTTTGTTTCCAATACTGACAAATACCATGCAAGATTATGGGTAACAAATAATTTGATTGTGTTTTTTTCTTCTACTAAATAAACCATGAAATGCATATTATACAACGGCATTGTTATATTAGTTTAAATAATTGGTAACATTGTAAGTTCAAAAATTGCAAAAGTAGAAATGAGCTAATTCAAATCTGAACAATCTCGTGAAGAATTTCACACATTACATCATGTTCTCACTTCTGAAAATGAACATAGTCTTTGAGGAGAAAACAACAGAAAGAAACTGGACATTTGGTAATACACAGATTGGGGGATTTGCACTTCATTTGCTAGTATGTTCGTCCCTAGGATACGATGGGCAATGGCATGTATTAAAAGTACCTTCATTCCACAACTAGATATTGTTAGAGGTCTAGGGATGTACCTGAAAAGTCAGGATTAGTGAAGCTAGTTTGTGTCCCACTTCCTGAACTCTCCATTCCTGCCAGCACCAATGACACAGATAAAGTAAAATCCAAATACCAGCAATGGACCTTTCACTTTTCTAATGTAACCAAGGTGGATTTAGATAACACCAATGTTTCACAAATATAAGTCATGAAATATGCATAATTTAAGACAATATCAAGAATCAACCAGCACAAAGGCAACCATCACCATTATCCAAAGAAAGCACCATTTTCTTTAATGCCAACTATCAGGATACCTTCAGTGATTAGAGCCTTAGGGTTTTGAGTAATGTAAGGTCTGTGGATAATGGGGGATGGTCACGTGGGGAACTCAGACCCGTGAACTTTGGCTAGGACCCGCCTACAACCAAGCACGCCAAAGGAGGCTGCACAGGAACCGTTTGGGAAAAAGCGACCGTCTGCCAGCCAGTGAGATTTCACTACGTCATGTTAGCTCGACTTCCCTAGAGGGACCCCTTTAAATATCTCCCACGCGGTTTAATCCTTGCGACTTCCCTGGCCTCCATCTCCTCCATCTTTCTTTCTTCGGGGCCAGGGAAGCTCGCTGGGGCGGGATGCATGCTCTGTACTCAATAAAGCCTTTTGTTATTCCACACTTGGTGGCTCCGAGCCCTCTTCCTTCCCTCTCGGCAGGGAAAAATACCTTACATCTTGGTGCCAAAACCCGGGAGGAGTTGAAGTCCGCAAGGACCGCTCCTCTTCCTCATTCCCCTCCGAGAAAGAACCAGGATCTCCGACCTTCCACCCACTTCGGCGCACGGTGCGGTAAGTCCACTGCCTCCAGCCACCCATGATTCTTTCCTCCTAGACTCCCTGTCCGAAACCGTAGCTACGTCAGGGGAAGTCTTTTCTGTTCCGAGTGAGCGTGTGCTTGCGGAGACGTCCCAAGCATATCCACTTTACCTTTTCCGTCCGTAGGCTGGACCTTGAGTTTCAGGACGCTAATACTCAAATCTGACCACATCCGAGGACTGAGGGCGGCTGTGGGGGCACAGGAATCTCCCTCCATAAAGAAGAACTGTTCTTCTCTGCTGTGGCCAGGCCACAGAACCCACTGAATTAGCCTCCTGAAGGGACTTTCGGTTTTAACACCCTCACCAATTTAACTATCGCCAAAAAAGCTGGGAACTGATTGGAGATCTCTTACATACATGGCTTCTATTATTTGTGCACCCGTCCTTAATCTCTGTGCCTCCTGTTCCACCGCACAGGCCTTTTTCTGGCCAGAGAAACCTCACCTAAAGCCTCCAGTCCTGATCTTTCCTTCTCCGCGGACTCCCAAGTCTCTTTTCTCCTGCCTGACCCCGGGGGTGCCCCTCTCTCGGGACTTTTCTCTGGTCCCTCTGCGGACCTCTTTTGTGCTCGGGTCTCTTCCCCTGAGAGCCCCCTCCCCTCCTTTTGCAAAAAACCTGTTCTTATTCACCACTACCATTCTCTTTCTCCTCCCCTGCTGGCCAGGGGCCCTTCCCTTCTCCACTGTGTTCTTAAGCCTCTCCTCCGTCAGACCTTTCTCAGCCTGGCATTGGCTCTTACACCGGTTTTCAGGATGTCCAACCCCAATTTCCTTGCAGGAAGTTCTGGCCCTGTCCTTTGGCTCCAGCGTTTCCTGTGGGATCTGGGTGCTGAGCTCTGCACGAGCCCCCCCCCTTTTATTCCCCAATCCCCCAAACCCCTATCCAGAACCTGTGAAACACGGCATTTAAAGTTTTTAACAGTCCCAATTTAGTAGAAACAGGCCAAGGCTGTTTGCCAGGCCACGCACGCAGCAGAAGGTAACGCTCCAAACCCCGGCTCTTGTGGCAACCCTGAGGCCAGTAGAACAACAGGGGCAAGGCACAGGAAGTGCCTGACCCAAATCTAAGCCACAAAGAGAAACCCCACCAGCAGCTTGCTTTAAGTGTGGCAAGCAGGATCATTGGTCCCGGCAGGGCCCCTGCCTGTGGCTGCCCACTGAGCGTGCCCTGACTACAAACAGCCCAGTCACTGGCGGAGCGATTGCCCCTTTGGGCAAACAGGCTTCCCTCGGCGCCTCTACAAGGAGGACAGCCGCCCCGAATGGGAAGGCCATCCAGCCAGGTGGGTGCATCACACGAACTCCTAGGACACGGCCTGGACTCGGAGAACCCAGGTATGCTGCAACTAGTGGGTAAGGTCCATCTCATTTCTTGTGGACACGGGGCTACCTTCTCTGTTTCTGCCATCACACTCTGGACCTCTAGTTCCCTCACAGGTCTCGTTATGGGAATGGATGGGACCCCTTCCTTTCCCCCTTTACGCCACTCCTGACATGCAGTTCTGCCTCAAGCTTGCCTCCTCACAGGACCACTGGCAGTCGGAACCACTGGACTCCATCCAATCTCCAGCTCACCAAAAGGCTGGACCCTACAAATCCCCCTATTACTCCTCTTTCTTTAAATCCTTACAGGTCCGCATCCGCAAAGTTTCTTCTCCAATCACGGCCACACAGATGTTCCTCCTGACACCCCTCAAAGCCACCACCTTCTGATCTCCCCCCTCCCACACACACCCC
Source organism: Saccopteryx leptura (assembly GCF_036850995.1). Taxonomy (NCBI): domain Eukaryota; kingdom Metazoa; phylum Chordata; class Mammalia; order Chiroptera; family Emballonuridae; genus Saccopteryx; species Saccopteryx leptura. Next base: position 131,280,354 of record NC_089516.1, read on the forward strand.
TAATCAGCAGGAAGTAGCCAGACAAATAAACAGTGCCCCTTTTTCTATTTAACACAGAAGGTCAGAATGTAAGGTCGGTGGATAATGGGGGATGGTCACAGTGGGGAACTCAGACCCGCGAACTTTGGCTAGTACTCTGCCACAACCAAGCGCGCCAAAGGAGGCTGCACAGGAACCGTTTGGGGAAAAAGCGGACCGTCTTGCCAGCCAGTGGGATTTCACCACATCATGTTAGCTCGACATTCCCTAGAGGGACCCCTTTAAATACCTACCACGCGGTTTAATCCTTGCGACTTCCCTGGCCTCCATCTCCTCCATCTTTCTTTCTTCGGGGCCAGGGAACCTCGCCGGGCGGGATGCACGCTCTCTACTCAATAAAGGCCTTTTGTTATTCCACACTTGGTGCTCCGAGCCCTCTTCCTTCCTTCTCGGCGGGGAAAAATACCTTACAAGTAAAACAGCAGTTTTCTTTTCATTTAAGCCTCCCCCTGAATACACTCTAGGTGTCACATGGGGGAGACATGAGTGTCAATA